>NW_027532594.1:4508392-4550137 GCF_008692635.1 Crocuta crocuta
TTCCAATTGGCAATTCTCCAGCTCTAATCTACATCTATTATTTATTTTCAGTATTTATGTTAGGTACTAATCTTTTTTTTAACTTCTAATTTTTGAATTCCCTCAGTCCCCAAGACCACTCCTCATGCTTATGGCCCCAATAAAGCAATAAATATTTATTTAATTGATAAAGTTATTTTATTCATATTGATGTCTTTTGGAAGAGAAACTGAAGTATGAATAATCTGCAAGTCTTGCCAGTTTAATTATGTAATTCTCTGGGGAAAATAGCCCTTGTAATGTTAACTAGATGTCGTATTTCCTAATAACAGGATTTTAACAGAAAAGAGCAATGTCAACATTTTATTTTTAGCTGGTTTAACATAAAAAATAAACACTCCTTTCTAAAAAAGTAACATAGTCTTAAGCTTTCCAGAAGAGTGTGGTTTCATTATCCCAAAGCTAATGAACAATCATTAGAGCAATCAGTACATACTATTTAATAGTTTTTTTGTTGTTTTTTTTTTTTTTTTTTTAGGTACAGGGAAAACAATGGTGATGGACATGTTTTATGCTTATGTGGAAATGAAGAGGAAGAAACGGGTTCATTTTCATGGTTTCATGCTAGATGTCCATGAAAGTAAGTTAAATGATCCAAGAGAAGGGGTTTTTAAGTGGACAAACGTTACAATGTACTTTTCATCTTTTAAAATTATTAATCTTTTAATATTTTAACTTATTAGATTTTACTTAAGTAAGATTTTATTTGGTTTCATTTGTTTTGTGTTATATTGAAATGATTTGTAATGTATTTAGAGTTGATCCTAAAGACAGATTCAAATTCAGTAATTTCCCATAAGAGAAGAGAGGTTACTATATGAAGTTCAGGTATTTTCTCCTTCTACTAAGTATCAATAAGAAATGTTAAAAACTCACTTATTTCAAGTTGTTCTTGATAGGTCCTTTCCTCTGTGTTACCTTAGCAAGCAGGCATTCATGTACTTGTAGGTATGCTTTATTGCTTTGTCAATGTTCCTTTTTAAAAATTTTTAATTTTATTTTTTGAGAGAGGGCACTGTGTCCGAGAGAGCGTGTGCAAGTGGGGGAGGAGCAGGGGGAGGGGTGAGAGAGTATCATAGGCAGATTCTGTGCTCAGCATGGAGCCTCACGTGGGGCTCCATCTCACAGTCCTGAGATCATGACCTGAGCCAAAATGAAGAGTAAGATGCTCAACCAACTGCACCACCCAGGGGCCCCGCTTTGTCAGTGTTCTTAAGTTATTTCATTTTTGCATTACTTGTCTCTACCTGCTGTCCTGTAACCTCGCCAGGGCAGGAACATTGTGTTTCTCTTCTAATACTTTCAGCATTTAGTAACGTATAATAAGTGAAGTGGGACTGGCTAGAGACGAGGGAGCATCCTGATTACATATGCTAGACATAGGGCAGGATCACCTCCTCTGCCCACATCTCTGAAATCCTCAGCAGTAAGACTGGTCTGTTGATCCATCTAGTTATCATCTTTTCATCTAGCCTATCGATTTCTCATCTCTGAAGTGACTGAAAAGAGTAGGGATGGAATGACTACAAAGTGTCCTTGCAATCCTGGAAATGTATTAATATGTGAACAGCTTATTTGAGGTAGAGAAAGTGCAACCAGTTTTCAATAATCGCATTTGATTTTATGTGGCATTTAAACTTAATTTTTATGTTCACACTAAGATTTCACTTAGAGATTTAAGAGATACGTTATAGCTGTCTAAAATGTACTATTAATACAATATTTGATTTGTGTTTCATTGTATCCATTAAAGGAATACACCGCCTTAAACAGAGTTTGCCAAAAAGGAAACCAGGATTCATGGCTAAATCATATGATCCAATAGCTCCCATAGCTGAAGAAATCAGCGAAGAGGCATGTCTCTTATGTTTTGATGAGTTTCAGGTAAGGTAGAGATATATCATAGATGTAGAATGGTATGCTGAATGATACGTGAAGATTTAAATTCTGTTCCTGATTTTATCATTGTTGTATAAATTGACTTAATACATTGCCTCTTTAAAATTTTTTTTTAAATGTTTATTTTTGAGAGAGAGAGAGAGAGAGAGAGAGAATGCAAGCAGGGGAGGGACAGAGAGAGAGGGAGTCACAGAATTGGAAGCAGGCCCAGCCTCCGAGCTGTCAGCACAGAGCCTGACACGGGGCTCAAACTCACTAACCATGAGATCATGACCTGAGCCAAAGCTGGACGCTTAACTGACTGAGCCACCCGGGCACCCTGACACGTTACCTCTTATGACTTTATTTTATTGTCTAGTCCAGGGGCCAGCAAACTATGGCTTGCACAGGGCAAATCTGGCCCATCTGCTTTTGTATGGCCCATGAGAAAAGAATGATTTTTATGTTTTTAAAGGGTCTTTTCAAAAAGAAAAAGAAAATGCAACAAAAACCATAAGTGGCTTGCAAAACCAAAATATTTACTACTCAGTCTTTTATAGGAAAAGTTTTCCTTCCCCTATATTATAGTCAGTGGATTTACATTTCCCCTATACCACAATGGAGATAATGTCATGATTACACAGTAATGTCTAAAGATGTTTGAAGTTTTTTTTAATGTTTATTTTTGACAGAGAGAGAAAGAGTGCATGCACACACTAAGGAGCATGAGCGAGGGAGGGAGAGACAGAGAGAGAATCCCAAGCAGGCTGTGTGCTGTCAGCACAGAGCTGGACTCAGGGGCTCGATCTCATGAACTGTGAGATCATGACCTGAGCTGAAATCAAGAATCAGTCAACCAACTGAGCCATCCAGGCCCCCTGAAGTTTTTTTTAAGTGTCAGATAAAAAACCAAATGATTCATTCATCTCATTTAGACATTACAACTTATTTGTGATGAAGGGAGGGAGTTGGCCCTCATTGAATGTTTAAAGTTTCTTCTAGTTTTAGGATTCTCTGAAATTGTGCGTTAAAATTGGTGATATGTTGCTTTCTGTTCTTTGTTTTCTATGAGAGCAAATATGGCCTGCAGGCAAATACCATGTCTTATCTTTTTTCTGTATTCCAGAGTTTAATAACTCTGTAACCTAGAGTAACAACAGATACTCTAGGTTAAGAATTACTTCCTCCTTATTTCACTGCTTTCTTTAGTAGTTTTGGAATGTAGTAGTTGGTTTTTCTATAATGCTTATCATAAGAGCAATTTATTATTGGAATAAAAATAGAAAAACTCACAAGTACTGAATATAAGTTTAAAAATAGGGCTTCACTGGGGTGCATAGGTGGCTCAGTTGGTTAAGCGTCAGACTTGAGCTCAGTCATAATCTCAAGGTTCATGAGTTCGAGTCCCACGTTGGGCTCTGTGCTGTCAGCACAGATTCCTGCTTTGGATCCCCTATCCCTCTCTCTCTGCCCCTTCCCTGCTCGTTCTCTCTATCTCAAAAATAAATAAACTTAAAAATAAAGGCTTTACAGCCAAAGCTTTTGAATAATATTTCTGCAGCTGAGTGCAGACACTCCCATGTCTGATTGCCTAAAATAAAGGCCCAGAGAACTTTCAAGGGTAGGAAGTTAACATTTGTTTTGTGCCTACTCTGAGGTGGGCTCTGGGTGAGTCACACATTTTATTTAAACCTCCCAACATATTTGTGATGAAGTGAGGGAGCTGTCCTAGTTGAATTGTAAAGTTTCTTACAGTTTTAAGATTCTCTGAAGTTATGCATTTAAATTGGTAGTGAGTTATTTCTTGTTCTTCTGTGTTTAAAAACCTGGGTTGGTGGGAAGATAAGATGGCCAGAATGCCTTTATCCCAAACAAGACATGATAAGTCTCCTTTAGCAACTTGATACACTTATCTAAGAGCAGTCTTGATTTATGAGAGATGCGAAGGAAGAATTTTCACCAGAAATGGTGTTACACTGAGCCATCTAGGGGGGAGGAATCTTTATTTCTTTTTCCCTTCAGTCTATTAAGATAGCCTAGCATTCACTTGTACTGTACAACTACAAAGGTCTTCAAAAGAAAGGCTCATGGGCAAGAAATGCTCACTTTTACTACTCTGAAGAAGTGTACTAAGTACACCAATGTGTTGCAGAAAGAAAAGGCCCTCGTTTAATTCTTTTTGTTTTTTAAGTTTATTTATTTATTTTGAAAGAGAGAGATCATGTGTGTGAGCTGGAGAGAGGCAGAAAGAGAGAGAGAGAGGGAGAGAGAAAATCTCAAGCAGGCTCTGAGCTGTCAGCACAGAGCCAGAAATGGGTCTTGGTCTCATGAACTGTGAGATCATGACCTGAGCCTAAACCAAGAGTGAGAAGCTCAACTGACTGAGCTACCCAGGCATCCCTAGTGCCAAGTTGACAGTTATCCTGTCTTCAGTAACAAAAGTCAGCAATAAGTCAAGGAAAGCCATTTCTCTTGTTTCCTCATTATGAGTCCTAACCACATTTTCACTAAATAAAATTGAGTTGGCACAGTTAACTTAAAAAAATTTTTTTTATGTTAATTTCTTTATTTTGAGAGTGAGAGAGACAGAGACAGCATAAGCAGGGGACTCAGAGAGAGAGGGAGAGGGAGAGGGGGAGAGAGAGAGAGAGAGAGAGAGAGANATTTTGAGAGTGAGAGAGACAGAGACAGCACAAGCAGGGGACTCAGAGGGAGAGGGAGAGGGGGAGAGAGAGAGAGAGAGAGAGAGAGAGAAAGAATCCCAAGCAGGCTCCGTGCTGGCATGGGTCTCTAACTCACGAAACTGTGAGATCATGACCTGAGCCAAAACTGAGAGTTGGAAGCTCGACCAGCTGAGCCTACCCAGGTGCCTCTGAAGTTAAATTTTAAGAAAGTGTACTAATACCCAACCTGTGTAAAATGATTCGTGGTTTACAAATTGTTTTTATATCCTTACCTCATTTAATTCTATAAAATAGTTATGATATTCATTATGTAGATGAGGATATAGAGACATCAGAATTTCCTCAGTATCATATGAAAATCATACCCTTAACTTAAAAAATGTAAATTTTAAAACATTCAGAGCAAAGATTGGCCTGTATCTGTGACATGATGACCATTGACAAGATTATATAAGAAGCTAAGGGGGTGATGAAAAGTTGGTTGTGCAAAAGAAATCCTGAGAAGATTAATAGCAAGCAGGCTCAACTACCCATGAGGAACAGTAGATACAGTACTTAGGGTGCGTGATACTTTTAGGGCCCCATGAAAATATTTTCATTTCTTTTAAAATTTGAAGAAAAAATGAATGTATCATAGTGAATTCAGCCTGTATCTCTGTATCTGTATATATTTTATACTAACATAGTCATAAAATACAACTTATATATATCAACACACATATTTTCAAATGTATTTTCTAGTTGAGGAAGGGGCTCATGAAGGTCAAGTGCCTAGGACCCATGAAATCATAATGCCGTCCTGATAGTGAGGTGCTAATGGAATCCTCTCTGGTTGCACTGGGCATTCTCCTTGGAGTTCAGATTTCAGAAGGTTGATGCATGGGTGAGAAGAAGGAAACAAAAGCAACTCTCAGGACACTTATGTTCCAAATGAGTGAGTCTTGCAAAAGAAAGACAGGCAATAAAAATGATTTTTCAAATTGTGTATTAAGTATAAGGAGATCAAGGGGGAGACAGGCCCCTCGCTTGTAAAATGTTACCTGTCAACAAAGAGAGAGTGGATGTGATGGAGCTGTCATCACCTGCCCTGACCAGAGCTGGTTTGGTGTTCATTCATTCGTTTACTCATCCATCCCTGTTGCCTTAAATAAAGACCCTTATCCCATGTTATGACACCCTATCTGACCCACAGTCAAATGGACCATGTCTGGACATCTGGTCTATGAGTAGCCCACACGGTTGCCAACAATACTGCACTTGTGTGGTGTGTTCTGGGGATTTAGCCAATTGTATACTCTGTCTCATGTCTTTGAAGTAAAAGGCACCAAGGGCAGTTCTTGCGCAGTAATGAAACAGGAACAAAGAGACCTAGGAAATAACTGAATCCCATTAGGGGGAGGACCACAAGCCTGTTCCCTGGAGAGCTGCTGAGCTCTCCAGAGCTACCTCTGCTCCCAAGTCAGTCTTCAGCCCCAGTTCCTAGTAGGTACTAACAGTGATGTTTCTATCCTGGAGTCTTATTTATTTATTTATTTATTTTTGAGAGAGAGGGAGAGATAGAGAGGGGGAGAGAGAGAGAAAGAGGGAGAGGAACACATGTGCATTACAAGATGGGGAGTGGTAGAAGGAGAGGGAAAGAGAGAGTCTTAAGCAGGCTCCATGCCCAGCAAGGAGCCCATGCAGCCCATTTCAGCCCTGAGCTGAAATCAAGAGTTGGACGCTTAACTGACTGAGCCACCCAGGCATTCCATGCATCCTGGAGTCTTAAGTAAACCCCTTTTCTTTATCTGAATCTCCTGTCCTTCTTTCTTGCAAGCAGTCTTGGTGAGGATGGAACTGATCAACTCCTGTTTTGCTCTTATCTGCCTTATTAGTAGGGATTTCCCCATGGTCTGTAAAAGCTAGGAGTACTGTCAGGAAATGTCACCTTGCTTCATATAAAATGCAGTACCTCCAATGGAAGGAGAATTACCTGATGAACTAAAGACGAAAGATTCCAGAGATGAGGTATCTCTTAGGATGCTTTTGGCTGCAGGTAACAGAAAACCGAATTTAAAAACGCTTATACTCTTTAAGTGGGGGAGCTGGGGGGTGGGGTGGAATACAAGAAGATAGTGTCATTCCTTTTATTCAAGTCCGCCTCCTTCCTCTCTGATCTTATGTCCTATACTTTCAGCCTTGCTCATTGCTCCCTACTATTTCCATCTCTCTTGTTTTCATAGGTCAGGGAACCATAGCTAATAGATTTGGGTGTTATACCAAATGCTTCTTTCCCATCAGGTCTCTGAAGAAAATATGCACAGAGATGGTAAAACAAGACTGAATACCAAATTGCTTGGTTTTATTTACTCCTTAAGGTTACTAGAATGAAGCATTCTAGTATGTCAGAGTTGACAACATGAGAGACTCTGTGCTTTTAAGAAAGTTAGCCTGTATGTCTTAGGATGAAAAATATTAGTAGCTTTGCTCTTTTGTTTCCTCTACAATGCCAGACTCGAACCCTAGAGCGTGTATGCAGGAACCCTGTATGCAAGAAAAGGCAATATCTGCATATACCCACTGTTGAAGAACCAGGAATGCAAGAGTATAAGGGCAAGAATACGTACCCTAAGGCAGAGGCTATCACTGAGCAGAACCTGAATCACCTATATTTTTTTAAAATTTATTTTTATTAAAATTTTTTTTAAACATTTATTTATTATTGAGAAGACAGAACATGAACATGGGAGGGACAGAGAGAGGGGGAGGCACAGAATCTGAAGCACGCTCCAGGCTCCATGCTGTCAGCATAGAGCCTGACGTGGGCTCGAACTCACAAACTGCGAGATCATGACCTGAGCCAAAGTTGGATGCTTAACCGACTGAGCCACCCAGGCGCCCCTGAATCTCCTAGTTTTAATATCCAGACTGTGTTGCACTGATCTGAGAGAAGCTCCTCGAGCACACCCAAACTGGATTATTGCTGGTCCCAATCTCTCCTTGTCCCTCATTCTAAAATTCAAGAGGGTAAAAGGATCCCTCCAAAATATTGCACAGCAGCATTCTGATCCATACAGTTAAACAACTAAGCAAAGCCTTTGCTCTGAACTTTCTGCCTGGGATAGTCTCCCCTTGAGGCCCCTAAGAGTCTCGCACTTCTTTAGATCTTTGCTCAGTTACCTCCTTAACAAGGCCTATTCCTATAAAATTGCAATTTGCCATTAATCGGTGTCCCTTACTATCCTTAAAAATTTTTTTTTGATGTTTATTCTTGAGAAAGGCGGAGAGAGAGAGAAAACACATGAGTGGGGAGGAACAGAGAGAGAAGGAGACACAGAATCCAAAGCAGGCTCCAGGCTCTGAGCTGTCAGCATAGAGCCCAACACAGGCTCGAACTAAGGAACCATGAGATCGTAACCTGAGCTGGAATTGGATGCTTAACCAACTGAGCCACCAAGGTGCCCCAAAATCATATTTAAAAAAAATAACATATTATCCTCTTCTAGCAAATATGTGTTATTTATTATGGTTACTGTTTATTAATTCCTCCATAAGAATGTAAACTTGAAGGCAGGAGTCTTTTTTTTTTTTTTAATATTGATTTATTTATTTTGAGAGAGATTGAGAGAGTGGGAGAGGGACAGAGAGACAGAGAGAGAGAGACTCCCAAGCAGGCTCCCCACTGTCAGTGCAGAGCCTGACACGGTATCAATCCCAAGAACCATGAGATCATGACCTGAGCCAAAATTAAGAGTCGGTTGCTTAACTGACTGAGCCACCCAGACACCCCAAGAATCTGTTTTTAATTGATGTATCTCAAATGTCTAGAACAGTGTTTGAGGATGAATGAATGAATTATAGTGAGTGAATGAATGAATAAATCTAGTACCAAATGGTAAATATTGAGCTAGTCTCCCAACTAAGTCCCACTCCCCTATGTATAATAAGAACACACAATTTTTCCTGTCAACATTCTGAATTATCTTAACATTTTTTGTCTAATTTAATAGATGAAAAGTTGTATCTCATTGTTTTAATGTGTATTTAAGTAATAATACAGTTGAATTTTTCTATGTTTACTAACTAATTAAAATCTATCTTTTTTGAACTGTTTGAGACAATGCCATTTATTGGAATGCTTACATTCCATCTATTATCTGTAATAACATTAGCTATTGTTTGTTGAGTACTATGGGACTATGTTCTTAACTACTGTACTATGCTATGTATCGTTCCATCTATCGCTAAAATTCTCTACAGCTAAATGTAAATAATATGCAATTATACTAGCATATATACCATACATAGATAATAGTCACAGCTGACATTTCTTGAGGATTTACTCTAAGGAGCATAACAATTTTGCAAGGTAGGTATTGTTACTTCCTTCAGTATATTGATGATGAGATTAAGGGTCAGTGGAGTTAAGTAACTTGTCCAAGGTCACACAGCTGGTACTCCAGTTTGAATTCATCATCAGTGCTCTAATTCATTAGTAATAACAGCTATGTTATATGTTCTCTTTATGTGATGTCTTGTATTATATATTTAAATACAGAAATCTAGAGCTGAATTGACTTTTAGTAGATATTTTAATGACAGAACTTAAAAATTATCCTTAAGCCTATTAAGTGTAGTATAATACATTGCTGATTTTCTAGAAAAGAAATTTTTAGGTACTTTTCTTAACAGCCATATGTCTACAATCACAACTTCAGACTTTTAAAATTGAATCCTACTAGCAGTCTTGATTTTTAACTAGTTATTATTGGCCTTTTAGGTTGTGTTAATTAATATAATATTTATTTTATGAGGGAGCTGGATGGGAATTATTGCTGCTTAAAATCAAGAATATGTGTGCTATTGAACTTGAGGAATTTAAAAATTATGTTTTGGTAGCATTCAGATTACATTTCCAGAATATATTCCTCATCAGCTTGGTCATTTTAACTAAGTATAGTATTTCAGGCTTGCCTGTGGTATCAAATATACTATTCTTATTTTGTTTGAGAAATTAGGGTAGGTCGGTTGTTTTTATGTGTTTTAGTTGCTAAAATAAAAGAACATCTTTTCCTCAGAGTTTTCTGTAGCGTCTTCATTGTGTTGACTTTGAATGTTTATGTTTCTCATTAAATCATTTATGATTCTGAAGAGATACAATACTGAAGGAAACCGTTAAAAATGTTATTTCATCCTGTCCCTTTTAGGGACACTGGATAGATGTTTTACGAGTATGGTCTTTTAAAAAAAAGGATTCTGATGAGCAGAATATAATGCAAAATTCTCCTCTATAAGCTATCAATATCATTTAAAAAATAGTTTTGACCGTTTTTGTAAAACAGAAAAGCTATTAAAAACTGCTAATAAAAAATAGGTGCTTATTTTTGTGCTAATACTAATTACTGATAATGCATGCTTATGTTTGTCACTCATTACATGGCACTGTACCAATCAGTGGGTGACTGAGACTCGAGCACTTACATATGTAAATTAACCATTAGATTTTTTTTCCCCCCTTTTTTACTTAAGTGAGTCATAATGGAAAGCAACTCTAGGTCATAAAAAATCTTTTCTCTTTAATGCTAATGAAATGTCTCCCCTCTCTGTATTAGCAGACTACCCTTATTGGTAATCTGTAGCCTTCTCTTTTGTTCCTGGTGGTAATGAAATGCTGGGTGCTAAAAAAGCCCGCTCTCCAAGAATGTGTGGCCAATTGTCTTCTGTTCACTTATACTGTAAAATTACTTTTCCCCAGCAAAGCTGAACAAGTGTGGGGACAAGATCAAAAGAGTATACATTTGGCACCCGGCTACCCCAAGTGACTCCTGCTTTATTAATTAGCTATAGCTTCTCCAAGTTAATTTACTCTGATAGAGCAAAAACATTTCGTAGTACAAAAACAACAAATGATAATTCAACCACAAGTCTTTAATAGTTTGCTTTCTTCAACTTCCAGTTTAAACCTTTGCACAGTGTTGTAAGCTAGATGTCTCTCCACTTTTCTGAATCTTAGGGCACAAAAGCTGTTTTTAATTTTTTTCGAAAACATTAGTGAGATAGTCAGATGGCAATTTTTATTTTCTAAAATTGGGTAACTTTTAATTGATACCATTCTTTTTAAAAGTCAGTGTATTGGGAATCCAATTTAGAAGCGCGCTTGCTTCTGAAATTTGCAGGCTTGTTTGTTCTCTCATCAGAAATGCCACTGGTGTTTAAGCATTTGAAAAGGGCCTTCTCTGTGAGTATTTTTGCGGAAGCAAAATTTGACAGTGATCCTAAGCTCCAAATTTAATAAAATCACTCTCTTCTTAAGTAATTAAATAGTACTGCTTTTCATTTTAATTACCACTTTGTGAGTTCCTGAAGTCTTTTTAATTTAAGAAGTCTCCAGTAGTTTTTTTAGCTAATGTTTTAAAGTTAGAGCTTGAGACAGCAAAAAAAATAGATCCGTCTGCGCATCCCTATTTTCTAGTTTGTTTTTGTTTTTGTTTAGGTGGGAAGGAAATAATGTAATGTTTGTATAAAATAATCACCTGAAAAGAGAAAAGTGATTGAGACCTGTGTAGCCCAGGTGGCTATTGTCAGTTGTGTTACAACTACTTAGTTGGTAACTTTCAGTATTTTGATCTAATTTGAAAGAATTCCCCCAGTTTCTATGCTCTAACATGGTTTAAAAATAACAATGTGATATTAATTATGTGATATATTTTGTGAATATAAAACAAATTTTATTATCCAAAAAGCTATTAAAGAAAGATCAAAATGCTTTACCTAAAAACCATATTTATTATGTTTATAAGGGAAGGTACAATCATTAACATCTACTTTCACTGTACATTTGTTTTTGAACTCAACTTCCTTCCCTACTTTATTTCTGTATTTCTTTGTGATTTTAAAAAGCTTTTTTATAAGTTATTAAGCTTACTTGTTAATTATGGATGTTTAAAAATAATTTTAGAAAAGATAGCTCTATGTATGTATCTCTAACATAGGTGGAACAGTCTTATCTATATTATGCATTCTGCTTTTGTCAGAAGTAATTTTTTAAAGCACTGTATTAACCATTCTTGTAAGGTTTTTGTTTTTTTTCTTTTTTAATAGAAGGAATATTTGTGTTTGCGAAGGTTAGCAGAGGCTGGCTGTGCTGGAAGTGACTGCAGTGCCTTTTGATTATTCATGGACAGTAATAGAAGGCACTTAAAAAGAACAATGAAATTGCTTATTTTTGTGATGGGCCATCTGTTGAATTGTTTTGTGCAACAATTGCACAATAGTATCTATGTCATATCATTCTATTTTCAACAGCAGCTGATTATGTCTCACTGGCTATTTGTCCTTATTTCTAAAGTCTCATGACCATTTAAAGTCACCTTTTCAGGGACCTTTGCCAGAAAGGTATTAGAAATATCAACCAGCTTGTTTATTATTCTTTTTTTCTTTATTCTTTCTCTCTCTCTCTCTTTTTTTTTTTTTTTTTTTGGTGGTGGGGCGGGGGCTGGGGTCCATGATGGGAGCAGGAGGAGGGATTTGGTCATGTTAGCTCTAATTAATTAGACTTCCTAAATGTTTAGGACAATTATCTATGCTTTCCACCTGTAGTTTATAAAAGAAGTTAACACAGAACCATCTGATAATTTGGGTAGAAATGATAGGCTTGCAAAAAAGAGTCAAGTTTAAAAGACTACTTTACACTCTTTCATGGTTTTAATTGTCTCCTCTTTTCTTCATGATGATAATTAGAATTTTTCTCTTGGAATTCACTTCCATCCTTAAAAAAAAAAAAAAAGAAGATGAGCCATTAGCAAATTTGTTAGAGCAGAAGTGAAATTAAAATAAAACAAATGTGTTGTTGTCCGTAGGTCACTGACATTGCTGATGCCATGATTCTGAAACAGCTTTTTGAAAATCTGTTCAAAAATGGGGTCGTCGTTGTGGCAACATCCAACAGGCCACCGGAAGGTAAAAACAAACATTGTGCTGGTCTCATGCAATTAGGTGGAAAATAACAAGCTTTGAAAAATCCATAATTTTATACTCAAATTATTGTGTTAATAAAATCTGATGACTTTGCTTACTATTGATTTTATAACAATCTAAAAAATCAGTTGGTATTTGTATTTGAAAAATGTTTATATTCTCCTCAAGTTAAACCCATGTGATTCCCTGTGTTTGATGCACTTGCTGTTTTTTCTGAGTATTAGAAGATCATATATTCGTATCCAAAAATGATGCTGGGGGGCGGCTGGGGGGCTTAGTCGGTTAAGCATCTGATGCTTAGACTCTTGATTTTGGCTCGGGTCATGATCTCACAGTTTGAGCCCAACGTCGAGCAGGAGTCCTCATGTGGAACCTGCTTGGAATTCTCTCTCTCCCTCTTTCTGCCCCTCCCGTCTATATTCTCTCTGTCTCTCTCCCCCCGAAAAAAAAAAATAAGGAAGAAAATGATGCCAGCAGGCAGGCCAGTTCTCAGGATCCAGAAGGGGCCCTGCGGGACCAGCCAAGAGGGTCCTTGGCTTTGTGCAGGATGGAAATCAAATGCAAACACCAGGAAGTGAGAACAGCTTACTAAAGACATAGAGCAGATACAGATGGAACATCTGGGAGACTCAGAAGGGAAAGGAACATGAGTTTTGTCTTGGTTGAGGGCCTGGGGTTTATTAAGGATTGTGGTCTGCTGTACGTGTCTTTTCACGCATCCAAAAACTGATTAGAACAAAGACGAGGGCACAGGTGTTAGTCCTTGGAGCCAGGGGGTCTTGGCATTGAGATGTCTAGTGCGGGTGGTCTGGAATGTGCATATCATCGGTCATTCTTACCTGGTCCTTCCTTAGATGTTATCTATTCTGAAGAAATCGTTAACTCCTTGTCCCTTACAAGGAGGGCCTACACCTGCTTGCATTCTGAGGCCTGGGTAAAGTGGGGTGCAGGTCCTAGCAAGAATAGAACCAGGAAAAGGAGCAAAAAGCAGATTTTTATGGAGTTCTTCAGTTTCTCAGTTTCAAAAATACAAGTGTTTCTAATTGCTTTTTAGGGGCCATAAAAGAAACTCAATGAAATGAAAAACAAAACTTCTAATTGAATCTTAGAAAAAAGAGTTAAATCTTCCTTGCATAAGTAGTTTCTAATACTTAATTTTATTTCTAAAAAACCACTTGTGGCTTATTTGACATTATTTAAGGATTAAAATACAAGTAATATTTAGATAAAAACAAGTTTAAAATGTTTTATCTTTCAGCCCCATGATGTGGTCATTTTAAGGTCAGAGGAGCCAAAATCATTATTTAATGCATTATTAATGTTAACATCTTTCTACCCTGGAATGCTCTACCACCTGGAATTCTCTGTATGGCTAAGTCTTTACCTTTTATCAGGTCTTTACTCAAAAGTTATTTTGTCAAAGAAGTCTAGACTTTCTATTTGAATCTATAACCCATCCCTTCATTTTTCTTTCCTTGCTTCTCCTTTCCTCCTTTATTTTTTCCCATCACATGTATAGACCCACCATATAATTTACTTATTTACTGTACTGTGGTTTATTGTCTGTCCCCTTCCAGGATGCAAAGGATTCATGAAGGCAGTGACTTTTATCTCTTCTGTTCCTGGGTATATACTAAGCAACCAAAACAGTGCCTAGCACTTGCATGGATCTCAGTAGCCTTAGAATGAATGTTCAATGAATGCATGTGTTTAAAAGTTCTCCCTGGCTGCAATACTGAGAATAGATTGTGGGGATGAGATTTCAAGGTTGGAATTAAGGATACCGTTTACGAGATCATTGCTGCAATCCTGAGGGGAGATGATGGAGCAGTGAGGGTGGTGAGAGTAGTCAGAGTTTGGATATATTTTGTAAGCAGAGCCATGAGGATTTACTAATGCGATGAATATACGGTATTGAAAAAAAAGAGAGAGGGGTAAAGAACAACTCAAAGGTTTTGGCTTGAGCAGTTAGAATGATAAAGTTGAGGTTTCCTGAGATGGAGAGGACTAGAGAACAAGCAGGTTTGGGTAGGGAGGGGGAAGTACTGAGGCAGATGCATATAAGTGTTTGGATTTTAGTGGAAAAGTTTAGATTGGAGATGAAAGTTTGGATGTTCATTGGTCCTAAAGGAAGCTGGTAAGAGCAGCCAATGAGGTAAGAGGAGAACCAAGAAAGTGTCACATGAAGAAAAAGAAAGTGGTACAAAAGGATGGATGGTCACCTTTGTTAAATGCTGCTAGGAGGTGAAGATCGACCATTGAAATTAGTAACATGGAGCTTATTGGTGAATCTGAAAAGAGCAATGTAATAGTGATAGTGTGTTTTCTCCTTAATGAGCCATGTCATGTGGATGACTTATATTGAGTTTGTAATCTGTTATTACCTAGATCTTATTTTGTGAGCTGCTGTCAAACTAGGTCTCTCTCATTCTATGGTTGAGTAGTTGATTTCTCTTTTCTTCCTGTTACATTGCAGCTTATGAGTCTGTCTGCATTGTTCAAATTTGTGATTTATGTTTGATTATATTTGATTTATGTTTATATCTTTTTCATGTGATTCTAGCAGATTATTTTTAGCTATCCCTACTATGACATTTATATAATGGTAATCATGCTGTTATATCTTTAGCCACTCATTAATTAAAATGTGTAAATAGGGTAAGACTAAGTTTAGACCCTCATAGCATACCATTGGAGGCCTTATTTTAGGGAGCCATCAGTTAATTAATACTATTAAATCCAGTTATTCAAACAACTGTAGTTATGCTTAATCTGTTATACTATCAGAGAACTGTGAATGATTCTATCAGATGCACTTATTAAAATGTATATACTGTTATAGATAGCATACTTGTGATTTACTAGGGTGGTAACTCTATGAGACACAGCAGTGAGTTTTTTCATATTAGCTCGTCTGTCAAGACTGTGATTTACCTGACTGTTGACTTAACTGTGTCATCAGTATTGCCTTTAGACCTATGGGAACGAGCAATGTCCATAAATAGCAAGGTGGTAGAATGAGCTTGAAACACCGCCCCTACCCCCACCAGCGCAGTTTGCTGCTCAGCCAACAGTGTAAACTGAGGAATGACAGCCATAGGGAAAGGTTAAGGAGCATTCTGGAACTCATAGCTTTGTAGGAGTGAGCAAAGTTACAGGCCCATCAAGGTAGCCTGCAGAAATCCAAAGTGGAGCCACTTTTCCAGAGAAGACTGAAAGTTCAAGATGTGGGATTACAAAAATTGGACATTAACCACAAACTTAAAGCCTTTTCTAAATATTAACCATTGAAGGGACACGGTCATACATTCGTTTTGTTTGTTTGTTTGTTTGTTTTGTTTTGCCATGGCAGACAATCATCATAAATGGCTTAATATTTTAATATAAAGAAGATGACATATACATAAGTGCCAGGAAAAGATAAAAGTATAGGACAAAGAATAAATAGGTCAGTGGTTGCCAGAGGCTACCGTGGGAAGGTGTAAGACTGCAAAGGGGTAACATAAGAGGATTTGGGGGGTGTTTTGTATCCTGGTCATGGTTGTGATGACATGTATTCAAACTAATAGAACGGGAGACCAGAAAAGTTAGTTAAAATGGAAAACAAATCACATGGATAAGAAATGGCAGAAAAGAGGTTAGAACCTAGGTTTTGTGACTCTTAACACATTATCCTCTATCATTTCTCCTTGTTGGTCTCCACTGATCTTTGTCTACTACTTTGTCCTAGATAAAGTGTGTTCTCTTTTCCAACCATCAAAGTGCATTCAACTTTTTCTTTAGGTCACAGCTTTTAATCTAGAGCCTCCAGATAGGTTGTTATTTATTTTTTTAAATAACATCTACTTATCTGAGTGTTACAAGAGGTGGGAGAAGAATCTTCTTCTCAGAGGGGTGAGGCAGCCCAATGGCTGGAGAGAGAATGACTCATTTGAGGAACTGAAAGGTAGCCAGACTGGCTGGAGTACAGTAAAGGAAGGAAAGTAGTATGCGAGGAAGTACATACAACATGAATCTGGAGAAGACAGTTAGACCTTATAAAAGTCATAAGGATTTTGGATTTTATTCTAAGAGAAATGCGAGGACATTGGAGTACTTTAAGTAGGGACTGACAAGAACAGAGTTAGACTATCATTGGGTATAGTGTGGAGAATGGGCTGCGGAGTGGGGTGCAGTGATACAGTGGATTCAGCAAAGACATATTTGGAGGCTCCTACAGCACATGGTAAGAAATGGGGTTAGTTGGGCATAAGGCAGGGATTGTCACCTAGGGGGCTAATTTGGCAGTGTTTGGGACATTTTTGGTTGTCACAACCAGACAGAGTAGAGGTGAGTGTTGCTATTGGCCTCTAGTGGAATTCTTGGTGGAAGCCAAGAATTCTGCCAGAATAGCCTATAATGTGCAGGACTGCCCCTCCAGCAAGGAATTAGCTAACCAAAAATGTCTATCGTTCTGAGTTTGAGAAACTCTGATACATGGTGATATCAATGGATATGGAGAGGATAGATCTGAAAGATATTCAAGAAGTAAAATGGATAGTACCTGGTTATAGGGTAGATATTAAAGAAAAGGGGAAAGAAGATTTAGAAATTGTTTTAAAATTTTAGGCTGGAAAATTATAGGCTTGTACAACTAGGTGGTGATGCCTGTCATTCAATAAAGATAGAATAGTCTGGAGGTTAAAGGTCCTGAGGATAGTTCTCAGTGGAGAAAAACCAGTTTTTCTCTTCATTAATTTTTTAGCCTCTCTCTTTAATTTTCTTCCACTTCATTCATCTCATTCCCTCCATTTCTAGTTGTGAAGCATCAACTTTATAAACAAGAATGGAGATTATTGTTGTTGAGGGAAGCTGCTATCATACCCTAACCTTTCAATAGCTTATAACTTGTTAATTAATAGACAAATTAAGTTTAATATAAAATGATCAGAACATTTAGTAAGCAATTAATAATTTTAGTGAAAAATAATTGATAGCCAAGTGAAAGTAGCACCAGAATTTAGAAACCTAAGAGAGAAAAATCCTGTAGAAGAGAAGAAAGGGAAGTAATATTTGAGGGAGAGGGTGAAGGGAGTAAGGTAGCAAAGAGTTACTACCTGTATGTTACTTTTTTCTAGTCCTAATTTTTTTTATGTTTATTTATTTTTGACAGCGAGAGAGAGAGAATGTGAGTGGGGGAGAGGCAGACACAGAATGTGAATCAGGCTCCAGGCTCTGAGCTGTCAGCACAGAGCCTGACGTGGGGCTTGAACCCACGAACAGTGAGATCATGACCTGAGCCAAAGTCAGACACTTAACCAACTGAGCCACTCAAGCACCCCCTAGTCCTAAATTTGAATTCCTCTCCTTGCGTGGCTCCAAGGTCTCACCCTCTATCCCCCATATAGTTGCTAAAACCCCAAATCATCATCAGCTCATGATTACTGCTTTAGCTTTTAGCCTCCTGGTTGTTTGCTGGTCTGTAGAGATTTTTCCACTTTCTGGCAAGCTTAAAATATGTTTAGTATATGCTATTTTTAATTTTTTTAAGTTATTTATTTTGAAAGAGACAGAGCGAGTGGAGGAGGGGCTTAGAGAGAGGGAGAGAGAGAATTCCAAGCAGGCTGTGTGCAGTCAGTGCAGATCCCGACATGGGGCTCAATCTCACAACTGTGAGATCATGAACTAAGCTGATATCAAGAGTTGGACGCTTAAGCTACTGAGCCACCCAGGCAGCCCTATGTTTAGTATATTTTAAGCAACAGTTGTGCAACATTTGTAGTGCTATTGTTTTATATTTTCTGGGATAATCTGATTAAGGCTTTTGAAAGAGGATCTTGGATCAGATCTGTAGGAATAGGAAATTGCTAGAAAATTTTCAGATAAAAGGTATCTAGATATAGTTTTTATTTAATTTCTTATTTTTATGAAACCTCAATTAAATGGTTTATTCATCATTTTTGTCATTTAGGGAAATACTTTATATGGCCCATATACAAATAGATATAGTTGACTTTTCAAAGATTATACTGCCAGGTCATTAGAAGAGCCAAAAGCAAAAATCCACAATTAAAATTTCATATATATGTTACTCAGTTTTTAGGTTCTGAAATAAAATGTTGTTAATTACATGATATTCTAATAGAGAAAAAAATATTTAAGAGCATGAAGACCCTAACAACAAATTGATAATAGACAAATAGATTACATTAATTAAAATGTGAAATTAATAAATAAATTTAAGAACTTATTCAGTCAAAAAACAATGAAGGTTTTCATTTTTTTAATGGAGAATAGAATATGCAAGTTGAACTCAGCTGTGTTTCTTTGACAGTAAGACACAAAGTGGTAAAAGGAAAAAAGTCCCCTATTGACTGAAGTTATCTTTCTAGTTTTTAATTTACTGCTTATTACAATGAAAATGCTATAGACAGTATTAGAATGACCAAAAATAATTATTTTTTATTTTTAATTATTTATTTATTTTTAAAATTTACATCCNACATTTGGGCTCTTTCCTTACTTTGGCTATTGTTAGTAGTGCTGCTATAAACATTGGAGTGCATGTGCCTCTTCAAAACAGCACACATGTATCCCTTGGGCATATACCTAGTAGTGTAATTACTGGGTCGTAGGGTAGTTCTATTTTTAACATTTTGAGGAATCTCCATTCTCTTTTCCAGTGTGGCTGCACCTGTTTGCATTCCTACCGGCAGAGCAAAAGAGATCCTCTTTCTCTGCATCCTGGCCAACATGTGTTGTTGCCTGAGTTGTTAATGTTAGCCATTCTGACGGGTGTGAGGTGGTACCTCATTGTGGTTTTGATTTGAATTTCCCTGATGATAAGTGATATTGAGCATCATTTCATATATCTGTTGGCCATCATATTCTTCTTTGGAGAAGTGTCTGTTCATGTCTTTAGCCCATTTCTTCACTGGATTGTTTGTTTTTTGGGTGTTGAGCTTGATAAGTTCTCTATAGATTTTGGATACTAATCATTTATCTGATATATTGTTTGCAGATATCTTCTCCCATTCCATTGGTTGCCTTTTAGTTTTTCTGATTGTTTCCTTTGCTATGCAGAAACTTTATTTTGATGGGGTACCAATAGTTCACTTTTGCTTTTGTTTCTCGTGCCTCTAGAGACATGTTGAGTAAGAAGTTGCTGTGGCCACGGTCAAAGAAGTTCTTGCCTGCTTTCTCCTCAAGGATTTTGATGTCTCCCTGTCTTATATTTAGGTCTTTCATCCATTTTGAGTTTATTTTTGTGTGTGGTGTAAGAAAGTGATCCAGGTTCATTTTTCTGCATGTCACTGTCCAGTTTTCCCAGCACCACTTGCTGAAGAGACTGTCTTTATTCCACTGAATATTTTTTTCTGCTTTGTCAAAGATTAGTTGGCCATACATTTGTGGGTCCATTTCTGGGTTCTTAATCCTGTTCCACTGATCTGAGTGTTCTTCTGCCAGTACCATACTGTCTTAATGATTACGGCTTTGTAATACAGCTTGAAGTCTGAAGAATAATTCCGTATTGCTTAGATTTCCAGGCAAGAATACTATGTGATCCTTTCTCAAGCCAGCATATCCACAGTAAATAAAAAGCTGGATATCTCTAAAAAGATGGCTAATAGTTATGCGCACACACACCGAACAAATGTAATTTATCATATCAGTATTTCTAGGGAGAAAATATCCAATTGTGGTCATAAAAGTTACAAAACTTTGGTAAAATTCACCATACTTCTTGATAGAATCACTCCCTAAAATCTAAACAGATGAGTAATTTTTTGATATGATACCAAATATGTGTGTATCAGTTCAAAGGTCAGAATTATGCTTAGTGGGGACACTGCTATTTCTACTACAAGTATGAACAAAGGAAGGATGCCAACTATCACTGTTTAACATTGAACTACATACAGTAAAGACAGAAAGTGCGTAAGAACAAGTGGGAGGATAGGGAGGGGAACCAAGTAAAAAACATGTATCTTGATTATAGAGATTCTCCGAGATTAGTCATGCCACTCCTTTTTCAAGGTCATATAAAAAGAAAATACCATAATATGGGAACAATAAGTAGAAAAGAGAGAAGTAAGTATTAGGAATTTGTTTTATATTCTTTGAAAATCAGGAACACATAGACTGTATAATATAGAAGATCTAAGCTGGGAGAAGACAGTTTGAGTTGATAACCTATTTACTCAGAAATCAACTGAAACAAAAGAAAGCTAAAGATTAAGTTAACTAAATTAAATCAGTAAGAGTCAGCATTAGAAGCACTAAAATGTACAATTGAAACTACAGAAAATGAAAATCAGTGATGTAGGAAAACAACTTAAGAAGTATGTAGAAATAGAATAAAGAAAATGATGAAAAAAAAAGTTCGTGCCCTGGAGGAAATAGGTCTTAATGTGAATTTACAAAAAAGAAATGTTTGAAATAAGATAATTGATGATACCAATGAATTGAGTGTAAATAAATGTTCCTAGTTACTGCTTGCTTAGATATTTGTAGATGTTCTTCCCCTTGGAGAGAGAGTTTACTGATTCTTAGTGACAGTGTCATACTTTGTGGTACTTATCATTAGGGAAATATACAGTCAAGTATTTTAGAATTTAAGATATACTTTCTACTTTTCAAATTACTAGAAATAAGGTCAAATAAAAAATATTTCTCAGAGCAAAAATGAGAAAGCAGAAGAAACAAAAAAATATGGGTAAAGAGCTTGAAACAACATCAGGAAATATAAATGGGATACATTTCTCAATTAAAAACTAAAACTTCTGATATGGCTGAGTAGGCTGCTAGCCAAATGGCCTTCTTGCAGACAATAATAATAAATTCTGAAAAAAAATACTTAACACAATTATCTGAAAGTCTTAGAGAGTAAAAAAAAAAAAGNAAAAAGTTTCTGTACAGTAAAGGAAACCATCAACAAAATAAGAAAGTTAACTGAATAGGAAAAGATATTTGCAAATGATACAGCCAATATCCAAAGTCTATAAAGAACATATGGAACTGAACACCACAACTCCAAGTATTCCAATTAAAAAATGGGGGGGGCGGGGGCGCCTGGGTGGCTTAGTCGGTTAAGCGTCCGACTTTCGCTTNTCTAGATGGTCAATATACACATAAAAGTGTGTTCAACATCACTAATCATCAGGGAAATGCAAATCAAAACCACAATGAGATATCATCTTATGCTTGTCAGAATGGCTAATATCAAGAAGACAAGAAATAGCAAGTGTTGGCGAGTTTGTGCACCCTTGTGCACTGTTGGTGAGAATGTAAATTAGCACAGCCACTGTGGAAAACAGTATGGAAGTATCTCAAAAAGTTAAAAGTAAAAATAGCTTACAATCCAGTAATTTCACTCCTGGGTATTTAGTGAAAGAAAATGAAAACACTAATTTGCGAAGACAATCGTACCCTGATGTTCATTGCAGCATTATTTATAATAGCCAAGATATGGAAGCAGCCTAAGTGTCCCTTGATGAATGAATAAAATTTGATGTATATATATATGCATATGTGCCTGCACATATGCACATACACACACACACACACACACACACACACACACACACACACACAATGTAAANAGTTAAAAGTAAAAATAGCTTACAATCCAGTAATTTCACTCCTGGGTATTTAGTGAAAGAAAATGAAAACACTAATTTGCGAAGACAATCGTACCCTGATTTTCATGGCAGCATTATTTATAATAGCCAAGATATGGAAGCAGCCTAAGTGTCCATTGATGAATGAATAAAATTTGATGTATATATATGCATATGTGCCTGCACATATGCACACACACACACACACACACACACACACACACACACACACACACTGGAATACTACTCAGCCATAAAAAAGAACAAGATTGCCATTTGCGACAACATGGATGGAACTAGAGGGTATTATGCTAAGTGAAATAAGTCAGACAGAAAAAGAAAAATATCTTATGCCACTTATATGTGGAATCTGAAAAGGAGAACAGACAAAAAAAAAAAAAAAGAAAAAAACAACCAAACAGACCCATAAATACAGAGAACAAACTGGTGGTTGCCAGAGGGGAAGATAGCCAAAATGAGTGAAGGGGAGTGAGAGGTATAGGCTTCCAGTTATAGAATGAATAAGTCATGGGAATGAAAGGTACAGCATAGAGAATATAGTCAATAGTATTGTAATAGCGTTACAGGTGACAGATGGTTGCTACACTTGTAGTGAGCATAGCGTGATATTTAGACTTGTAAAACCACTATGTTGCACACCTGGAACTAATATAACATGGTATATATCAAGTAAAGCTCAGTGAAAAAAAGGAATAAAGACAAAATAAAGAAATTCTGATGTTAAAAAAAACTAAAGAATTCACCATGGGCCTGAACTATGAGTTTTCTAAAAGAAGTTTTTCAGGTAGAAAGTAAATGATAATAGATGGAACTTGGATCCTTAAGAAGAAATGAGGAACATCAGAAATGATAAATATTGGAGTAAATATAACTAGTTTTTCTTCTTAATTAAAAAATAGTAGAATTGATTTTTATGAAATTATAATATTGTCTTCTAGGATGTATTATGTAGATATAACACATATGACACCCATCACATAAAGTGGGGAGTTTAGATGGACTTACATTCATATAAGTTTTCTACATTTTTTTGTGAGGTGATATGATATTGATTCTAAGTAGAGTATGAGAAGTTCAGGATATATATCATAGCCCATGGAATAACAAACAAAAAAAATAAATAAAGCCCAGTAGATAAATGAGAAAGGAATTTAAAAATATATACAAATAATCTGAAAATGTCAGGAAAAAATGAACAGAACAAAAAACCAGGGAGGACAGAAAGAAAACTACTAATAAAATCAAAGACCTAAATATTATGTATATACCCTTACTTTCTCGCTGCTTGGTGGCGCCCGGCTCACTTTTCCAAGGTGGTCTAGTGCCTTTGTAAAGCTGCCTTTGAACCATGATAAAGTGAATAGCTTTGTGCTCTGTGTATTATGTTTATACCTTCTGTCCCTTTTTACCTTGAATCATGGTTATGGTCTGGGTGTGTCTGTCGGCTGTGATAAGCTGAACTGGTCACAACATGGTTCTGAAAATGTCCACAAGTTTTAGCCTCATTAAAGACCTTGACTCCTTGGTGTACCAGTCACTGGCTGGAAATTCAACAAATTATCTGAGACTCTCAGTATCAGTTTCTTTATCTGTAAAAGGAGGTAGAAATATCTGCTTTGTAGTATTACTGTGATTTGTACACATTGCCTAGAGAATTGCCTGACTTCTAGTAAGTATTCTGTAAGTCCTAGTTAATTTATTTTATTTATATTTTGTCTTTAGCACTCATTTCAGCATAACTATATAGTAGGAATTCATGAATCTATGTTGAATGTAAAACAATAATATACCATTAAATAGTAACATTTAATTAGCTGTATTATCAATGCATTTAATCTCCAATTAGGTGTTTTTATTTTTAAGGAAGCTACATAGTTCTTGCTTCTTAAATGGTCTAAAGGTACCATTTTCTTTTTTTTTTTTTNTATGCATCAGCATTTCTGTATCCTAAAGGTACCATTTTCTTGTAGTCTGTACTAAAATAAGAATCTCCTGGAAGAATAAATCAGATTGGTTCCATAAAGCCATGCACTTTTTTTGTGTTAATTTATAGGAATGCTCCTTTTAATTATCTGTCCTAAAAGGTTTCTTTTTTTTTTTAATGTTTTATTTATTTCTGAGAGAGAGAGAGACAGCATGAGCCGGGGAGGGTCAGAGAGAGAGGGAGACACAGCATCCGAAACAGGCTCCAGGCTCCGAGCTGGCAGTCAGCACAGAGCCCGATGCGGGGCTCGAACCCACGAACCGTGAAATCATGACCTGAGCCGAAGTTGGACGCTCAACCAACTGAGCCACCCAGGTGCCCCTGTCCTAAAAGGTTTCTTAACTCTCAACAGATACGTGCTTATATAAATAAGCATTACACCCTGTTAGTTTTGACACTTGGATTTCTTTTTTAAGTTTTTATTTTAATTCTAGTTCATTAACATACAGTGTCATATTAGTTTCAAGTATACAGTATAGTGATTCAGCACTTCCATTGAGCACTTCAATGCTCAATTTGACAAGTGCACTCCTTAATCCCCATCACCTATTTAGCCAATCCTCCACCCACCTCCCCTCTGGTAACCATCAGTTTGTAATTAAGAGTTTGTTTCTTGATTTGCCTTTCTGTTTTTTTTCCCCTTTGCTTGTTTGCTTTGTTTCTTGAATTCCACGTTTGTGTAAAACCATGGTATTTGTCTTTCCCTGACTTATTTCACTTAGCATTATACTCACCAGCACTATTTGTGTCATTGCAAATGGCAAGACTTCATTCTTTTTTATGGCTGAATAATATTCCATTGTGTGTATATGCAACATCTTCTTTATCCATTCATCAATTAATGGATACTTGGGCTGTTTCCATATCTTGGCTATTGTAAATAATGCTGCTATAAATACAGAGGAAGATGTATCCCTTTGAATTAGTGTTTTTGTATTCTTTGAGTAAATATCCAGTATTTATGTGATTGCTTGTTTATAGGGTAGTTCTATTTTTAACTTTTGGTGGAACCTCCATACTGTTTGCCACAGTGGTTGCAGCAGTTTGCATTCTCACAAACAGTGCAAGAGGGTTCCTTTTTTTCCACATCCTAGCCAATACCTGTCGTTTCTTGTGTTGTTGATTTTAGCCATTCTGACAGATGTGAGATGATATCTCACTGTACTTTTGATTTGCATTTCCCTGATGGTGAGTAAGTGATGGTGCACATCTTTTCATGTGTCTGTTGGCCATCTGAATGTCTTCTGTGGTGAAATGTCTGTTTGTGTCTTCTGCCCATTTTTTAATTGTGTTTTTTGGGGTGTTGAGTTGTATTAGTTCTTTATAGTTTTAGAAACTAACCCTTTATCAGATGTGGCATTTGCAAATATCTTCTCCCATTCCTTAGATTATCTTTTAGTTTTGTTGATTGTTTTCTTTGCTGTGCAGAAGCTTTTTATTTTGATGGAGTCCCAATAGTTAATTTTTGTGTTTGTTTCCCTTGTCTCAGGAGGCGTATGTAGAAAAAGTTGATACAGCTGATGTCAAAGAAGGTACTGCTGTGTTCTTTGCTACAGTTTTTATGGCTTCATGTCTCACATTTAGGTCTTTAATCCATTTTGAATTTTTTGTGTAAATGGTATAAGAAAGTGGTCCAATTTCATTCTTTTGCATGTTGCTGTCCAGTTTTCCCAGCACCATTTGTTGAAGAAAATGTCTTTTTCCCACTGGATATTCTTTCCTTCTTTCTTGAAGATTAATTGACCATATAGTTGTGGGTTTCTTTCTGGGTTTTCTATTTTCTTCTATTTAACTGTATGTATTTTTGCCTATACCATACTTTGGTTACTACAGCTTTATAATACAACTTGAAGTCTGGAATTGTGATACCTGTAGCTTTGCTTTTCTTTTTCAAGATTTCTTTGTTTTTTTGGGGTCTTTTGTGACTCTATACAAATTTTATAATTGTTTGTTTCAATTTTGTGAAATATACTGCTGGTATTTTGATAGGGATTGCGTTAGATGTGGAGATTGCTTTGGGTAGTATAGACATTTTAACAATATTTGTTCTGCCAATTTGTAAGTATGGAATGTCTGTCCTTTTCTTTGTGTCATTTCAGTTTCTTTCATCAAATTTTATAGTTTTCAGAGTACAGGTCTTTCACCTCTTTGGTTAGGTTTATTCCTAGGTATGTATCTTATTATTTTTGGTATATTTGTAAATAGAATTGTTTTCTTAATTTCTCTTCTGCCTCATTATTGGTGTATATTAAATGCAGCAGATTTCTGTGTATTGATTTTGCACCTTGCAACCTTACTGAATTCATTTATCAGTTCTAGCATTTTTTTTGGTGGAGTCTTTCAGGTTTTTCTATCTGCAAATGATGAAAACTTTATTTCTTCCTTACCAATTTGGATGCCTTTTATTTCTTTTTATTTAAAAAATTTATTTTAATGTTTATTTATTTCTGAGAGAGAGAGACAAAATGTGAGTGGGGAAGGGGCAGAGAGAGAGGGAGACACAGAATCTGAAGCTGTCAGCCCAGAGCCCAAGACAGGGCTCAAACCCATCAACTGTGAGATCATGACCTGAGCTGAAGTCAGACACTTAACCTACCCAACCACCAGGCACCCCAATATCTTTTTGTTTTTTTGTGTGATTGTTGTGGCTAGGACTTCTAGTACTCTGTTGAAAAGTAGTGAGAGTGGACGTTCTTGTCTTGTTGCTGACCTTCCGGTATAAGCTCTCTGTTTTTTTCTGATTGAGGATGATGAGAACTGTGGGTTTTTTTCCATATATGGCTTTTATTATGTTGAGATATGTTCCCTCTAAACCTGTTTTGTTGAGGGTTTTTATCATGAATGGACATTCTACTTTGTCAATTGCTTTTTCTGCATCTATCGAAATGATATATGGTTCTTATCCTTTCTCTTATCAGTGTGATGTATCATGTGGATTGATTTGCAAATATTGAACCACTCCAGCAACCTAGAAATAAATCCCCCTTGATCATGGTGAATGATTTTTTTAAATGCATTGTTGAATTTGTTTTGCTAGTATTTTAGATTTTTTACATCTATTTTCATCAGATATATTGGCTTGTAGTTTTTTTTGTGTGTGTGATGTCTTTAACTGGATTTGGTATCAGGGTAATGCTTGCCTCAATAGAATGAATTTGGAAGTTTTCTTTCCTTTTCTAGTTTTTGGAATAGTTTCAGAATTATAGGTATTAGCTCCTCTTTACATTTTTGGTAGCGTTCTACCAAATGTAGGACCAAAGGTCTTGGACTTTTGTTTGTTGGGAGTTTTTGATTACTGATTTAATTTCTTTTCCGGTTATATGTCTGTTCAAGTTTTCTATCTCTTCTAAGAATATATACATTTTCTTAGGTTGTCTAAGTAATTTGTTGGCATATCATTTTTCATTATATTCTCTTATAATTGTTTGTATTTCTGTGGTGTTGATTGTTATTTCTTCTCTCTCATTTGTGATTTTATTTCTTTTTTTATTCATAAATTTGGCTAGAGTTTTGTCAGTTTTACTGATTCTTTTGCTTTCATTGATCTGTTCTTTGTATTGGTTTTAGTTCTATATCATTTATTTCTGCTCTGATCTTTATTATTACCTTCCTTTCCCTGGTTTTAGATTTTGTTTGTGGTTCTCTTCATATCTCCTTTAGTTGCAAGGTTAGGTTGTTTATTTTAGATTTTTCTTCTCTTGAGGTAGGCCTGTGTTGCTGTAAACTTTACTCTAATGACTACATTAGAGTCATTTGCTGCATCCCAAAGATTTTGAACCATTGTGTTGTCATTTTCATTTGTTTCCGTGTACTTTTTAAATTTCTTCTTTAATTTCCTTCTTGACCCATTCATTATTTAGTAGCATGTTATTTAACCTCCATGTATTTGTGATCTTTCCAGATTTTTTCTTGTGGCTGACTTCTAGTTTTATAGCCTTGTGGTCAGAAAAGATTCATGGTATGATTTCAGTCTTCTTGCATTTGTTGAGGCTTGTTTTTATGGACTAAAATGAGATCTATTCTGGAAAATGTTCCATGTGCCCTTGGCTAGAATGTGTATTCTGTTTTAGGTGGAATGTTCTAATTATATGTTAAATTCACTTGGTCCAGTGTGTCATTCAAAGCCATTGTTTCCTTGTTGATTTTTTTGTGTAGATGATCTGTCTATTGATGTAAGTAGAATATTAAGGTATTATTGTATTATTATTATCTATTATTATATTATTGTATTATTATTTTATTGGTTAATTCCTTTATGATGTTACTGTAATTATGTTTATTATCAACTGTTTTATGTATTTGGGCCCTTGTATGTTGAGCACATAAATATTTACAATTATTAGGTCTTCTTGTTGGATTGTCCCCTTTATTAGTATATGGTGTTCTTCTATGTTACAGTCTTTGTTTTACAGTCTATTTTGTCTAATATAAGTATTTTTACTCTGGCTTTCTTTTGACAGCCATTTGCATGATAGATGTTTCTCCATGCCCTAACTTTCAATCTGCAGATGTCTTTTGGTATGAAATGGGTCTCATGTAGGCAGCATATAGATGGGTCTTATGGTTTTCGTCAATTCTTTCACCCTGTGTCTTTTGATTGAAACACTAAGACCATTTACATTCAAAGTAATTATTGATAAATATATATGTATTGTCATTTTATTACTTGTTTTGTGGTTGTTTCTAAAGGTTTTCTCTGATCCTTGCCATTTTTTCATGTTTTGCTGAATTGTTTAGTGATTTGTTTGGATTTCTTTCTCTTTATTCTTTACATATTTATTAGTAGTTTTTGATATACGGTTACCATTAGGTTTTATAGAAACTCTTCTGCTTGGATTTTTAAGGTAAATATCTGTATATCCATGTACATTAGATCCTTGTAATTACATTAAAAATCCTCTTTGCATCTATTTTATCTGTAAGTATTATTATAGTTATTCACTGTGGGGAATGTAGAGGTCCTTATAACCATTCTCAAAAAATGAATGTGCCATAATTCCAGTACTCTCTCTTATATGACCAAGTGCTCACTTAACTCTGTTTAGAGGTCATTAAAAAATTGCAGGCAAGAACTTCTGCTAAATTTTTAAATAGTATTTAGTAAACAATGACAAATGTTGATATAAATGTATCATAAAATCTTTATATCTAAGAAAAATAATATTAAACAACTAGTATGAAAAAATTGGTAGCTAAATAACATTTCAGGAGATGGATCTACTGCATTGATAATTAGCATAATATTTGAATTGCAAAAAACTCTTCAATTTAATGAGTACAGCTCTTTTTCACTTAAGTGTCCTAGAAAAACCTAAAGGTTTTCAAGCCAAATGAATTTTGTTTAGAATTCCGTTTGGAAAATACTTTTCAGACCATAAAGTTTGAATTGTATATCCTTATAAAGACAGATTTTTAAAAAGTTAACCCTTTAAAAAATTAACCCTTGAAGACTTAAAGGTATTATTATTTGACTTTGCTCATGAGTGGAAACTTTTCATCAAAAATATTACAAGTGGAGCTTTACATCCCACTTTACAAGTGGGTACATTGTCATGGACCCACTAAAAGGTTCACGCTTGTTAGGTCATAACTCAGAGCCTTATGTGTCCATAACAAACATATTATTCTGTGCTACCAAAAGGTTATCTTAACATAGATAGACTTTCATTAGTGTAATATCTTAGTGTTAATTCTATAACATTGTGTTCTTCAGTATTCCCTTTGATATTTTTCCCAATATATTTTAGAAGAACTTATTAAACTACATATAATATACAGTAAATGGCACATATTTGAAGGATACAATTTACAAAATGCTGGCATGTGTATACATAACCACCAAAGTCAATATAATGAACATTTCCATCACATTCAAAACTTTCCTCTTTCCCTTTTTTCATCTCTCCGTGTTCTCGTCGATGTCCTGCTTGCCCCTTCTCCTAGGCAGCCACTAATTTGCTTTCTGTTACTATAGCTTCAGTGTGCTTTTTCTAGAGTTTTATATAAATGGAATTACACAGTATGTACCCCCCTTTTTTCTCCTGGCCTCTTACTCTGCATGATTATTTCAAGATCCATCTATTTTGTGGTATGAATAGTTTATCCTTTTCATTGCTAAGTAGTATTTCATTGTATAGAAATGCCACAGTTTATTTATCCATCACCTAGTGATGGACATTTGGATTGCTTCCAGTTTTTGGCTATTATAAATAAAGCTGCAGTTTGTAGCTTTTATGAATAAAGCTGCTATAAACATTGAGTGTATTTAAAATTATTTTTTTTTACCACTTATATGTTATCATGGCTGTCAACTCTTATCATTCAGCATTATTTCTGTACATCTTCCCCAGCAACTTAGTAATTAGGGAAGACTCTGAAAATAGCTAACTTTATAACCCTTTTTCTGCATTTTAGCCATTTTGCTCATTTCAGGTATTGATTATAGGAAAGTTAAGCTCTTACTTTGAATTTTGAAATTCCAACAGTCTGGCCAGCATTATCTTACCTTTTATAATATCTCTAAATAAAAATATTAAATGTAACTGAATTAAAGCCTCTGGTCCTTAATTAACCAAAGAGTTTTGCAAATACATTTGCAAATACACTCTAAGATGGATATTTTTTCTATAGAGAATAAATGTTTCCTAATGACCATGTTTTATTTCCATAAGTAAATGTGGCAGTTGAATCTTTCTCAGTTTTCAAATTTTCTCTAAACAAACCCTATAATGCAATATTAAAAGAAAATTGAGACACATAATCTAATTCATGGGTTTTATCATTGAGAAACTTTTTACTGTTCACATTTTTATACTTTAAAAAATCTTATTACTTTAGATTTTACTTTTAAAAGGAATGTTTTATATGCAATAAAATTTCAATCTCTTGACTAAAATTCCAAGTCTCTTTTTAGAAAGGAAGAGGGGCACCTGGGTGGCTCAATTGGTTGAGCGTCCGACTTTGGCTCCGGTCATGATCTCACAGTTTGTGGGTTCGAGCCCTGTGTTGGGCTCTGTGCTGACAGCCAGCTCAGAGCCTGGAGACTGTCTTTGGATTCTGTGACCCACTCTCTCTCTGACCCTCCCCTGCTCACGCTGTCTCTGTCTCTCTCAAAAATAAATAAAACATTAAAAAGAATCTTAAAAAAAAAAGGAAGAAAAAAGGACGAAGAAAGAAAAATATGCAAAGTTTAAAATTTGTTGCCTTTCTGCTTTTTTATTTTTGCTCTTGACAGTGTGTGTTCATGTGTATGAAGATGTGTCTGAACATACATGCACTCTGACACATGCATGTATGAAAACTATCATTGTAAAGCACAAGATATTAGCAATTTATTATTTATAAATGTAATAAATTTACATTCTACTGATGGAGCACCTGGGTGGCTCAGTTGGTTAAGTATCCGACTTCGGCTCAGGTCATGATCTCATGGTCGGTGGGTTTGAGCCCCACATCGGGCTCTGTGCAGACGGCTCAGAGCCTGTGGCCTGCTTCGGATTCTGTGTCTCCCTTCCTCTCTGCCCCTTCTCTGCTCATGATCTGTCTTTCTCTGTCTCACAAAAATAAAGGTTAAAAGGGGCGCCTGGGTGGCTTAGTCAGTTAAGCGTCTGACTTTTGCCTAGTTCGTGATCTCATGGTTCGTGGGTTCGAGCCCCGCGTCGGGCTCTGTGCTGACTGCCAGCTCAGAGCCTGGAGCCTGTTTCAGAATCTGTGACTCCCTCTCTCTCTGACCCTCCCCTGTTCACGCTGTCTCTTTCTCTCCTAGAAATAAATAAAAAATATTTTTAAAAATGTTAAACAATTAAAAAAATAAATTTACAGTCTATTGAGAATGGAATGTTAATTTGGGGGTAATTTCTTTTAAAGTAAAATGGCCTTAGTTTTATTCACCTCCATGGTAAATATATAACCTTGGTACAAATATATGCACAGCTGTGTTGGTGTATCTTCTTCTTCTTTTTTTTTTTTTAATATTTTTATTTATTTCGAGGAGAGAGAGAAAGAGAGATAGCGTGAGCAGGGGAGGGTCAGAGAGAGAGGGAGTCACAGACTGAAACAGGCTCCAGGCTCTGAGCTGGCAGTCAGCACAGAGCCCGACGCGGGGCCCGAACCCACGAACCGTGAGATCATGACCCAAGCGAAAGTCGGACGCTTAACCGACTAAGCCACCCAGGCGCCCCAGTTGGTGTATCTTCTTAAAACGCTAATCTTGTTACACATTTTTAATTGTGTACTAAGAAATTTTAACTATAGATTGATATTAAAGACAATATAATTCCTTTCCTAGTAAAATTCTATATTTTCAAATATTAAATACTTTTAAGTATATATGTTTTGTTGAATTATTGACTTGGGAATATTTGTGATATCTTCAAAACTCTTTCATTGCTTTTTATTATACTTTAAAACTGATTGAATGTCTTTTGATCTTCCTTCTATAATTGGTAATTTTTCTTCTTATTAAGATATAATGAATTTTGTGTAGTTCCAGAATGGGAATCAATTTTGGTTTGTTTTCTTTTGCATATCCTTTTTTATAAATAAAAGCTTTATTTTCCAGGCCAAAATATGAGTTAACATTAGTTTTAGGCTAAGTAAAAAGCTAATATCAGTTTTTTCTTTCAGATCTCTATAAAAATGGACTCCAAAGAGCTAACTTTGTACCATTTATTGGCGTCCTAAAGGTAAGGAAAATCACTTACTTGTGTTCACTTATTAATATTATATTGGTTGAAAATTAAGGGCTTTTATAGGTTGCCTATGGTCTTGCATTCAAGCAGAATTCATTTTAATATTAGATAGTTATAGTCAAAGACACTTAAGGAAAAAAGAATGTTTTTTTTATATAGTATTCATCAATGTGTACACAGGAGAAATTATAAAATATAGTCTAAATTATTGTCTAACTGAAACATTTGATAGTTTGCATTTATAAATCTTAATCTGAGGTTTGCTCATAAATATTATAGTGGAATGTTTAAACTTATACATTGATTTCTGAAAAAAATGTTTAATGTTCTCTATTTCTTTCAGGCTAATGGTCTTTAACGTGTTTTCTCAGCTATTAAAGTTGCTATTCTAGAGTAGCATTATTACAAAAATATTCTAATATATTTAAATGTGATTGCCATCAAGTTATGAAATTATGTCAAGTTGGGGCACATAAATAGTTTAAATATTTGTGTGTATCATCACTGCATGGAGTTTGAAATAGTCTTCATTATCAGATGATTAAGAATAAAATAGCCTCTTTTTTCACTGTTAATTTAAATAAATTTTTATACAACTATTCAATAATTCTATATTTTACTAATATTTATTAAGAACCTACTATGTGCAAAGTGCTACTTTGGGCATAATGGGTAATGCAATCATGAAATAGGCTATGTTTCTTTCTCTCAAGTCATTTATAATCTAGGTGGGCATATAGTACATACACAAATATCTATAACACAAAGCTAAATGAAATACCAAAAAATATACCAAAAAGAAGCATACGTGCCAAAATATAATTCCCATAGTTCTTAGTAGCATAATTTTTCCCAGTCTATAGCAATGTAACTAAAGAAGGGATGAAGTTGTATTATTTTTTAAAACCTAAAACCTCAAAAATTCTTACCAAGAAGGAAAAGCAAAACTACTTTTTTCTGCAAATATTCTAAAGATATAGTCAGACAATCTTTTTCATATTGTTGTTGGTACTTTATTCCCTGTGCTATACTTGGAAGAATTAAAACATCTATTTCCTTGAACAATTTTAAGTTCTCAGAGGCTTTTAATTTCTCTGAGATATTTATAGATGTAAGGAAAAGTACTCTTTGAAGATTTATGCTTTAGTCATTTTTTCCCCTTTATATTCATGTTTTGTGTTGGGGGGAAGGTAAATCTACAGTGTTTTCTTCATGCTGGGAATCCAAAGTAATTTCATATATGTAGATACCAAAATATAAACAAGGAAACTAAGAAAAATGGGTACTAAAAATAGTGTCTTCATGTAGCATAGAATATATAAAATGTAAAGAGAGAGGGCTCACAGGATAAAACAAGTTAAAAATTCTGAGGGAACTTTGTATGTATACTTTTTTTTTAAACCACAAACCTTATTTTTTGGCCAGTAACTTGTCATACTTTAATATATAATAGCATTATTAATAACTAAATTGGCCAGATTGGGTTTAATTTTTTCGCTTTCTTACCCTCATTTTTTTTGAGATGAAGGAACCTAAAGAGATAAATTATCCAAATTTGAAATTGAATAAGAACTAAGATAAATAATGTACAATTTGAAACTGAACACAAATTAAAATTCCTAGGAAACCAAATACTGTATTGGATAAGAAAGTATTTAAAATGTCCCATTTATTCAAAAGATTTTTCACATGTAACAAAACATCAGCCAGGTAAATACATGCTGTGGCTGGTTTCGCTGGCATATGAGGTTTCCTTTGTAAGGAAAATTTGTTTCATATGTGTTTAAATGACATTTTGCCTCTTCACATATGCTAGCGTTACCCTTGTATTTTATCCCTGCTGAGAGAAATAGATAGAAGTCAGTCTTAAAATAAGTAGAGAACCTTGGTTTAATAAAAAGAGACTATAAACCAGATAGAAATTTAATTGGGGAAAAGGTACAGTGTATATTCACTTTTTCTGTTATGTTCTCTCCTATAAATCAAGTGGTAACAAATTGGTAATTCACTACAAGAGCTTGTGATTTGTTGCTTGTAGTATATAACAAGAGCCTATATACGTTCTTAGTAAATAATAATGTTTTTATAAGATAGTAGAAATGATGAGGAGGACTAATATGCTATTAAAAAACAAGATGTGTTATATTCATACAATGAATTATTGTTTTGCCATTAAAACAATGAAATTTTGACATTTGCTATATTGTGGATGAACCTTAAAAACACACTAAGTGAGAGGAGTCAGAAACAAAAGGCCAAATATATGATTCCACTTATATGATGTGTCTAAAAACAGCATATTCAGAGAAACAAAAGTAAAATAGAGGTCACCAGGGGCTGAGAGGAGAGGGGAATGGGTAGTTATTATTTCATGGGTGAGTCTGTCTTTGGGATGATGAAAAGGTTCTGGAAATAGACATTAGCCATGGTTGTATAACATTGTGACTGTACTTAATGCCATTGAATTGCACACTTAAAATGATTAAGATGATAATGTTTTTGTTATGTATATTTTATCACAATTTATTAAAGAATAGAATAGAATAGAAAAAGTAATAGTACTGGAAAGGATATAGAAAATGTTCAGGTACATCTCCTCTAGGAAGCCCTCCTAGAGTAACTCCTTCAAACAAAGCAAGGCAAAACAAAACAAAACAAAAAACTAACCCTTACATATAATTTCCACTGCCATTTAAGTAGGGAGGCTCCAGTTTTGCTCTTACTTGCACTTTGTTTGAATTTATCTTGCTCTTCATTTTCTAATTTACTAAGATTAATTTTTTTAAAATCTCTTTTCAATCTTCTTTCCTAAATGCATTTAAGGCTATGTATTTTCCCCTAAATGGCTGCATTCATTACATTTTTATATTTAGTATTTTCACTATTAAGTTCAAAGTATTTTCTAATTTCTATTGTGATTTCTTCTTTAACCCATGTATTACCTAGAAGTATGTTTCTTAATTTCCAAACAAGCATATGAAATTTCCTGTTGTTACTATTGTCTTAACAAATGCTTAATTGCACTGAGGTCAGAGGATATGTGTGCAGCTTAAATCCTTTGAAATTTGTTGAAATTTGCTTTATGACCTAATATATGGACGATTTTTATAAAAATATTCTCTGTATTCTTAAAAATAATGAGTGCTCACGTACAGTTGTATGTGATAGTATATATAACACAGTATACCCATTAGATTAGAATTGTTAATTGTGTTATTCAAATTTTTATTATTTTTCCCCATCAATTATTATGAAGCTTATGGAAAATATCTCTCACTATGATCATGAATTTATCTATTTCTCTGATAATTCTGTCATTGACCTTACATATTTCCAGGCTATGTTATAAGTTGCATGCAGATTTAAAATGATTAAATATTGCTTGTGAATGGAACTTTGATAATGAAGTTTTTTACTAAGTAGTGATACAAGTTTCTTTGTTTCAAACGTAGTCATAATTGTCTGTTGAAGCATTTGTGTCATATCTGCTTTAAATTGCACATGCATTGGGTAATTTTATCAGATCATTCTAACATTTCTGTCATCTTGATGTTGGCATCTAGTGATTGTCTTTCTACAGTGTTAGATCTTCCTGGTTTTTAGTATGAATGAATTCCATTTCAGATTTGGGCATTTTCATAATCTGTCATGAGACTTTGTACCTTATTTTTTAAATCATTTTTTATTGTGATAAAATATATATAACATAAAATTTATCATTTTAAGCATTTTTAAGTGTACAATTCAGGTCCATTAAGCACATTCACATGGTTGGGCAACCATCATCATCACCTATCTCTAGAACTTCATCTTCCCAACTGAAAGTCTGTACTCATTAAATAATAACTCCCCATTCTCCTCTTCTCCCAACTCCTGGTAACCATCATCCTTCCTATCTCTGTGAATTTGCCATTTTTAGGTACCTTACATAAATGGAGTCATATAATATTTGCTCTCTTGTGTCTGGGTTTTTTCACTTATCATAATGTCTTCAAGGTTCATCCATGTTGTAGCATGTGTCAGATTCCATTCCTTTTTAAGGAATAAGTTTCCATTATACATATATACCACAATTTGTTCATCTGTTCGTTTGTGGATAGACATTGGGTTGATTTTACATTTTGGCTTTTGTGAATAATGCTGCTCTGAACTTGTGTACAAATATTTGTTTGAGTCCTTTTAATTCTTCTATGTGTAATCATTGTAGTTTTGATCCATGTTTCTAAAGTGATTAATGATGTGTGTGCTTATTGGCCATTTGTTTGTCATCTTTAAACTTGAGTTTTAGATGGCTTTTTGGGGCACTGTTCTAACAGAAAGCTAGGTAGTGTCTAATTATTGCTAGTTATAGATAAAAGTTCAGGTTCTTTATCAGCATCTATTGAGCAGCTGATCCTTGTTTCTGCTGACAGAGAGGTTCCACTGACATCACTGGCATAGGGAAGGTGGGGTGCTCATTATAGACTGGCAGGGATGAATATTTTTTTTTTAAATATTTATTTATTTATGTAACCTGTACCTGTACATGGGGCTTGAACTCACAACTCTGAGATCAAGAGTTGCACATTCCACCGACTGAGCCAGGCAGGTACCCCAGGGATGAAAGTTTCAGTTCCCTACTTAACCTTCTCTGACATCACTGGAAGGAGAGTTGGGGTGTTGCATAACAACCTTGTGAGAATGTATTTCTAGGCTCCACTCAGCCTTTGTTGGAATGAGTGGAGGTGGCACCAGAGTTTTTTCCCCACTCTGGTGTTTGCTGCAGTACAATTTATTGTTGAAAAGTTTCCTCTTTGCTATGCTGACTGTTTCCTGGGTCCTCCCTTGTCCATGTCCACTGGTATTTCTGGGTTGCTGGCTTCTTCAGCTCCAAGTCTGAAATATATAACTTGAAAAGAAAAATAGATAACTCACCATTCTGTTGTTTCTCAGGTCTTGAGATCCCTCCCTCTTTTTTGATCTTTCCACTTTTTAGTATGTTCCTATGTTTATTTTATATATGATCTCCAGGATTTTAAATTGTACATGTCAAGAGGGACAGAGAAAGGATATTTACTCCATCTTCCCAGAAGTAGAAGTCGGTTTATTAAATGTCCTTGTTTGCTAATTCCTTCATTTCTGTCATTTCTGGTTTTGTTTTTGTGTTCTGATTCTCCCTCACCCACCCCCGGTTATGGTTCTTACTTTCCTGATTCTTGGCAAGTTTAATAATTTGTGATTGGATGCTGGACATTGTGATGATTATATTGAATGTTACTTCCTTTAAGGCTGTTGAATTTTATTTTGGCAAGTGGTTAAGTTTCTTGCAGATCAGCTTTGTTTTTTCGAGGCTTTTAAATTAATGTTTATTTATTTTAAGAGAGAGAACACGAGAGTGGGAAAGGGCTTGATCCCATGAACCTGTGAGATCATGACCTGAGCTGAAATCAAGAGTGGGACACTTAACCAACTGAGCCAACAAACCCGTTGAGGTTTGTTTCTAAGCTCTGACAGTATGTCTCAAGTAGCCTTTACTCTACAATAATTTACCCTTTCTTCTAGATGTGACCCTTCTAGGGTCTCTACTGAATCTCCTTAGTGTCACTGACTTCTCTGTACACTGGCTGTTGAGAATGTTTATATCTCCCAGCTTTGTGTGGATTGTTCTTTCCCCAGTCTTTGAAGTTTCACCTTATGCACATGCAATTTAATATTTAGCCAAAGGTTACATGCATTCCTGATGCAGATATTCTAGAGCTCTTTCTCTGCATAGCTTCCTTTTTTACTGAACTCTGCCATGCAAATCCCAACTACCTCAACTTCCTAAATCTCTGATCACTTGTCTCCTCAACTCATTTAGACTGCTGTGTTGCAGGCTAGAAATTGCCTCTAACAGAAAGCCATGGGAAATGTAATGCTTTCTTGACTGCTTTATTTCCCACATCTCAGGGATTGTGTCTTCTTCTTGTATTATGTCTGATAGTAGATGTTTTATATTTTTTGTCCAGTGTTTAGTGCTTAATGGCAGGAAGGCAAAATTGACCTCTAAATACTCTGCCTTGACCAAAAGTAGAAGTCTCTGTCTTTTTTTAAAGGGTGTTCTTTAACCTCTATATTTTTGGAGGTTTTCCAGACTTCTTCCTGTGATTGATTTCAAGTTTCATAGCATTGTGATCTGAAAGGGTGCATGGTATGATCTCAATTTGTTTATATTTATTGAGGGCTGCTTTATGTCCCAGTATGTGATCTATCTTGGAGAATGTGCCATGCACACTTGAGAAGAAAGTGAATTCCATGGCCTCAGGATGTAGAGTTCTAAATATAGCTGTCAAATCCATCTGGTCCAATGTGTCATTCAAGTCCATTGTTTCTTTAATGCTTTTTCTGTCTGGTTGATCTATCCATTGCTGTAAGTGGAGTATTAAAGTCCCTGCTATTAGCACATTCTTATCTATAAGATTGTTTCTGTTTGTGATTCATTGTTTTAAATATTTAGGTGCTCCCATATTTGGTGCATAGACATTTATAATTGTTAGTTCTTCCTGATGGATAGACCCTGTAATTATTATATAATGCCCTTCTTCATCCCTTGTTACTGTATTTAATTTAAAGTCCAGTTTGTCTGATATAAGTATAGCTACTCCATCTTTCTTTTGACTTCCAGTAGCATGATAGATATTTCTCCATCCCCTTACTTTTAATCTGAAGGTGTCTTCCAGTCTAAAATGTGTTTCTTGTAGACAGCAAATAGATGGATTTTTTTTCCCATTCTTCTACCCTATGTCTTTTGATTGGAGCATTCAGCCCGTTGACATTCAGTGTTATTATTGAAATATATGGGTTTAGAGTCATTGTGTCCTTTGTGGGTTTCATGCTTGTGGTGGTGTCTCTGGTATCCTGCATTCCTTGCAACACTTCCTTTAGAGAGTCCGCCTCAGGATTTCTTGTAGGGCAGGTTTAGTGGTGGCAAATTCTTTCAATTTTTGTTTATTTGGAAAGACTTTTATCTCTCCTTCTATTCTGAATGACAGGCTTCCTGGATAGAGGATTCTTGGCTGCATGTTTTTTCTGTTCATCACATTGAAGATCTNGACTCTCCACCATGTGTACTTTGGCTTGTTTCTTGAGACAGCCCTGTAAAAAGAAAACAGTCAACCACAGTGGGAACAAAGGTACACAAACACACAGATAAGATAAACACTCAAACCCATGCTCAGGTAAAAACAGCAACAACAACAACAACAACAAAACAGCTCTCTGGAGGGGATGGGCATGGTTTGGTGTAGGCAGGTCTCACCTCCACTGTGTCTGCTGGCTGCTCCCTGAGGCCCTGCCTTGGTGGTTGTGAGGAGAAGAATGATGTCGCCCCAGTCCCTTCTCAACTAAGAGTTGCAAATCCCTGCTTTGGGTCCGATCTCCCTGTACTGAGGATGTAGCCAAGGTGGGCTGAGTTCTATGTCCCAGTCCACAGGCTTTGTTTATACCGCCCTAAACAGTCCTGCAGGTTGCTGCTTCCCTGCTGGGGGGGGGTTGGGGGGGTGGGGTTGAGTGGGGGGGGAAAGTGTCACAGCCTCAGATCCTCGGGGTTCAAGAACCATACAACCCGAGTGCATTTGGGAAGGTAGCAACTTCAGGTCCGCAGAGTCTGCACTGCTGCTGTGGGCTGCTGGCGCCACAGCTGCCGAGTCACCAGGCTGTCGCCTCCAGGGATGGTGCCTGGAGCACTGCAGAGCAGTTTTTTCTGGCACCTTCTGGGACCTGGGGCACCTTGTTCAAAGTCAGCACCCCAGCCAGAACTAAAAAACACTCTTTCCAAACCAAGGTTTTTCTCTTCTCCAGGGACGTTTCTATGAGCAATCTCACCTTCTCTTTCCTTTCCCTTGAACTCACAGCACCTCACCACCGCTGCAGGTTTATCACTCACAGTGGCTGCACACAAACTGGGTTCCCTCCCCTCCCTCTGTATCTCTGGGTCCCTTCCCGCTTTTATCTTCCCCAGGTCACACTCACACACTTATGAGGTTTCCTTCCCAGTGTACTCTGTCTCTTTCTCTTCCCAAACTCCTGTGGCTCAGTGTCCTATGACTTCAGGCCTTCTCTGTTTGAGAGATGAGTGCAGGCAAAATGCATGGAGCTCCCTACTTCTCTGCCATCTTGCCAGATCTCGGGATTCTCTCTCTCTGTCCCTGTCTCTCTGTCTCTCTCTGTCTCTCTGTCTCTCTCTCTCTCGCGCATGCCCCCCCCCCAGCTCGTGTGCACGAGCGTGTGTGAGCTTTCTTATTCTTGCTCTCTCTCTCAAAAAAAATTATATATACATATATATAATTTTTTAAAAATGAAATCATTGTGGTTGAAAGGAAAAGAGGACCAATTGATATTTTGAGCAGAAGAACAGTTTCTTAGGTTAATTTCAGCTAGGCTATTATTATTGGCCTTCTTGACACATGAATTGCCTGGGAAGCATTGTTGCTCTTCTCATCTGATCAAGTTACAGCAATCTATGATATTTTGGACAGCTGTTTTATATTTGGGTAAAAATCTGTCTCTTTACCCCATCTCTACACTTAAACAAACCATTGTGTCTGATGCATTCCATAATGAGCCCTTAAAGAGATAAATACTATTCATAATTTTTAGACTTAAAAAATAATTCTCCATGTGATTTTATTAACTTTTCTTTTATCATTTTCTTTGCTTTCTTAAGATTTTATTTTTCAAGTAATCTCTCTACTGAACCGGGGGCTCAAACTAACAACCTCAAGATCAGGAGTCGCATGCTCTACTGACAGAGCCAGCCAGGCGTCCCTTTGTATGATTTCCTTAATCACTTTAACAATGTGGACAGATCTAAAATAATCGCCCCATAAGAAACGTTCCTTTGTAATATTGTATGTAGTGTTTTGCTATACGGTGAT
>NW_027532594.1:4550235-4588716 GCF_008692635.1 Crocuta crocuta
ATACGGTGATAGATTCTGTGATTGGTAATGTGGCATTTTAATTAGTTATTTATTTTTATTAAAAAAATTTTTTAAACATATATTTATTACTGAGAAACAGAGAGAGAGACAGAGCACAAGAGCTTGGGGAGGGAGGCAAAGAGGGAGGGAGACAAAGAATCCAAAGCAGGCTCCAGGCACTGAGCTGTCAGCACACAGTCAGACAAGGGGCTCAAACCCATGAACCGTGAGATTATGACCTGAGCCGAAGTCGGACATTTAACCAACTGAGCCATTCGGGTGCCTCTGTAATGTGGCATTTTAACTTTTATTCACACTAATGTTTTAGCAAACTGTCTTCTTTATTAAGTTTAAAATTTTCTATTTATAATTAAACGGTTAGAAAAGAAATTAAATGACTTAGGTGTTTAATAGATTATGAAAATCACACCTATAAGCCAGTCAGAAATAACCAACAAGGCGTTCTACAGTATAATTTTCTCTTTGATGAATGTTAGATGACCAAATTATAGAAAAATAAGATACTAGCATTAACTCATAAATATGAATTTTCTTTTTCCTGATAAATAGTTGCCCATTGGGAAAGCATCATAATCTGATTTGGTTTAACATTTGTTGGGGTTTAAATATGCAACAAATAAAAATGTTTTATAATCTAAAGTAGTAATAGTTTTATTATTAACATTTTTATAATTTTTTTAATGTTCAGGGACTACATTCATTTCTTCTACTTGATTGTTAATATTTCTCAGTTGTTATGCATCCTTTATCTAAAACTCCCCACTCCCCTCAAAATGTTATGTATTAGCTTTTGTTTTTGTTTCCTGAGGATTTTTTTAAAAGAAATCTTACAACTATAGTGAACTCTGAGAATATTCCCTTATTGCGATTTCTAGTTATAAACATTAAAAAAAATTGTTTATACCCTTAGGGTAAAACACTTTAATGCTTAGACAGCCCAGCTACCTGCATTGGGATTTATAGGATTTGCTAAGTGTATATTTGCCATTTTTTCCTGCCATAATTTTCATTTCATTAGTGAAGTTGATTTGTCAATTTGTTCATTATAACTTTTAATACTAGAGCTTTCAGAGGGCTCAGTAATCAGAATAAGCTTTTGAGGTCAGTGTCAACCCCACAGACAGACCTCCACTATGTTGTCACCTGAGTCAGTGTAGCAAAGATTAACCCTTTGTTAGTGTGATAATGTCTTTACTTAGGAGTTAGCTTTTTATCCCTTAGGATGTAAAGAAACAAAATATGGAAAAGTAGTAGACTGAAATCCAGAATTAAAAAGAGTTATGACTTTTACCCCCAAACCACAAAGTGTTCATTTGAACTTTAGTATTTCATGTTTTAAGACAAAAATATGAGTTATTGACTTGCAAAACATTCCTATAATTTGCCAATTTTTAGGCTAAAGAAATTAAGGAAATCTATTTTCATAAACCTATGTCCTATATGTTTGAGAAAATATATTTAAGCAAGTTGGCAATAGTAACAGGCATTAAACTTTGTGACAGTGTTTTTGTGCTGTGTCCTTGAAATGAATAAATATCTAGATTAAAAGTTGTAATGTGGATTTAAAATATAATTCTTGTTCATCTTGATACCAGAATGTACACCTTATGTTAGTCATGGCCTACCTATGGAATAATAATTTTGGGTGTATGCTTTTTAAAATAATACTTTCTCTAATTGTCTTATATAAGATGAAAACATGGATTTCCATGAAATAGACAATACATTATATTTATAAAATCATAAATAAAATATATAAATGATATGTTTATCAAACTGGACTAGAGCAGACTATTGCTTATATGTAAAATGTAGACTATTAGGTCTTGAATTCTCTTAGAATAATAAATAGTTCTTTTTGGCTAAATTACAAGAAATCAGTTCTTTATTGGTGAAAATGGTTGAAAGGAAGTGTGTCTTAAATATGAATTAGTTGTTTGACTCATGAGATAAATTAGTTTAATTACACGTGGCAGTTTTCTCGGATAGTGATGTAATGTGAAATAAAATTCTCCCTTTCCCCTCCATGAAAACTGAAGGCAATTAATAGAACTTTTAAGCTCTTTGTCGTAGGCCACCGTGGAGGTCTGCAGAGAAGAACTTTAATCCAATAAACATTTCATTTAGATCATGAAAAGAAAGCATGAGGAGACACTCCTGTAAGAAAGGGTGTTACTATGATTCCAACCATGAAGAGATGTGAGGAATTTGCCAAATTAACCAAGAAGTCCTCATATTTAACGCATAAATGTGTCAAAACTAACAGAATAATTATTTAATTTGCTTGAACTTTATATTGAGAAAACTCTAAAAAGCCACAACTGTTTTCTTCAAAGCCTTCACTGTTGGGCTGGATGGACAGGGCAAAGGGAGGTTGTGAGAAATCCAGATAGCAAATAACACTGGCCGAAGCTGGTCAGAAAAGGGAATAGATAATTAGACGTAATTAGCGTGTATGAATTGTTGTCTCTCTGCCCTTAGCTTGAATAAATTTTGAAGAAAAAACCCTGGTGGTGAAAATCCTTTGATGTAGGAAGAGTCATTGTGGCTTGGCAGCATAAAGGCAGTGTTTTATACTTCTTACATAATGGTTGTGATACAGAAAGAGTGAATGGACTCTGCACCCCCCTGTCTGCTTTATAGCAAGGACTTTTGGATTCTCTTGAAACAAAATGCATCACAAGTTTTCAGTTGTTAGTAATGAGGTAGCAGACCTCATCAGTGCTCGGAGGAAGCCATCTTTAGCTTTTGTTTAAATCTTAATCACAGTTTTTTTCTTTCTGGGAAATCTGTTTTTTTAAATCAACACTTCTTTTCCCTTCTTTGCTTGTACCTCCAATAAGAGGAAGGAATAATGATCAAGAAAGCTAAGCAGAAGAGTTCAACAAAAATTATCACATAAAAGACTTACACATTTTTGTGATTTTAGTCCCATATGAAAAAGATGCTTGTTATATTCCTTTTTGCCTCAGATCGGTAACATTCTAGGAAGGTTGTTTTATAACAAAATATATAAGAGAACACACGGGGAATGATTTTAGATTAGTTTTAGAAGGAACTTAGTTTTCAAATTGAAATTATACAAAGTGGTAAATACATTCTTTTTTCACCATAGTTAAGTTTTTAAATGGAAATCAGTTTGGTTAACAATATCACTCAGTAGATTTACTGTAAACTTTACTTATTTGAGGGACATAGGGGAAATATAGGCTTGGAAACCTAGCCCTGTGTGGATATTCTGTGACCACTACTGAGAGGACAAATTATTCTTGAGAAAGCATTGCATTTATTTAAAAATCTTCAAAAATCTGAAACAATGAATTATCTAAAATGTATTATCAATGTATTACGATACTGAATTATGTTCACTTTGACTGTCTAAAATATTTTTAACAGTTGGTCTTCAGGAAAAAGAGAAATTAGCTATTTCAAGGCTTTAAAGTAAATCATGTATTTTGGGGGGGAGGGGTGTTGCTGGTGTCAAAAGAGTTTTGTATATTATCCTCCATATCAGAATAATACCTCCTAAGTTTTATATTTCTGATAGATTTTCACCCTCGTCCGTCAACTATTTTGGTATTACGTTAAAAAAACTACCCTTTAACTACTCAGATTTCCTTCTAATTAATGTTCTTCTTTTAACATATTTTAATGATAAGACTTTCTGCAGTAGTCACCAGGATCCCTCTCTTAATGTTCAATCTATGAATCTATTTTTATAAGTGTCACTTTGCTTTAGTGTATTTTCGTTCTGACGTTTTGATTCTGGATAGACTTCTTTCAAGCCAGAATGCTCTGAGATGCTTTTGGCTACTTAACCCATTTTGCATATTGTGCCATTTGTAGAATAAAGTAGCCTTTTATACTTGAAGTTGATTTGAACTCTGAAAGGCAACACCTGAACATCACACAAAACTAGATAATTATGGCTGATTGTGTTTTTCAGGTATAGGTCACAGGAAATTCATTTGGGGTAAAGTATGTACAAAGCTAAGAAATATGCAGATTTTCTGTTGTAGGATTGTGTAAAAATTATTTACAGTTAATACTTGCATAAAGGTTAGAAGGGTTGATGAAGTGATATTTAGTTTTGCTTTACTATTCACTGCATGTCAGAATGTAATTATGACTGATTCATGAAACTGTCTTAGAAACGAAGCATCTTTATTAAAATGCTGATCAAGATAAGAGCTGACAGTAATAAAGAATAGAACATTTTAGTCTTGTTGCTTTTGAATGATTGCTAATTACCCCAGAGGTCATGTATAGTGCTTGGTAGGATTCATTGACATTATTTCTTTTAAGTCTGCTGTTTCAACAACATCTGAGCATGAAGACACAAACTGTGTGCACATTGAACAATAGTTTGGCCAAGTTTTTGAGGCTTCAAGATATCCCAGAAACCTTTCTCTGCTTTAGTGAATTTAGCTTTTCCCCCTCAAAATTATAGCATATTAGGGGTGCTTTGTACAAAATACTTTGTATATTCTTTACTATTGACTCTCTCTACACTTCCCATTTTTAAGTTGGTGTTAAATAGTATATACACAGGTTATTGAGACAGTATCCTTTCTGAATATACACATAAACATTTAAAATAAATAAGAACAAAATGTAGATTGTCACCAAAATTAGAATTAAGAGAAAGGACTTCTTAATGTATAATCAGAATGTACTTCTTACTGCCAGTCGCGTTCAACTTGTTTTTATTAAATGTACACTTTGTAATTTGTCTTTAAAGGCATGTGGAAGTCCTTCCAGTTGTAGTATTCCTCAGTTACTAATGAATAAGAATCATTAGGATTCACATATTATAAAGATATGATTGATTAACTGTATAAACTCTGCCATAATATCTAAAATAACTTAAATCTTTAAAATTCTTAACAACTGTAAGTAGAAGAGACTATACAGTCATATCACACATATTTATGTGGTTTCCATGACATAGAAGAAAAATAATGGATTAAGAAGGCAGTTCTTTGTGAACCTGGCTCTGTCTCTGACTCTTGGGCAAGTCTCTTGAATCCACTTGAGTTCACATTTTTTTTTTTCATCTATAAATGGTAGGATTGGACTGCAAGATTGCTAAGGCCCTTATTATGCTACAAATTTTCAAAAAAGATTGTTTCAGAAGTTTACTTGTAAATTATTTCTTTTGAATTATGATAGATTTCTCCTCCAAACATTGTTCTAAATGTGGTGTTCAAGTCCTAGGCTTGGTAGTCTACAAAAGCCTAATTGCCCAGTTAGTGCAAATATTATACCTTTGTAAGATAAAACACAAGAAAACAATATTCAGATTTCAATATGCATGCTAAGTTCCTTTTAGCATTTATTAAGTGCTTAGTCACTGGGATTACAATGATGAAGTTGTCCTGAAATGAATCCTGCCACCAAGGAAATCAGGATGTTCTAGTAGAGGAAATAGACATACCAACAAATAATTATAGGAAAGATATTATACTTCAATATTGAATGGGTTAGGAGTGGTTGATTATGTGTTGGGAGAGTACAGTGCTAACCATGATATAGAACAGTGATAAAACCACACATTTTATTTTTTTTAAATTTATTTATTCAAGTTATAATTCAAGTTAGTTAACGCACTAGTATTGGTAGTGCGGTTTCAGGAGTAGAGCCCGGTGATTCATTGCTTGAATCTAACACCCAGTGCTTTATCACGACAAGTGTCCTTAATCCCCATCACCCATTCAACCCATCCCCCCACCCACCTCTGACAAATTTTAAATAAATTCTCTATCTTCTGTAATGCTGGTGATTATGGAGGATGAATGAATGAAATGGAAACTTATGTGAATTCTGAATGGATCCCTGTGTATGTCTGTCTGCAAATTCTAGAGGCTGATGAAACTGACCCTTTTGTTTGTTAAGCCTTTTGTTTTCTTCTTTTAGGTGTGTCCCTGCCATCACTCTTGGCTTAGTCATGCTTATGATTTTGTTTTTGCTCTAATTGCAGTTAAGGGAAGATTTTCCTGAGAAAGCTGGACAAGGCTTAGAAGAGAGAGATGAGGGCAGAAGGGAAAAGCTAAATATAGTGTCTGTGTATGTGGGAAAAGTGACCTGATGAAACTAAATAAATGACAGCTGAGGAATACAGAGCAGGGAATATATGAAAGGAGCCTTAGAAACATTTATACCAGCACCTTATACTGTAAGGTAACATTTATACCTTTTTGAGACCCATGCCTACGATTGCCTGGCTAGTGGCAGAGCCAGATCTAGAACCCAGATTTCCTGCTTTTTTACTGAGAGTTCTTTCTACCCATCATGTTGCTCAATATGTATATGCCTGTGTGTGTGTTTACATTATATATTTGTTATACTTACATATTCTAATCTTGTCTTTGCGTAAAATTAAGTATATTCTTACTTCCTTTTATCAATAAGGAACTATTTGTCTGTCTTTTATAAAAGTATCATCTACTTTATTAATCTACCTTTAGTTGTACACAATGATAAATATAATGATGTTCAATCTTGTTTTAGCTAAACGCTTAAAATTTATCCTTTAGATCTTTTATCAGATCAGAATAAGTTACAAGATTGACTAAATTCATCTTTTTTTCTCTTCCTCTTTTCATCTTTATTTTTTTTTTAAGTTTTTCAAAAATGTTTATTTTTGAGAGAGAGCACTAGCATGCAAGTAGGGGAGGGTCAGAGACAGAAGGAGAGAGAGAATCCCACACAAGCTCCGTGCTGTCAGCATGGGAGTCCCTTGCGGGGCTCCATCCCACAAACAGTGAGATCTTGATCTGATCCAAAATAAAGAGTCAGATGCTCAACAGACTGAGCTGCCCAGGTATCCCTTTCATCTTTATTTATTTTTTTTTAAATTTTTTAAAAACGCTTATTTATTTTTGAAAGAGAGACAGAGTGCAAGTAGGGGAGAAACAGAGAGAGAGAGAGAGAGAGAGAGACATAGAATCCGAAGCGGACTCCAGGCTTTGAGCTGTCAGTACAGAGCCTGACGTGGGGCTCAAACTCACAAACCATGAGATCATGACCTGATCTGAAGTTGGACACTTAACCGACTGAGCCACCCAGGTGCCCCTGTCCCTTTCATCTTTAAATAAAAGTGCTAATGAACAGTGAAATGACAGAAGGCTGACCAAATACAACACAGGAAGAACAGAACCAGAATTTAGAATATTTATAAATGCTATCCTGGATACTGGAAGTCTTAATGAAGTCTCTGAAAATAGGGATTTTTTAAAGCTAGATATTTTATTAAGATTTGGTTTTTCTCTCTCATTCTAGAAGTTGTGATTATAGAGAAATGAATCACATGCATTATGTACTTTGTGTATTTATAGTATGGTTATTTTTTTTAAGATAGAATAGTTACTGTTTACCTCTGATTATTTGTATAGAAGAAGGAAAAGTCTTGTGGTCAAACTTACTGGATTTTCAAAAAAACAGATTTTGCAAAGCTGTAGATACAGTGGGAAGTTCCTCTTAGCCTGGGGATATATTACCCATTTCCTTTTTGTGGGAGAAAAAAAGTTTACAGGTGCTGTAGTTATGGGTTGGTAGCATGGTTATAAAAAGATTTTCAAAAGGTATATATATCAACTTATTTCCAGTCTGTGAAATGTTATTCTTCTGTTTTTCTTTTTTCTTTTTTTAAGTTTACTTTTATTGATTTTGAGAGAGAGAGCAAGCAGGGGAGGGGCAGAGAGAGAGGGAGACAGAATCCCAAGCAGGCTCTGTGCTGTCATCACAGAGCCCCAAATGGAGCTCGAACTTGTGAGATCATGACCTGAGCTGAAATCAAGAGTCGACACTTACCTGTCTGAGCCACCCAGGTGCCCCAGTTTTTCTTTTTCTACCTCAGGAATGAGAACTCTGGTTTTCTTGGATAAAATAAACAGTGGGAGAAGAAATGGAGTATTAATTAAAATTCTGTTGGTTATGACAGGGCTGGAAATGTATAATGGCTGTGATTTCAATAAGCCCGCTATCAGCTTTTTCCAGATACTGCTCTTTTAGGGGCAATACATGGATCTCTCTAAGATCTTTCCTTTTATAAAATTTCATGTGAAATAAATGAATACATGCTAGGTTAAAAAATCAGAACATCACAAAAGTGTATATATTCTAAATATCAAATGCTTCCCCTTCACTACTCTCCTCTCTCTCCATTTCTTCCCCTCCTTCACCCTAATCTCATTCCTACTTCCTTCTTCAGGAGTAGCTGCTGTTAAAAATCTAATGTGGAGAAGTGACATCAGTATCAGGTTGAGTAAGACATCTCATGTTCGTGCCCCCCAACCCCCAACAATAATTTGGCATCCAGTCACAGACAAAAGTGCCTTTGTGAGCAGTGTTGGATTTAGCACCATATGCCAAGGCTCCTGGGAGGAAGTTTGCCTACCTATGTGTCAGGTAATAGGAATATAGACCTTGGTCCTGGCTGTGGACCCTGCAGGTAGCCTTTGAACCAGCTCTAGCCTCTCTCAGCTGTGGCCTGAGAACCCCTGGAAACACTCTCTTAAACAGTCACCCAAGGACAAGAGAGCCTTTGTAGATGTCCAGGTTTCTAGTAGAGGAGTTCCAGCACACTGTTGCAACAAAAACAAAACAAAACAAACCCAAGGTTGGACACCTTGGGAAGGGTTAGAGAAATGGTTTAACTTTAGCTGCACCCCTCCCCCAAGGCATCATACCTTAGGGCCAAGAGAGATCTTCTAGGCCTGTAATTTCCCCTGCAGGGGAACAAAAGAGGATGTGAATGATCACCCTGCTTCCCCAGCAGCGTGGGATACTGCCTAAGGGGCTTATTTTCTCTTTTGCCCCATCCAGAGTACTGATTCTGACCTGCATGGCTGGAGGGCAGGAAAGAGGCTGGGAGAGGAGCAGAAGGAACTCTTTGAAGGTTTTATAGAGAGGTGGATCCTCTGGAAAACTGTGGAGGTTCCTCAAAAAATTAACAATAGAACTCCCCTCTGACCCAGCAATAGCACTGCTAGGAATTTACCCAAGGGATACAGGAGTGCTGATGCATAGGGGCATATGTTCATAGCAGCACTCTCCACAATAGCCAAAACATGGAAAGAGCCTAAGTGCCCATCAACGGACGAATGGGTCAAGAAGATGTGGTTTATCTATACCATGGAATACTACATGGCAATGAGAAACAATGAAATCTGGCCATGTGTAGCAACATGGATGGACCTTGAGGGTGTTATGCTTAGTGAAATAAGTCAGGCAGAGAAGGACAGATACCATATGTTTGCACGTATAGGAGAATTAGGAGGAACTTAATGGAGGATCGTGGGGGAGAAGAAGGGGAAAATATTGGGGGAGGGGGAGGGAGGCAAACCATGAGAGACTCTTGAATGCTGAGAACAAACTGAGGACTGATGGGTGTGGGGGGAGGGGAAAGGGGGTGATGGGCATGGAGGAGGGCACTTGCGGGGATGAGCACTGGGTGTTATATGGAAACCAACTTGACAATAAACTATTAAAAAATAAATTAAAAAAATAAAATAAAATTTCTTGAAAGATAAAAAAAAATAATAAAGAGAGGTGGATCCTACTAACTGCTTCACACACTTCATCAAGAAGCTTGCACACAAGTGTCAGGGGACACTTTGCCCACAGCCCCCCTGCTGGCTCAAGGACATCACCTGTTCTCGGCATATCTCACACACACACACACACACACACACACACACACACACACGCATATGCATGCACGCACACACACGCACATACACATGCCCTCATTTTGTGGCTGATGCCCTATGCATGCTCTCAGTGGTGTTGTTAAGAGAGAGCTTTGGTAGATGCCTAGTGAACATGTTCAGAAAGCCAGTCTGAATCTGCACATCACAGAGAGATCATAAAATTGAGCTTTAGTGCCATCTTTGGGAAAATTAAAGGAAAGTTGTGAGCACTCAGCCTTGTGTGTTGCAGGATTGAGAGAAGGCATATATCCTGTGGTCATATTCTGCTTCAAGGGAGAACAGTAAATATAGAGCCACAGAAGGTCTGAGAAAGCCTCCAGATCTCTAGCAGGGCTGATGAAAGGTATTTCTCTCCTGAAAGTAATTAGTAAAGATAGGAGGAGGTAACTGCTACTTCAGAAGTGAAGACAACAATGCAAAACTCATGAAAACATGATACCACCAGAGGATCACAATAATCTTCCAATAATTGATTCCAAAGTAATGGACACCTGGGGTTTACCCCATCAAGAATTCAAAATAGCTGCTTTAAGTATACTTAATGGCTACAGGAAAACACACAAAATTCAACAAAATCAGGAAAACTATACACAAACAAAATGAGAAATTTAACAAAGAGAGAAAAAGCTAAAAAAGAACCAAATAGTGGCACCTGGGTGGCTCAGTCAGTTGAGTGCCCAACTTCAGCTCAGGTCATGTTCTTGCTGTTCATGAGTTCGAGTCCCACATTGGGCTCATTGCTGTTACCCTGTCAGTGCAGAGTCAGCTTCAAATCTTTTGTCTCACTATCTTGTTGTTCCTCCCCAACTTGTGCTCTCCCATTAATAAATATATTTTTTTAAAAGAACCAAATAGAAAATCTGAAGCTGAAGAATACAGTGAATGAAGTGAAGGAAAAAAAAAAAGAATCAACATCAGACTTAAAAGACTGAAAAAGAGTGAAGAAAGCCTACATAACCTATTGGATCTCATCAGAAGAAACAATCTGTGAATTATTAGTGTTCTAGAAAGAGAAGAGAGGGAAAGGGAACAGAAAGTTTACTTAAAGAAATAGTGGCAGAGAACTTCCCAAATCTGGGGAGAGGTATCCAAGTTTATGAAAATTATAGGTCATCAAACAAACTCAAAGCATCTTCTCCAAGGTACATTACAATAGATCTGTCAAAAGTCAGAGACAAAGAATTTTAAAAGCAGCAAAAGGAAAAGAAACTTGTTACTAGCACGCTATATAGCTGTCAGATTTCTGAGCAGAAACCTTACAGACCAGAAAAGAGTGGGATGATATATTCAAATATAGCTGAAATTAAAAACAAAAAACAAAAAACCCTGCCAGTCAAGAATACTCTATTCAGCAAAGTTATCCTTCCGAAATAAAGTCTAGGTAAACACTTATCCAGACAAAAGCTGAAGGAGTTCATTATCACTAGACCTGCCATATATTATAAGAAGTTCTTCAAACTGAAATGAACAGTAATTAGTAACATGAAAATGTGAAAATATGTAACACATTGGTAAAGGTAAGAATATAGTCAAATTCAAAAAATTTTGTAATGTGGCAGTTTGTTAGCCACTTAAATATGATATAAATGTTAAATGTCAAGAATATAAAAAATAACTATAGCTACAGTAATTTGTTAATACACAATATAAAATGGTTAAGTTGTGAAACAAAAACAAAAAATAAAGGGTAGTATAAAGCATGGAGTTTTTATATGAGATTGAGGTTAAGTTGTTACCAGTATAAAATACACTATAAGATGTTTTGTGTAAGCTTCATGGTAACCACAAAACAATAAGATGGACTTATTATAAGTCCTTATTACCTTATTATAAGGTAAGTCCTTACCTATCAATAATTATTCTAAATGTAAATGGATTAAATTCTCTAAAGGCATAGAGTATCTGGGTAGATTAAAAGCAAGAACAAAAAAGCAAGACCTAACTATATGTTGCCTACAAGCATAGAGTGTTAAGGACATGTAGGCTCAAAGTGAAGGGATGAAAAAAGATATTCCATGGAAGCAGGAAGCAAAAGTGAGCAGGGATTTCTATACTTCTATCAGAGAACATAGACTTTAAGTCAAAAATTGCAACAAGAGTCAAAGAAGACCACTATATAATAATAAAAGCGTCAATTTATCAAGAAGGCCTAACAATCATATATGCACTCAGCATCAGAGCACCTAAATATATTAAGCAAATACTAACAATCTAAAGACAGACAAAAATACAGTAATATTAGGGAACTTCAAAAAATGGGCAGAGGAACCAAATAGACATTTTCCCAAAGAAGACATACGAATGGCCATGGGCACATGAAAAGATGTTCAGCATCACTAATTATCAGGAAAATGCAAATCAAAACCACAACGAGATGTCACCTCACATCTGTTAGAATGGTACCCTCAAAAAGATAAGAGATAAGTGTTAGGGAGGACATGGAGAAAAAGAAACCCTTGTGCACTATTGGTAGTTCTGTAAATTGATGCACCCACTAGGGAAAACAGTGTAGAAGTTCCTTAAAACATTGAAAATAGAGCTAGAAATCCCACTTATGATCCAGCAATCCCACTTCTGAGTATACATCCAGAGGAAATAAAATCACTATCTTGAACAGATATCTGCACTTCCATGTTCTTTGCAGCATTATTCACATAGCCAAGATATAGAAACAACTTAAGTGTCCATCAATGGATTAATGGATAAAGATGTGGTATATACATCCCATGAAATATATTTTGGCCATAAGAAGGAAATGCTGTCATTTGTGACAAAATAAATGGACCTTGAGGGCATTATGCTAAGTGAAATAAGTCCGAGAAAGGCAAATACCGTATGGTATCTCTTACATGTGCATCTTCAAAAGCTGAACTCATAGAGACAGAGAGTAGGTTGGTGGTTGCCAGGAGCTGAAGTGTGGGGGAAAGGGGGAGATGGGTACAAAGGTTCAGTTGTAAGATGACTAAGTTTTGGGATCTAATGCACAGCATGGTGAATATGGTTGACAATGCTTGAAAGTTGCTAAGTTCTTGCCATAAAAAGAAATGGTAATTATGTGAGGTGATATGGTGTTAGCCAATGCTACTGTGGTGATCATTTTGCAGTATGTTAAGTTTATCTGTTGTACACCTTAACCTTACAGATGTTATATGTCAATTATATCTCAATAAAGCTGAAAGAAAATATGTATCTTTTCAAGCATTTATATTCATACATATCTCTATATATGCTTAAGCATACAGTTTTGTTGTAAATTAATGGGGTAATAGTTACATCTTAATCTAAGTTGTGCTTTTATACCTTGGAGATATCCTGAGGAACTTTTTATATCAGATATAGCTCTACTTTTTGCTTTTAAATGGATGCTTTGTATTTCTATTAATGGCTGGACTGTCACTTCCAACCTAATCTTCTTACGTAAGAAGAAGAATCTACTTACGTTTATTGTGCTTCTTTTCAACTAATGTTTTAAAAAACCTGTTTACAAATGCATTTTTACTCACAGGAGTCAATGTTTTTGTAGGATAGGTTCCTAGAAATAGAATGTCTAGGTCAAAGGTTCTGTGCAATTAATGCTTAATTAGGTTTTGTCAAATTACATTTAACTCGTTTATTAGCTAACATTGAAAATTAAATGGTGAAATTGAATATACAAATAGATGATTTTTTAAAAGAAGCTACATTAATTCTTCTAGGACATGGTAGGGTATAAATAAATAATGACAAGAAATCATGTGAAATTAATGTGTGGTAACTGAGAATTTTACTGGATGTTGCTTGTGTATATATATTGAGTCAGTATCACATTATTGCAAAGTCATAATGCCAAAATATTTAAGGGTTGTGGAATTTTTGAACTTTTGTTGTATGTCTTTTTCTGAACATAGGAGATATGTGTAGTGGTGAGGAGCACATGGCCTGCAGATCTGAGTTCACAGCTCTGCCCCCCTAAGAGCTAAATAACTATAGACAAGTAGAGATCAGAATATTTGCTCTCTTTGAACCTTAAGTACTGCATTAGTAAATTGAGGCTGATAATCCTATGTTTAAAGGTTGTTGTAAAATTAAGTGCTTAATAAATGGTAGCTGCAGTTATTTTTATACTTTTGTGACAGTTTTATAAATTATAAAGATAACCATCATTAAAAATTTATCTTCTGGATTATATGGCCGTGGAGCATCTTCTTTATAACAAGCAGAAAACACGTATAGTCTGTGTAGCATCCTATGACTCAAAGGTTCCCACTTTTCTGATAAACAGAAACATCTCTGCTTACAAACATCGGTATTCTTTGTTTTGTTTTCCATCCCTATGCCAAAACAGTTTGATAGTGTAAGGACAAGACTTCATCTGTTCGGACTTGCTCACCATCTTGGCACATAGCTATATAAGATGCAAGTTGGTATCTTAGATCATCCAACTTAATTAAGTCTTATCAGGAAACCAATATACTAACAGCACCCAGGGTCTTGACCAACTTGACAAAGGCAATATAGATTTTTGTTTTTTACAATTTCCTACTTCTTGGTAGTCTAAAGACTATATGCACCATACTTTACTGGAGTCCAAATATATTCTAGGAATCAGTATGTCTGAGATAAAGAATACAGAAGAGAGAGTAAGTTACTGGCTTTTTGAACAAGACCATAGTTGCATCATAGCAGTTGCCACAGTCAGATGTTTCACCTTTCCTCTTAGAGATGGTGAGAGTGGAGGTGTGTTTGAAGGGCCATGGCTTCATCCCAGAGTTCCAAACACTGACAGAGAGAGCCTACAGCTGTTGCCCTGGGCTTCAGTGCACACCTGCTCAGTTTGGTTAGGTATGCCACCAGATGCTGGTGCTTTGCCTCTCTTTTGGGAAACTATTTTTAGTGACGTATCCAGAGATTCATTATTTTCCAGGAATATTGGAATGTTCCAGATCACAGTGGTGCTCAAAAAGAAAAAGAGGTAGTCTCATTAACAATATGAGATGTGAGTTGAAAACCTAACTCTATAAACTTAGGGTCATTTAGTTTGAGATATTGGAGTCCTCTGATGGGCCAGTCTGTAGTATGTCATCACACAGGTCTTTTTCTATCCTTTCTGTGCATTCTCATATTTTTAAAAAATTTCCCTAGGGAAATGTATTCTAAATCCTCTTTTAATCAAACTACTCCAATTTTAGAATATTTCTCCAACCCACATTAAGTTTTATCAATCCTTTGTTTACTTAGTATTCTATTCATTTCCTTTGCTCAAATAGTTCTTGACAACTCATATGCTTTTATGTCTTTACCCACATTGCAAAGTAATGGTGATTTCTTTTTCATCTTGTTTCATCTGAACATAAACAAGAAAGGAATCAATGCTACCAATCTCTGTTTCTGTGACTCTAGGACCATAAAACACCAACTCTGGGTGGTCTTACAGCTTTAGTTACCATCTATGATGGACATCATGGTTGTTTTCTCCACAATTCATTCCACCTCTCTTGTACTGTGTAGTAGCAAAGTGGCGTGGATGGGACCAAATGGAGGTGGAGCCAGATTAGGCTAAGCCAGTGGTTTTCAACCCTGGTTGCTCATTAGAATGACCTAAGGAGCTTAAAATAAACAGACAAAATCAGCCAACCTAAGCCCACCTCTGCAAAAATGTCTGGGAATGTGTCCTGGACATCAGTACTTTCTAAATAATTCCAGATAAAGCTAATGTACAGCCAGTGTTGAGAACTGCTGGTCTACCAACTAGGATATTCCCATCTTCCCTGCCACTTAGCATTGTTAGCTTGTGTCATTTCCCAAGCCTCTTGAGTTGGTTGTAGTGGGTGTAATCAGCCTAATCAGCATATCTCAGGACTTTGGTTTTATGAATGTGGATATATTCTCAGTTCCATCTCTTTGTCATTGAAGAAACCCTGCCTTGGGATGGAGTTCTGATTTGGAGGAAGATACAACTCCTTGGCTAAATTTTCTGTCTCAGCTGAGTTCTGACAGAGACTTTCTCCTTGACCATACTTTAGTTAGCCTCCTCAGAACCCTCTTCTCTCATAGGCCTCAACCTTGTCTATGCCAGTCTTTGTTGAGTCTAGTTTTAGCAAGAATCCTGCTAAGTCAATTCCCATTTTGTCATAAAAGCTCCTTGGGAAAGTGACTGTACTGGTTGGCTTTTTCCTATAGTTTCTAACATATTGACTTGTACCTAACCTTTGCATGTCGATGTTTGCTAATGATTTGTTCAGTTGACTAATATTAACTGAGCATTTACTATGTACTACATACTAAATATTGTGCTAGGTGCTAGGGACACAATGATGAACAACAGACGTGATCCTTATCTCAGAACTTGAAACTAAAATCTGTTTCTATTATCTGTCATTAAAAGAAAACTTCCAATTTTTTATGTGAAGTGTAATATAACTGGACAAGTTTTCTGAAAAGCTGCTCCATATCATTTTTGTATGGGGTATGGTTATGATAAGTAAATGAATCTGTTTGTTGCAACAAAGCTGCTTCTCAAGATAACCATCAAGACTAAGCCTTACTTGGTTAGTGTATAATCAGAAAGCATCAGAGGTAGGACTTTTTCAAGCAAGTTGATAGAGTACTGCAAGAACTTTCATGTGGATTCTGCATTGCCTTTTATTTCCAAGTAAGAGACCCGGTTGCTTGAACATAGCCTGGGTATGGAGGCAGTATAGCAAAGTAATTAAGAATGTGAACACTGGAGCCAAAATGGTGGGGTTTGAATCCTGGTTCTGTTACTCAAACCCAAGTTTGGCTGCCTGTCACTCAAAAGGTCACTACTCAAGAGACGAGTTTTGACTGGAGAGGAATATGAGCTTTATTCAGGAGGCTGGCCACCTGGGGAGAAGGCAGACTCTTGTCCAAAGGCCAACTCCAAGGTTACTGCCTGACCCAGAGGTTTTTAAAGAGGTTTAATCAGTTAAGGGAGTACAGCGATTTGTAACATTTCTTGATGCAGACTGGATGATGCCACCTACAGGGTTACCTTGGTACTCAGTGGTTGTGTAAGAAGTTCTGGTTCCTTGGTGTTCAAGGGTGATTGTGCAAGAAGGTCTGGTTCTTTGGTGCCCAGGAGTGATTGTGCAAGTCTGGTTCCTTGGTACCTGGGGGTGGTTGTGCAAGAGTACTGCTCTGTTCTTTCTGTAAAGGAGGCCAAGGTGTACAGATACACAAAGGGAGGTGAGTAAAGTCATTATGAGACCTTAAAAAAAATGTTTTGCTAAAAGATTACTTGGCTAATTAGAAAGCCAAGGAGGCTTCAAGGAGTCTTGCTGGCATCTATGGTCTGGGAACATTCTGGTCCTTTATCCCCCAAGACCTGTGGTCGGCAGATCTCAAAGAAAGTAAATCAGTTGTGTTATAGATCAAGGGCTTTAAGTCAGCAAGCAAGGAGTGTATTAACTTGAAGCAAGTTAAACCTTAAGACCAGCTGGAGTGTTGTTACAGTTTCTTCTCTGTGCTTTAGTTTCCTTATATGTCTGTAAAGTGGGAATAATAATAATGACAATAATGGTAGTAGTAATAATAATAATAATAATACCACCTACCTTATAGAGTGGTTGAGATGATTAAGTGAGAGGAATATATTTAAAGGGTTTGGAATGGTTCCTGGCACATGGGAAGCACTTATATCAGTGTTTGCTATTTGACGATGTTGATAATAAAGATGGACCCATGTATTTACATGTCAAATTCTCTTACTGAGTTATGGCAGTTTATGGGATCTTTTAAAAGATGTGTAGAGTCTTCATATGTATTTTGTAGAAGAGATTAATCGTCAGAGATTAATTTGTACTTTCCATTTCTGCACCTCTGAGGGAGGGAAAGAAATCATCTGCGTCATTGAACTCCAGTCCTGCTTTGTAGGGCTGTGAGTACACAGTGCCGTGCAGTGAGTTAAGCAGGCAGTTCTTGCTCTCTTGGAGTTTACCTTCTAAGACTGACAATATCGGTTTAGGTGATCAGGTAAAGGTCATAAATACAGTAGATTATGAGTTGAGCAGACATTTTAAACCTAGAAAATGTCCTATATAATGGAAGTTTACTATAATATAGTCCAGTAGTGTGTAGAATTTGGTATAGGATGCATATATCTCATATACAGTTTTGGACTAAGTACTTAGAGGAAGCCATAATGGAGTTATGAAGTATGGACCTCTAGAAGAACAATTAGGATATTTATGCTGTTCAGAGGTAATTGATTTGAAATGGGGAGGGAGGAATTGGGGAGCAAAGAATAAGCATGTAAATCATATAAGGCTAAAAACGAATGATACTGTGGCTACTGTTAAATAAAGCAGTGTTCACATGGTGGGAAGACCATGGACTTGGAGGCATGGATGACCTGGGCAAATCATGGTTCACCTATGTGGCCTCACCATGGTAGCCTCACTAGAGTTCTGTGAATTGTGAATTTACTGTATTTTCCCTTCAAAGAGGCAGATTTGTGGCTCATCTTAGAAGCAGGTGTATATAGCTGTGCTTTTTGGCTTCAGGCCTGGCATTCTTTTTACATCACAATTGTTCTTTCCTTTTTTTACTGTTTAAAAAAAATGTCTTCCTGTATGCTTATTAATGGAGCAAGAGTATTAGTGATTGAATTAGTTTGCTTGGGCTCCCATAACAAAATACCACAGACTGGTGGCTCACTCACAGTTCTGGAGGCTGGAAGTTCAAGATCAAGACTGGTTTCTTCTGAAGCCTCTCTCCTTGGTTTGCAGTTGGCTGTCTTTTCCCCTCTGTCTCTATATGGTCCTTCTTCATGTGCATGTCTGTGTCCTAATTTCCTCCTATAAGGACAGCAGTCATATTGGATTAGGGCCCACCCCAAAGACCTCATTTTAATGTGATCACCTCTTTAAAGATTCTATCTCCAAATACAGTCACTTTCTTGACATGCTAGGGGTTAGGACTTCAACATATGAATGTTGAGGGAACATAGTTCAGCCCATAGCAGTGATTTTTAAAAAGTAGCCTCCTTTATAAATTTCTTCAACTGTAAAATGGGGATAAAAAAATGATTATTCTGCATATGTGAATATTTTATGAGGTAAGTTCAAGTTATTATACACTAGCCCGAGGGAGACATATAATAGCACTCGGTAATGGTTAAAATAGCTTACTTTCCTGCTTTTTAGAAGGGGAGAGAAATTCTGAAACTGCTTGGTAAAAAGAAGGGGTGCAGATGTTATCTGCTCAGGTGGTAGGGTGTGGGTATTTTGAATGAGAGACAAGTTTAGTAGCCAGAGAAGTAGGAGTGGGGCAGTGGGGGTAAATTTTTTTAAGAATTTATTTTGGAATAGATGAGCAAGAAAGCAAAGGAGCCAGGGTGGCTTGTAGTAGACTCTGAGTCTGGGATCTACTTCAGAACTAAAGGAGCCTGAAGAAGAACTTAGCTGTGAAGTGTGAAAACTTCAGCAATAATATTAAGAATTTTAGACTGAAAGAGATCATAATTCAATTCCTTTATTTTATGGAGGAGAACAGTGGAGAGGGGAAGTTAAGTAACAGGCTAAAGTCACACTTCTAGGAAATTGGCAGAGGACTTCCCAACTTTGAAAAATTATGTCCTTGACTGAAAAGAGAAGAAAATGATAACTTGAGGCAAATATCTGAATTGGACCAGGGTAACAGAGCAAAAGCTTATTCATTATTGAACTTCCAGTAAACAGGGAGATGCCCGGCATATAATGTTCACTGGTTGTTAGATTAATCCAAAGTTAATATTGAATTTTCAGGACTTGTTAAACCTTAAGTGTATTTTTTTGTGTGCTACAAAACAATGTAGTGTATTTGTAAAATATATGGGATGTCTTTAGTATCATCTTGAAAAATCAGTATGCAAAAAATATTACATTAATAATTGAATATCTAAGACTGCAGGCTATAAGGTTAATATTCAAAAATCAATTATATTTCTTTATACTAGTAGCAAACACATACTTAGGAATGCTCATACACTACCGGTGGGGGTATAGGTTTTACAGTCCTCTTGGAACACTGACAGGGTTCACTATAGCTGAGCAGACTCTTCCCCTGTGGTCAAGCAGTTGCTCTTCTAGATGAATATCCAACAAGAACATGTGCATGTGTGCACCAAAAATCATGTGCAAAGCATGTTGGTGGCTGCATTATAACCAGAAACAGCCCAAATGTGTATCAACAATAGGATGAGTCAATAAATTGTGGCTTATTCACATGGTGGACATGATACAGCAATCAAATGAAGACTACACACAACATATAGGTGGATGAATCTTACTCACATTAAGGAACCTAATCACAGAAGAATACATCCTGGGTGATTCTGCTTACATAAAGCTCCCAAAACAGCCAAAATTCTGTGTGGCTACAATCAGGGCACTGGTTACCTTTGAAGAGGTAGAAGAAGATAGATACCAGGGGAACTTCAGAGGTTCTAGTAATGTTCTGTTTCTTGACTGAACTGGACATTTATGTTTTTTTAAGTTTATTTATTTATTTTGAGAGAGAAAGTGCATGGGTGAGCACAAGCAGGGGAAGGAGCTGCTATCAGCACAAAGCCTGACATGGGCCTCAAACTCACGAACCATGAGATTATGACCTGAGCCAAAATCAAGAGTTGGGAGGCTAATCAACGGAGCCACACAGGCACCCCACTTGTGTACTTTTTTGTACTTGTGTTATACTTACATTATAAGAAGCTTAAAAAATATGTACAAAGTTATTATGTACTGAATTTTTAAAAATGTTTATTTTTGAGAGAGCTTGAGTGGGGGAGAGACACAGAGAGAGGGGCACAGAGGATCCAAAGGGGGCTCTGTGCTGACAGCAGTGAGCCCGATGCAGGGCTCAAAATCACAAACAGTGAGATCATGACCTGAGCTGAAGTCCAACACTCAAGCGACCGAGCCACCCAGGTGCCCCTATTATGTACTGAACTTTTATATATCATTGCTTAAGCTTAAAAGTGGTGGTGCATGATTATTTTAAATGAGTTTGAAGCGGGTATCTTAGAATGTATACATATTTCAACATATATATTTGAATGTATACATGCNTACTCGTACTTGTCATTTACTTACAGAATTGTATTCTTTTTTTAAAAATTTTTTTAAAATGTTTATTTTTTGAGAGAAAGAGAGAGAGAATGTGAACAGGGAAGGGGAAGAGAGGGAGACACAGAATCTGAAGCAGGCTCCAGGCTCCAAGCTGTCAGCACAGAGCCTGATGTGGGGCTCAAACTCATGAACCGTGAGATCATGACCTGAGCCGAAGTTGGATGCTAAACCGACTGAGCCACTCAGGCGCCCCCAGAATTGTATTTTTGGCAAACAATATAGTACCGTATGCAGTGTAGCTTTCCTGTATTTAAATCTACTTATTTCTCTCCTAGAACTTTTAAGTTATCAGAAAGAATTAAGCCTAGAACTGTGTGTATAAATACGATCCCAATTTCTCTGTCATCATCTCTATACGTGTAGAAAAAACTTCTTGAAGGATATATGCTATAAGCAAACTTTTTTCTGAGAAGGGGATGATAGACTTTTATTTCTGCTTTTATACTTTTAATATATAAATTTTTTACAATGAGCATGGGTCACCTTTCTTTTAGCTTAAAAAGATATAGTTTTAAAGCTTTAAGTAAAAAGATCTTAGTTATTTAAATATGGTATTTCCTGGAAGTAGAAAAGCCTCAGCAATTTTTTCTTATATTACTTATTTATTCTTATTAAAAATTTATAAAACCAACCAGTCCAATATTGTCAAGAAAAACTTCAATAATGTATATCTTTTAAGTTCCTATTTAATACAATCACTTAGATAAGACTTAAAACCTTGATTTATATAGTTTTTCTCTTTTTCCAAATTTTCCATAATAAACAATATTACTTTTATAGTAAAGAGCATTTAAGGTGGGCAAATCTTTATTATTTCAGTCTTTGCTTACGAGGTTGATGTGTTGTGGTTTTAAAGGCTTTTCTCCACAATATTTATTGTTCTTTTGTGCCAACTTGGAAGGGAAAAGCCAGAGTAGAAGCTTTATAAAGTTATTTTGCGGGATGCCTATTTTTCTGATAGTATTATTTGCAGTTGCTAAAAATACACACAATAGATCTTGAGGAAAATGCAAACTGCTAGAATATGGCTTTTTGAGTAGTATGTTTTTCTTTGCAATGTCAAGGCCTTTCACTCATGCACATGCTCCCTTGGGTATGTTAACCTCCCTCCACTTCCTCCCCAAATTTCCTAATTGCATTTTTAGATTGTGTAATTGTATTTGTCCTTTGTATATGTAAATATACAAACTATTTTAAAATAAATTTCTTTTGGTAGCTGATTAATTTTATTCATTTCAAATGGATGGTGATAAGAGGTCACAGGTCTTATAAATACCCCTGGAAATTAGGAAATTAGATCTTACCCTTTTGACTAGATTCACTAACACGGAAACCACTTAGCCTTCACCCTCCTCCATCCTTCTGCAAAGTGTTTTGAAGAACTTAGCTTAAGTGAATAAAATCTGAAAATTTGAGGCTTATTTTTCTTTAAAAATATAAACGGAGTGTTAGTATTTTTCAGACAATTAAGAGCTAAAATCTAAGGGCTTTGGTTGTAGTTCTTTTGCCGCTGATTAGGTATTCCTCGGTGGTGATTAGGGAATGTACAAATGCAATCATTCGATAGGGCTTAATCACTCATATGAGAGAGAAGTTAGTTACCCAGAAAGAGAAATTGAAGCTTGTATAACTTCCATTAGTTTTATTTTTTTAATAGCAAAAAAATAAGGAAGAAAAAATTTTGGCTAAATGAGGAGTATTGGGTCATAGAAGATAAATTGTGGTTTAAAAGAAATAGAGAGCCTGGGTAAATATATTTACATGAACATATTGCTGTACTATTTATTATATTGTCTGCAGTACAGGTAGTTTCTGAAAAGCTGTCCCTTAACACAGGACAGATTTCCCTCAGAGAGACAGAGTATGAAGCGCTACCTGAACAAGTCTTTTCCTCTTTGTACTGGATGCTGAGCCCCCACAATTTCAGGATGAGCAAGGGGGAGGAAGTGTCTTTTTTCCCAAGCTTAGTACATTAGTCAAAGTTGAGAAGCCATCTGAGGCAAGAGGAGAGTGTGTGTATTTGGGCAATACCATATTCCTTTCTGGTGAGATGGGTTATGGGGCTTGAGTCCTGAGAGTAAGACTGGCGGGGGGTGGGGTGGGGTAGATTTGAGCAACTTGGAATGGTGAGTTAGGGATGTCTGTGTGGGGAGGCCAACTGGCCACACGGCTCTAGCGTTGTAGGGTGGCATGATGTTGTTAAGGTCATGGCTTTTTTTTTTGTCACGGGTAGGGTTCAAAAGCTCAGCTTTGGAGACTTCCCCAGAGGAATACCTTCTTCTTGGGGATATAAAATAATCTCTAATCAAATTCACAATTGCTAATATATAAATCAAAATACTCCAGCCTTCCAGCCCAGTTTCTGGGTTATTCCTAAGGTGACCAGGGCTGTCCTGGTGTTAGCACCAAAAGTCCTGCGTCCAGAAAACCCCCTCAGTCTTGGGGAAGCCCTCAGTCCCAGGGGGATGATTGATTACCCTATCTTACTTTCTTGAGCCACTTAGCAACTGCTTAGCATAGGAGGAGGAGAAATGTATTCTCATTGCCACTGTGTACAATCTCTTCCCTATAGTACGGATGATAAACGGCCCTCAGCTCTTGGATAGCAGTTCAACCCCGGATGCAATTTCAGAGAGGAAGAATGTTGCTACATTTCCATTGTGCCTGATATGACTGTTGTGATTATCTACTGCTGTGTAACTAATGACTGAAAAACCTAGAGGCTTAAGACAACATTGTTTCGTTATCTTTCCTGGTTTTCCATGGATTTGAGAAAGGCTCAGCTGGCAATTTTGGCTCCCTTAGTACCATAGTGGCAACAACCAGAACAGGCCGGTCAGACACCTCTGTCTGCCTGTTCTCTCAGGGCCTCTCCAGGTCGTGTCTCTGTATGGGCTGCTCTAAGCTCTCTCTGGCATCCTTGCCCCCAGGTAGTTGGATGCTTACCTAGCAGGTCAGGGTTCCAGAGCAAGTGTTCCAGCTAACAAGTAAGAAGCTGCCGTGAAGGTCACGCCAGATATTACTGCATAGCATCATCTTATCGTAGTCACAAGATTCAGGGGAGGGGGAGCATAGCCCCTGCTTCTGGATGGTTGGAATATCAGCATCCCAATATTTTGCAATGGAGAGATAGTTGCAGCCATCTTTGGAAAATACAGTTTGCCACGATTACCTTGCCCCCAAAAAGCAATTTTTCACTAATAAAAGTAATGAAGTTGTTAAAATACAATTTTTTTCCTCATGAATTTTCATAAAGCAGTTTTCATTTTGGATGAAAACAAGAAGTTCAGCCTGTAAATGTTTTGTGATTTGTTCTCAAAACCCTTCCTCATCATTGTTCTACTGGAATGAGTGTGTGTGTGTGTGTGTGTGTGTGTGTGTGTGTGTGTGTAATATATATGTTTGTCCCCTCTTTCCCCTAAAAAGAAAGCCAATTGACCAAGATAGGTGTAGCAAGAGTTCATAAGCTTCTACAATAGGAGTTTCAGGGTGTGTGTATATGTGTGTGTGTGTGTATAATATATAATATAAATTTGTTCCCTCTTTCCCCTAAAAAGAAAGCCAATTGATCAAGATAGGTGTAGCAAAAGTTCATAAGCTTCTACAGTAGGAATTTCAGGTTGTGTGTGTGTGTGTGTGTGTGTGTGTGTGTGTGTGTGAGTGTGTGGTGAGTTTCCATGCACATTTGCAGCCTGGGGTAATAGAAACGAAAGAGTAATTAGGAGAATAGAAGGACAGGACTCAAGATGAAGGAAGGTGTCTACTGGAAAGAACTCTAATGACATTCGTTGATGACTGGAAAGGGTACTAATAAGGAACAAGGTGGTGGCGGTCATTTGGAAGTAAAGGTCAGGTATACATATAGCATCACTTTAGTATGATCATTTGCTTTAAATTGTGGATACTAATGTCTTGGGTCAACTCTCTCCCATTGCAGTGCTGAAGACCCATGAGTTATGCTTTTCTATCGCCTCTAGCTCCTTATTTCCTGGTAACAGAAATTGGAATTTAAAAAATTTTTAAAGGAGGGGGTGTTCCTGGGTGGCTCAGTCAGTTGAGTGTCTGACTTCAGCTCAGGTTGTGATCTCATGGTCCATGAGTTTGAGCCCTGCCTTGGGCTCTGTGCTGACAGCTCAGAGCCTGAGCCTGCTTCAGATTCTGTATCTCCCTCTCTCTCTGCCCTTCCCCTACAAGCTCTTGCACACGTGCACACTCTCTTTCAAAAATAAACTAAAAAAAATTTTTTAATTAAACTAAAAATTTTTTAAATTAAAAAATAAAATTAAACAAATTTTTTAATTAAAAAATACATTTCTTCATGAATGCAGTTATGTGGGGAGTTTGCTGATAGCACTGTTTTAGCAAAGTTTCAGAAAGGCATGCTGCAAATCTTAACTTTCTTGAACTGATTTTTTTGGGGGCTTGATATATATTTAATATTCAACTTTTATGAATCTTCCATGACTTCTGTTGTTTTGTGCTAAACTCATTGTTTTATTGAGGAAAATTTTCAAAACTTAAAAATAAGAAAAGGATAGCAGAGAGATCATAATTGTAAAGCACTTCTTGTTTAAGAAGATATTTATGTGTTTGGATTGTAGGCATACTGTAATACGGTCCAGCTAGATTCTGGAATAGATTACCGGAAAAGGGAACTTCCTGCTGCAGGAAAACTCTACTATCTGTAAGTTTCTTAAGTTCAATTTTTTAAGTTTATTATCTAATAATTAATCAGGAAGATATGAGAAAAACAAGCAGGGTAATTATTAGAGCTTGAAAGGCTAGTTCTGAAGCCCGTGATTTTTAAAATAGAAAATGTTATAATGTTAACTTCTTTAAACTGTGTTTTTTGCCATCCACATTTGCATGATTTATAATGTGTGATTGGATGAAACCCTAATTAGTTTTTTGGGGAGGAGTGATGACAGATGGCTGGGAAGTAATGAGAATCCTCTTATGAGACTCTAGTATTAAGAGAACATCTTTATTGTGTGAAAGTAATTAATTATTTGTGGATATCTCCTGACAAATGTGCCATTTCTTTTCCCCAAAAGTTGTTGTTTTATTTTGTTGGACAATCTGTTTGTATTTGTCATTGTTGATTGACTTCCATACACAACTACGTAAAATATAGATACACAAGTAAAATTGGGATATATTTTATCTTTTGAAAACGAAGACTCTCCTGAGTAGGGATAATTTATAATAATAGATGTATTCAGCATGTACTATTAATGCTGGAAAGCAAATACTTGGTTTTATTTTTTTTTTAATTTTTTTAATTTTTTAATTTTTTTTTTTTTTTATTTCTAGGAGAGAGAGAGACAGCGTGAGCAGGGGAGGGTCAGAGAGAGAGGGAGTCACAGACTGAAACAGGCTCCAGGCTCTGAGTTGGCAGTCAGCACAGAGCCCGACGCAGGGCTCGAACCCACAAACCGCGAGATCATGACCTAAGCGAAAGTCGGACGCTTAACCGACTAAGCCACCCAGGTGCCCCCAAATACTTGGTTTTAAAATGTCATTTGTGAGAACCTGAAAAGGGACAAGTGCTTTTACAGATGTAAACTGTTGTTTACTGCAGACCACCAGTGTTTGGCACACAGTGGGTTTTCAGAAAACAGATCCGACTGGGGGCTAATTGCGATTTAACTCAAAGGCATGTTTCTGCTCATTTTAATTTTGATGACAACGTGTATATGAGAGGTTCAGAAAAGTTCTTGTCTCTGCCACCTTGTAAGCAGAAGTACTTTACAGTTTTTGAAGTAGAAATTAGCTGGAAAAATCACATAATTAAAATTGCAGTGTACCAAGGGGAACTATTTCAGTTTATTATTCAGATTCTGATGATTATTATAGGAGGTTCTTCATGTGCCCTTAAGTACTTTGTCTTTAAAGTACTTTATAATTTTAAAAAATTCTTATTTTTTAGCACTTTTTTTTTTGCTTTAACTTGGCCTTTTCCCCCCCTCTGTTTCTTTTGTGTTTGTGTTTTCTGGTTTTTTAATTTTTCTGGTATTTGCAATCTTTCCCCACTTCTTTGCTACCTATTTCATGATATTCCAGTTTGCATGATATGTAGAAATTAACATCTTATTATTCTCTGCATTATTTTTCAAAGGAGGTAATCCTTGTTCCCCGTTTTCCCACAAAATGTATCCTTGGGTGGAAGATTTAAAACATTTTCCTAGTGGGATGTTCCTTAAATAAGGGTCTAAATAATGAAATTTGTTTATGTTAGAGAGGTCTCAGTGGAATTTGCAGGAGGTGGAAAGCTGCTTTTGTTTGGAGCATAGCCATTTTCTGTATGACCTTCTCTCTGAGGCTGCCTCTTCCTTTTCCTGATAAAATACAATTATAACACAATGAGATTCAGGTTTATACTTAAAACATGCATTGGAGGAAAACAATATCTAACGGCATCCCAGAGTCCAGGAATGAAACTCTGGATCAACTTTCTTAAAAATATATAAATTCATTTAATCCTCAAGGATAGTAGATTTTGTTCATGCATTTAATATCAAAAGGGCTTTACCATAATCTGATAACCATAAATAGAGAGCCTAGAGGCACACCTCACTCAGAGGGTAAGGCAGATATATGTTCCTGCAGAGAATCAGGAATTAAAATCATCTCAGAAGTGGGAGAATAATATTAGATACCATGATGGGGTGCTAGGGATATAGTTTATATTGGTTCCCATGAGCACTTATGTAGAACTTCTTTCATGACAGAATAAAAGAAAATTTCCTAGGGTCATGTTAACATTTCTGATTTAATTAGGTTTATTTTGGTCTTGTTCTTTTCTTGTTGTTGTTAATTTTTAAAAATGTTTGCTTATTTGTGAGAGACAGACAGAGCACAAGTGGGCGAAGGACAGAGAGAGAGGGAGACTCAGAATCTGAAGCAGGCCCCGGGCTCTGAGCTGTCAGCACAGAGCCTGACGAGGGGGCTTGAACCCACAAGCCATGAGATCATGACCTGAGCCAAAGTTGCACGCTCAACCACCTGAGCCACCCAGGTGCCCCACTTTTGATCTTGTTCTTATAGGAAACTTATTAATTTCCCACATAACAGGTTTTTAATGTACCATGCTATATATTGCCCTATTATAACATGTGTTTCTCTTTATTACCCTCTGCCTAAACATCTGGCACTCATTCCTGTATATGCAAGTTCGACTCCTCCTCTGTCAATCTCATTGGCCTCTCAACTGCCTAAAAAGGAAAACAGAATTCTAGCTTCCCTCCAGAGAAACACCAAGCACTATCTCAGAATTTCATACAAGCAAAATCCTCTATATAATCTTTAGTTGAATAGAAATATTCATTAATTCAGTATTTTATTAGTCTAACTTTCAAAAAGCTAATTCAGAATGTCCCCAAACACAATCCAAATAATAAGAAGAATTACCAGAGATTTTAAAAACTACCCCAAAAGTTGACATGGAACACTTTTAAATATATATGTTTTTAAGTTTATTTTTTATTTATTTTGATAGAGATATAGGAACAAGCAGGGGAGGGGCAGAGAGAGAAAGAGACAGACAGAATACCAAGCAGGCCCTGCTCTGTCAGCACAGATCCTGACGTGGGGCTCAAAGTCACGAACTGTGAGATCATGACCTGAGCTGAAACCAAGAGTGGGATGCTTAATGGACTGAGCCCCCCAGGCACCCCTGATGTGGAACACTTTTTATGGTTCATAATATTGTATGGGTTACACAAGAACTAATTTCTATAAGACATTATATGTTTGCATGTAATCTATTTCAGTTGTAGTTTTACATCACATTAAATGTAGAAATCTTACAGTACCTTTATAAATAAGTCCCAGGTATTTTGGGCCCATCCAAAGAAGTTTTTAATCTTCTGTAAAACAAACTCAGAAGCTTTAAATTTAGCAAGTTACAAATGATAGAAAGCTTGAGCCAAGATACATGAACTTGTGCAGAAATTAAAACACCTGTGGTTGTCCAAGTTTTCATTGTGTGAGAACTGCATACTCACCTCAGAGATGAGCACAAAGTCATTCTCTTCCTGATTGCTTGGTGGATTGGGCTCAATAGGAATCCGGTGTGTGGAATATGGTTTGCCAAAATCCAAACAAGGTGACTAAGCATTGGGCTTCTTGTTTATATTTGGGTGGTGGCTTAGGCCAGTAATTTTTTTGAACTGCCTGGTATTTATCACCATGCCTTCCAGAGAATTTTAGTGCTTCAGATTAGCTCTCTGCTTGGGGTATGGTGACAGTGAGGTTATCATTTTATATATGCACCGAGCATCTCTTTTCAGACAGGAAATACCACTGCTGAGAGGTACTTGGGAATCTGCCCCAGGCTATTTTGCTCTCACTTCTGTGCTGGGTTATGGTCTTTCACAGCTAGAGGTCAGATCTTGTCAGATTCCCTCATTCTTTCTCTCTTTTGCTTTTTCATTCAGGAACTCTGTAGTATAGATTCTTTTTTCTAAGTCTGTTGAAGAAACTAAGGGTTCCTATTCAAACACCATATCTTCATCACACTCACATACAAACACCCCACCCCCAGCACAGAGGCCATGGCCTCAATGGAAGACTTTACACTGAACCAAAAGGGGTGGGGAGAAAGTATTGGGTCTGGGACTTGGATTTTGCCCTACTTAAGGGCAAATATGTTTGCCTATTATTGTTTCATGGATGCTGACAGAAGATACTAGAGACTGGGTCAGAGACAAAGGATGTTATTACCCGTGACATAGAGAGCATGTTGTGTGTTGTGTCAGTGCCCTCCTTGCCCTGTAGTCCCACTGTGGGGAGCATGGGGAATTTTGCCAAGGGCCCATCTGAATACCTGCATAGGCGGTGAACCATATTATAGTAGAGGAACTCTGAGCTTGGAGAACCTACCATTTTATAGCCAGAAGTAAGCAAGTCTGTTCTTTGTCTCAAGAGAGACATTGCCTCATTTCTTGAGGTTTCTCATGTGAAACACAAGCTTGAGAAATGGTTAGGGCCTCGCATTCTTGGCATGCTTAGCAAGATGTGCAGGTGAGTGAGAGACCCATGGGGACTGTTTCTCCCAACAGAGGACATTAACCAGACTTCTAACCTTAAAGAAACTAGCCTTTCTCCCTTTTTTTCTTTTGGCTCCTATCTACCAAGTCATCCACCACTTCTACAAAATTATATCTAAATGCATTATTCACTTATTTAATATTTCAATTAAATTGTCTCAAAACCATTTCACTTTCATGTTTGTGGGAGCTATAGATCATACTGAAATGATGAAAAATGTTACAACTTTTAGGCAAAGCCCAAATATTCACGTATTTTTACCTGGCTTGATAATAGTACATGTATTCATCGTTCTCTTGAACCTGTTTCAAAAAGAAGTTTCTTCTTTTACCAAGAGAAGTTTTATGTCTCAAGTACCTTAATCTCCCACTTGGGAAAATATCTATCCCAAATGGGAAATAATTTTTGAGAATATATCTTTGAACATCAAAAAAAATGATTTTGCTGCCAAAGACCATATGGCTATAAGGTTACAGCTCTGTTTGAGGACAAAGGTCTGTGAAAACAAAGACTGGTAGTCATACATGTTAAAACATACTTCCCTACAATTAAAAACTTCATGTTTCTTGCCTGTGATAGTCCCTGCACACATTCTTACCTCAACTGAAAGAACCAGATCAATGAAAACTGAAAGCATTTCTTAGCTCCGTTGTCACATCTTCTCATGCCTAAAATTTTGGCAGAGAGCTCTCGTCTGTCTGTGAAGTGTCCACCTTCTATTCACAATCTCTGGGATATCCTGGGACCTTCTCATTCCCCCATTATTACCATTCCAGGTGTCTCTGCCTTAGGCATTGGAATTTACAGTGTTAGTCTTGGTTTTTCTTACCAGGTTAGATTACCAACCCAGTCAGTCATTTCCTGTTTCAGTTCCCACTGAAGACCCTCAAAAACATCTGCCAATAGAAGCAACATAAAAGCTGTTAAGACTAGTTCCTTTCCTTTTAGACCGTAATTTGTTTCCGTTCCATGTACCTGACTGCCCAGAGTCCCAGTAGCAGGCTGTGTGCATCCCCCATTGAAACAATTTTTCTCTCATCATCTGTAACAAAATTTTTATAGTCGAATGCCAGATATGGGCCCACTGTATTCTTTTCCCTTTAGTTCCCTAAATACCCTTCATATGTCTTTTAGTCTTCTACATTCATATTATTCCTACTTTGGACACTAGTTTTCATGGTGTCACAATGGAGTATTGACATTATTGAAGGGAAAACATCACATAGTTAAAGAGTATAAAATCTGTTTAGCAGCAAAGGCTATAGAAATATATCCATATGGTGACAGTTGCACAAAATCAGAGGATGATATAGCATATTCTCATTTGAAATTGTAAGTTTTTCTCATGTTTGAGGGTCCATTAGCTGACAAGAACAAGGATCTCATCAGGTCACCTTTATCATTCTTGGGTTGGTAGGTGGGTGGGGGAGTAGGGAGGCTTACCACCCTTCTGGTGAATCCTGACTGTTGTGGAGACTCGGGCTATTGTACAAGGTTGCTCACCAGGTACAGTGACCAAGCGTAAACTCTAGGATATGCCTGAATGTTCACTGCCAGTCAGTGTGAATCAAAGCTCAGTTTCTAATCCTTCATCAAGACCAGACACTAGGCCTTCCTGAAATCTGTTCTTAAAAAGTAAGGGGCAGAATTTCTCTCTCTGGCAGTGAGAGAAACTACTTTCATGGAGTTATGATTGTCGATCTGGCCAATCCTTAAGCCTGGGGAAGGGAAGAAGATGGTTGGGGACATTTTTGATATTTAAAGATTAAACTTTATTCCTTCATAGCATCATAACACAGAACATAGAGGTTATACACTAAGGAGATCATCATATTCATACTAAATATTTACAGATAGAAGAATACAGTGTGTGGGATTTGCTTCAGAATAATCCAGGGTAGGGAATTGTGGAAGAGAGGTTGTTTAGATGAAACCAACTTTGGCTGCGAATTGAGTGGGTGGTTATTTACATTGAGTTTATTATACTGTCCTCTCTACATGTCTATATGTGTGAAATTTTCCATTGTAAAGTTTTTTTTTTAAAGATACAGAATCTTCTCTATTTTTTTCTGATCATACTAGCAGGAATTTTAGTAATTCTTTTGATTCTAAAGAAACAGCTTTTGTTATATTAATTTTCTCCATTGCTTTCTGTTTCCTATGTCATTGATTTTAGCATTTCTCTTTATTATTATTAATTTTCTTCTGCTCAGTTTGGATTTAATTTGCTTTTCTTTTTCTAGTTTTTAAAGATAGAAATTCAAGTCCTTGATTTTAAACTTTTGCTCCTTTGTTTTTGTTGTTGTTGTTTGTTTCAGTTTTTTATTATTTTGAGAGTGAGAGAGAGTGTGCACATGTGCATGAACAGGAGAGGGACAGAGAGAGAGGGAGAGGGAATCCCAAGCAGGCTCCACACTGTCAGCGCAGAGCCTGATGGGGAGGCTTCATCTTATGAACCATGAGATCATGACCTGAACCAAAATCAAGAGTCAACTGTTTAACTGACTGAGCCACATAGGCACCCCCTGCTCTTTTTATATAAGCATTTTAATGCTATAAATTTTCTTCTGAGTACTATATTAATTGCATCTCATACATTTCAATATGTTCTGTTTTCCCTTGCGATTTATTCTTTGACCCATGGGTTATTTAAAAGTGTGTTGTTTAGCTTTCAGACATTTGATGATTTTTCTATACATATATTGATCACCTTTTCTTTTCTTTTTTTTCCTCCGTTCCCCTTCTTTTTATTTTTTTTAAAGTTTTTATTTAAATTCCATTTAACATACAGTTTAATATTAGTTTCAGGTGTACACTATAGTGATTCAGCACTTCCATACAACATCCATTGCTCCATTCTAACTAATTCTTTTTTGTTTTGTTTTGTTTATTTCTTTTTATCTTATGTTTTTTAATTTATTAGTTTTAAAAAGCAGTAAGAGCAATTAAAGTAGCTACTGTAATATATACTAAATATAACATCCACAAAGATAACATTAGGATTGTTTTTTTTTTAATTCACTTGAATTAATATTAAAATACATATTAGTTAATATGTATGTAACTATTATTTCAGGAATAGAATTTAGTGATTCATTACTTCCATTTAACACTCAGTGCTCATCCCAACAAGTAAGTGCCCTCTTGAATGCCCCTTGCCTATTTAGCCCATCCCCTCACAAAACATCCCACCAGCAACCCTTGGTTTGTTCTCTGTATTTAAGATCTCTTATGGTTTGCCTCTCTCTTTTTTTATCTTATTTTTGCTTCCCTTCCCCCATGGTCATCTGTTTTGTTTCTTAAATTCCATATATCAGTGAAATCATATGATATTTGTCTTTCTCCGACTGATTTCTTTTGCTTAGCATAATGCACTCTAGGTTCCATCCACATTGTTGCAAATGGCAAGATTTAATTCTTTTTGATTGCTGAGTAATATTCCGTGTGTGTGTGTCTGTGTGTCTCTGTGTACATACATACATACCACATTTTCTTTATCTATTCATCAGTCGATGGACATTTGGGATCTTTTCATACTTTGGCTATTGCTGATAGCCGGTGGCATAAACATTGGGGTACATGTGTCCCTTCAAATCAACACTCCTGTATCCTTTGGATAAACACCTAGTAGTGCAATTGTTGGATTGTAGGGTAGTACTATTTTTACCTTTTTGAGGAACTTTTCCTGTTTTCCAGAATGGCTGTACCAGTTTGCATTCCCACCAGCAGTTGATTGCCTTTTCTACAAATCTTGCTCTGAAGTCTGTGCTTAGTTAGTATCAGTGTAGCCACTTCAGCTTTTTTAAAATTAGCATTTACGTGATCTATCTTTTCCCATCCTTTTACTTCCAACCTGTCTGTCTCATTATACTTAAAATGGTTTCTTGTAAGCAACACATAGTAGGGAATTTATTTTTTATGTAATCTGACATTCTCTCTCTTTTTTAAAAGTGTTTATTTTTGAGAAAGAGAGAGCACAAGTGGTGGAGGGACAGAGAGAGAATCCCAAGCAGGCTATGCACTGTCAGTGCAGAGACCAAGGTGGGGTTCGATCTCACTAACCTGTGAGATCATGACCTGAGCCAAAACCAAGAGTCAGATACTTAACTGACTGAGCCACCCAGGTGCCCTGACATTCTCTTCCTTTAATGAGGGTGTTTAAACCATTTACATTTAATGTGATCATTGGTATGGTTGAGTTTAAATATGCCATTTGTGTTTTCTGTTCTTCCCATTTATCTTTTTTTCTGACTTGTTTTTATTTTTGAAATAAAATAAAATGTTTCCATTTTATCTCTTATACACAGAATCTGTCTATACCTTCTTGTTTTGTTTTTGTTTTTGTGGTTGCTTCAGAGTTTAGAGTAAGTCAGACACTTAGATGACTGAGCCACCCAGACGTCCCTGAAAGTATTTTCTAACTTCCTTTTGATTTCTTTCTTTCTTTTCCCCATTAGTTTCATTTAAGAGTGTGAAGTTTAATTTTTATATATTTGTGAATTTCCAAAATAGCTGTCTCTTATTTCTAATCTACTCCATTGTGATTGAAAAACACACTTTACATAATATAATCTCTTTTTTATAATTAAAAAAATTTTAATGTTTATTTATTTTTGACAGAAAGAGACAGAGTGTGAACAGGGGAGGGGCAGAGAGAGAGAGGGAGACACAGAATCTGTAGCAGGCTCCAGGCTCTGAGCTGTCAGCACAGAGCCTGATGTGGTGCTCAAACTCACAAATTGCGAGATCATGACCTGATCTGAAGGCAGACACTTAACCAACTGGGCCACTTAGTCACCCCTAATTTAATCCTTTTTAATTATTAAAGCTTGCTTTATGGCCTCGGATATGATCTTTCCTTGAGAATGTGCCATATACACTTGAGAATAATGTGTATTCTGCTATAATTGAGTGGACTGTTTATATAGATGTATGTAAGTAATTAGTGTGTATTGTATTCTAAGTTTTTTTTTCTTTTTTTTTTATGTTTATTTTTGAGGGAGAGAGAGAGACAGAGTGTGAACAGGGGAGGGGCAAAGAGAGAGAGAGACACTGAATCCAAAGCAGGCTCCAAGGTTTCAGATGTCACCACAGAGCCTGATGCAGGGCTAGAACTCATGAACTGCGAGATCATGACCTGGGCCAAAGTCAGATGCTTAACTGACTGAGCCACCCAGGCACCTCAGTTGTATTCTAAGTTTTATATTTCCTGTTGATCTTCTCCTTAATTGTTGTATCCTTATTGAAAGTTGGGAGCACCAGCCTGGCTCAGTCCATAGACCATGTGACTCTTGATCTTGGGGTTGTAAGTTCAAGCCCCATATTAGGTGTAGAGATTACTTAAAAACAGTTTCTTTTTAAAAAGTTTGGGGGAAAAGCTGGATATTCAGGTCTCCATTATGTATTTCTCCCTTCACTTATGTCAGTTTTTGCATTGCGTATTTTGGGGCACAGTTGTTAGGTGCATGTGTTTGTAATTGTTATATTTATCCTTATGAATTGAACTTTATGAAATGTCCCTTTTAATCTCAAATCACATTTTTTGTTTTAAAGTGTGTGTTGTCTGATGTTACTAGTGTTTGCTCTTTGTGTTGATAGGTCTTTTTTTCTTGTCTTCTTACTTTCTACCTAGTTATATATTGAAACCTAAAGCGTACCTCCTATAGACAATATATTGTTGCATCTTACTTATTCAGGCAAACAGTCTCTGCCTTTCAACTGAATTGTTTGATCCATTCACAAATTATATTATTGTTGATGTAGTTGGATTTACACCTGCTCTTTTACTTTATGTTTCATGCCTTTTTTGTTTGTTGTTTCTTCCTTTTGCTGTTTTTATATTAAGTGAATAGTTTCAGTTTAAAATTTTAATCTTTTTTTTACTATTTTTTAAAATTTCTTTTAGTGAAGAACTGTTTATCTCTGAGAAGTATAAAGTTTCATCAAACTGAAATGTCTCAAATTCAAAATGATGCATTGTATGTTGGTATATGTTTTGAGGATTAAAGTCCAGTAATGTTAATAAATCTGTATTCTAAGGCCACCTGTAGAGAAAAGGGCTCTATGAGTTGGTTTTCAAAAGTAGATATATCTTTCTTATAAGAACTCCTGTTTTTATTTCATGAATAAGTAAGGCTCTGTGACATTACAAACTTATAATTGTTCATTAGTAAATAACAACAACTTTCTACTTTATATCCTGTGGGACATAGTCAGATAGGCTGATTATTATGTCTGTTAAAAATCACAAAATTGTCCTATATGACATAATTTAGATGCACATTTAAATATTTATTAATTGATCGTTTATTAACTTAGGGAGTACGAATTAACAATTTCAAAAATTTGGAACGGTTTGAAATACCACCTAAAGTGGTATAGCAGCAGCAGAAGAAAAAGAAGCATCTTGTATAGACTTCAGTATCAGACTCCATTAGTCAGCTCAGCATAACTTTTATCTTCTGTTCTCTCATTGAATGGTAATTTGACAGTAACATATCACAGTGTTTATTTTCCAGCAGTCCAGACAGGACCAGAATAGAGCTGACCCACCATTTCCAGCTAAACACATTGACAAAGTATTCAACTGTATGGCTATACTCATCTAGTAAAGTATAAATATGGTATATATGTAATATATACATGAATAAATAGTATATATGCTTATACATGTAAAAATGCAGAATAAAATTCTTAGATTTCCATAGAATTCTTATATTCTTTTTATTTCATCTTCAAATAGATCACATTTATAAATAAAGGTCAATCTTCAACATTAGAAAGGCTGATCTGACAAAAGTCCTTGGTCTTTAGCTCCTTGCTGTGTACGTTTTATAAGTGTTAAAACTCCCTTGTCCCCTCTTTCCCAGATGGATAGGACCAGTTTCTTCTTCTGAAGAAGAGTCAGAGCTTCTTACTCTCTAGCTTCTTCTTTGTTTTTATTTATTTATTTTTGTAATCTTCAGTCATTCTAGCTCTTCTTAAATTTTATGAAAAGGAAATATTACTGTCTCTACCAAGTTGCAGCTCTGCATGTTATACCACTGACTTATTTGTGGGGAAATGCAATATTTAGATTTGGTAGAAATTTTATATGGAGTTTGGGGCTGAGAAGAGGGAGTGAAGGTCTGGAATTTGAGAGCAAAAGGTGCTACGTCCCACCTTCTGCATTATACACAGGTCAAGATTAATGGAACCAGGTAAGTTACTCTCCAGGTGATTGAGAACGGTGGGAAATTTAGAGATTGAAATGGATCTCTGAACAGTCAATTCAGCCTTTGAGTGATTGAGAAGATAAATACGAGGACAAAATCCATTCTAACAACTGATTCCGTTATGTAAAACAAACCTACAGGATTTGAAATGCAACCAAGTCTGTTTTATATTAAGGCAAATATAAACCAACCTAATCTTAGACCTGCCTCCAGCCCCAGATTATGTTTGGTAAGAGCACAAAGAGCTGTACAGCATGAATGCACAAGGAATCAGTAGAGTGAGAAGGCTCACTGCCAGGGAAGTTTGGCACAAGAACTCTAAGAGGAAGGGGAAATTTCTCCCTCGTTGAATCAACTTTGGCTCTCTGGAATAGAGAACATGGAGAGAGAGGGACCAAGGAAAGCCAACCCTATTCTACTTGTTGATACCCTAACAAGCTGTTGATTTTAAAAAGGGGATAAAGGGGCAAAGTGTGGGTAGCATTCTGTTCCTCTGAGTCAATCCTAATGAAGTGGGAGGTTCTTGAAGAAATTAATTTCCATTTAAATTCATGTGTGACCCTCTTCTAGAAACCTCCACTTCTTTTTGGAATTTTAGTTGAGAATTTCAAATGATCCCACAATAATAAGGTCTTTTTTGACATGTTCTGTTTCTTCATCTAAGTTTTATGTTGAATGCCTGATTTCAGCTAAAGGAATTTTCTTAAAATTAGAATGACTGATTCCTTTCTGTTTACTAATTTAATATGGAAAAATAAACCATGGTTCTCATACTTCCAAAGCAATCAAGCTTTTAATCCAGGGTACTGTACTCACAGGTTTCCTGTAGGAGTTGATGCCAAATTTCCTGGCAACGAAACAGTGGCCGATTCCAGGGCTCTTCTGACTTAAAGACACAGCGGTACTACTTAGCAGAAAATAGAAACCTGCCCCTCCACTGCAGTTTCCGAGTTTAACAAAAAGTGACAGAAGCAATGAAATTGGTGGATTTTACCAGGGCATTATAGAACAAAGGAAGAATAGTCTGGGTTCTGCTTGGGCCCTGTGTACACTCCACCACCCAAAAAAATCATCTGAAAGGAATGACTTTGCTTTTTCTTCAGAAATGACTGTAATTCTCTGACTTTTGATTATCTGTAGGCAGATTTTCTGTTTCACATCTTATCTGCCCCAAACGCTGGCATACAGTGGCATACAGTAGCATCCTACTGGTGGGACAATTACCCAGAATTGAAGGAAGTCACTTAAATTCTTTATCCTTCCTTAGTTGTAGGAGCTTATGTGTCTGTTTCCCCTAGGAGAAAGGGGATACAATTCATAGCATCTGAGCTTAATTCCTTCCTGCATTTTCTCCTGATCATTTTGATCCCTCCCATG
>NW_027532594.1:4588721-4590863 GCF_008692635.1 Crocuta crocuta
TTTATTTTGATGGGGTGCCTGGGTGGCCCAGTTGGTCAGGTGTCCAACTTTGGCTCAGGTTGTGATCTCACAGTTCGTGAGTTCAAGGCCCCCGTCTGGCTCTGTGCTGGCAGTTCAGAGCTTAGAGCCTGCTTCGGATTCTGTGTCTCCCTCTCTCTCTCTGACCCTCCCCTGTTCATGCTGTGTGTGTGTCTCTCTCTCTAAATAAATAAACATTTAAAAAAGTTTTTATTTATTTTGAGATAGAGAACATGACCAGGGGAGTGGCAGAGAGAGGGAGAGCAAGAGAGAATCCCAAGCAGGCTCTGCTCTGTCAGCGCAGAGCCTTATGCAGAGCTTGAACTCCCTAACTGCAGACATCATGACCTGAGCTGAAATCAAGAGTCAGATGCTTAACAAACTGAGCTATCCAGGCGTCCCAGCCCAAGTCACTCTTTCTTAAGATATGGCACTTGGTGGTTAAAATTGAACTATATGAAGCTGAAGAGAAGGTTTTCTTCCTTGCTCTGTCACATGATGTTCTTGTTGAAAGAAGACTGAATTTAGTTTCCCTTTTACACTGGAAAAAAATCATTTAATTTAGTGACGTCTTTAGGCTGCAGCTTTTCCACGCAACTTTGTTGACTTCCAGGTATTACACCTTCTTCAAATTTGACTGGTTAAGCTGGAATATCTTTTAATTGTGTTTATAACTTAGGTCTAATTTTAATCACTTTATTTATGTATAATCTAGACCCTCGTGTATTTTTTGTACATTTGTTTTCTGAATACACATATTGCCAACATTAGGTCTTGTGTCCCAATCACTTGATTTTTTAAAAACTATTTCATCCTGGTCCTTCTTGGAGCTGCCGAGGCATGGTTGTGTTTTTGAGTACAGATTGTTAGGCAAGGTAATGTTGCTATCTTTTTAAATAGTTTCCCTGTAAAACTGACTAGAGGGCCCTGGAGTCAAAGACTCATTCCCATTACTCCAGTTTTTCTCCATTATAAATACCTTTCTTTTCCTATTTAGAGGTTAAAGTCATTTTCTCTGGCTGAAAATTTTACAATAATGTTATGTTCTTGAAATTTCCTACTTAAAAAGTCAAGAGATCTTAGAGTTTTTAAAAATAATTATTGTTTTTTAATTTGAGAGAGAAATAGTATGAATGAGGGATAAAGAAGGAGAGAGGGGAAGGGGAGAGAGAGAGAGAGAGAGAGAGACTATCTCAAGCAAGCTCCACGCTAGCATGGAGCCCAATGCAGGGCTCAATCCCATGACCCCCTGAGATTATGACCTGAGCCAAAATCAAGAGTCAGATTCTCAACCAACTGAGCCACCCAGGCACCCCCTAAGAATGGTTTTTAAACTTTATCATAATGACATTTTATTAAGCAAATGCTTCTGGATTAACTGTTGCATTAGTGATATTTGTATTTTTAAGCCCCACCATTTCCAATAACAATTTGAGGCAACTTACATTAAAATCATTTATACCCACTAAAATCAACTACAAATGGAAGAGATGGGGGACAAAAAACAAGTGTAGGCAAGGATATGGAACAAGTAGAACGTTTTGTATGTGTCAGCAAGAGAGTAAACTGCTACAACCACTTTGGAAACCATCTGGCAATATTTCCCAAGCTGAACATTGGTGTACTCTGTGAGCAGCAGTCAATCTAGTTATATGCCCAACAGATGTGTACACGTAAGTTTACCTAAAGGCACGTGCTAGCATGTTCACATAGGTGAATCCTGACTCCCACTGTAACTGTATTGGGGATATGGCCTTTAAATAGATAATATTGAGTAAACGAAGCTAGACACATGTTAGTAAGGGAAATGAGTTTATGTAAAGCAATATGTACCTGAACACCCAACTTGAAAATGATTTAGGATACACTCTTAATCATTTGATCGATGTCAGTGCAAAATGACATTTTCCTATGTCTGGAATATTTGTCAACCAGCAAAGATCAGAACTATCAGATAGGGTGATTAATGCTATGTGTTTTAAAAACTGTAAATTAAAAAAATAACTTTTACATATTAAATATTAGAGATACTTAAATTTTAAAATAATTTTATTTTGCATTGTTTCCTTTTAATATTTTCTATATTATTTTATAATTTTCTATATAATTAAAAGCAGGTATCCA
>NW_027532594.1:4590876-4631852 GCF_008692635.1 Crocuta crocuta
GATAAGCCATGAATTCATTTTTATGCCTTTTTTTAATAGAAAACTGTTGAAGCTTTTAGTAAAACCCTATACAGAAAAATGATTCACTGTTTATTATTATGGACACTCATTATTATTTGAAAATACATAAAGTATTGTGATGAATACAGAATAACTTATGATTTCAGGAATTTTCAAGATTAATATATTTTGAGACTTTGGAAGCACTTTTCTGGGGGGGAATTCCCCGATTTTCCACCTGTGTGGTTATCCCCAACTCTCTTCTGGTTCTTCATGCCAGAAGAACGGCAAGTTTTCCATTGGAGTTTTAGTTGCCCTCAGCCTTCAGTCTGAAAGCTGTAAAATGGGTAATTCACCCCATTTTTTCCCTTTTCCCAAGTGTCAGCTCTCTCCAGAATCTTCCTGCTTCTGTTCACTGTTCAGTGCTTTCATATGACCTGTTTTTTATTTTGTCAAGAGTTTATAGCTGCCGTGGGTAGGAGGGTCAGTGGGGGAGAGCTTATGTGGTTCTACTGGACCAAGAACTCTTCTTGCTCTTCTGAGAGCACACCCTATAGGATTTTGCAAAGAAGGCTGCTTGGGTAATGGGTTTTTTGAGAACTCACTTGTCCAAAAATATCTTTATTTTGCTTGATTAATAATTTGATTGGGCATGGATAGTTTGATAATAGTTTCCCTTTAGAAACTTTTGGCTGCATACCATTATCTTTATGGTTCCATTATTAAAGTTGCAAAGTTTGATGGGAATTGATACAAATCAATGGGATAATAACACATACTACATGCATGGAAAGGTAGGGGTAGTATAGGTAAATTAATTGTTACATAATAGTTGCTCAATAAATACAGCTTTTGTTATTCCCTGTGTGACACATTGAAATAGTTGAGAATCATCTAAATTTTTTTACTAAAATTATGAAACATATTCAAAGATGTTTAAACCGGATATGAACCTGGATAATGAGGAACACTCTGTATCTTTTAAGCTAATATGGATAGGTGCATTTTAATTTCTCTTTCTAGTTTTCAAATTCTCATCCTTTTTTAATGTTTATTTTCAGAGAGAGAGAGCACACAGGAGGAGGAGGGACAGAGAGGGGGAGAGAAAGAATCCCAAGCAGGCTCCATGTGCAGCATGGGGGGGCCCAGTGTGGGGCTCAATCTCATAAACTGTGAAATCATGACCTGAGCCTAAACCAAGAGTCAGACACTTAGCCAACTGAGCCACCCAAGTGCTGCGCATCTAATTCTCATCCTTTAAAAAATGGTTAGCTCTGGGGCTCCTGGGTGGCTCAGTCAGTTAAGCGTCCAACTTTGCTCAGGTTGTGATCTCATGGTTTTTGAGTTCGAGCTCGGCTTTGGGCTCTCTGCTGTCAGCATGGAGCCCACTTTAGACCTCTGTCCCCTCCCTCTCTGCCTCTCCCCTGCACGCTCTCTCTCTTTCTTTCAAAAATAAATAAAAATATTTTAAAAAGTTAGCTCTTATTGATGCATTCTCTTAAATACGGAAATCTGGTTTGAGTGAGCATGAAAAGACTAAGGTTTTTTGGTAAATTACCTGTTAAGGGATTATGAATAAATTCATTTCTAGTCAGGATTTCTTTCACAGAATCCTCATTCATTTAATGTCAATATAGATATATCTAATAAAACCAAAAACACATTCTAGGCCCTCCTGTTTTTAAGACAATATGAAGTTGAGGTTCCTGTCCTTCGGCTAGTCAATAGAACTAAGTCCCTGAGGTCAAGTACAGTTTGGCTTAGATGGAAACAGTCTGTTCAATTGTATGTTACATGAATTACTTTTGTGAATATTTATTTTTAGGCCACTTAACACCAGTAAAAATTTTTATTTTGCATGTTATAACTTCTGAGTAACTTTTTATGATAATATAATAGAATTTTTATAAGATACTGCTATAATAAAAGTAATTGTGTCATTTCACATTATACACATTTCACATTTCACATATAGTGTGTCATTTTACTTAGAGTGAAATCATATATAATAGTGAAATCATATATAGTAATTTCATAGATGATGTAGAAGATGTGGCCTGACTAAAGTCTTGTGAGCCACGTTTTAATGTTACCTTGTATTTGAGCACAGAGTAAAACAGAAATCACCACTGATGAAATTTTCAAGCAATTATTTATTGGCCAAATATGCTTTTAGAAATGTAACCGTGTTCTGCCTGGGTTGTTTTTAGAATTCATTTCTCCCCTTCTGGTGGGTAACATGCCTATCCTAAGGAGATATTAACTTTCTGCAAGCCAACAGATATCTTGGGTGTCTGGCTTTACTCCTCCTCTCTATCTCTTAAAAAGTACTTGGGTTTCTCCAACAGTTGTATGCATTTATGCCCATTACAAGGTGGAGGCAATTCTAAATGAATTCCCAAGAATAATGTTGGCAAAGTCATCTAAACATACATGTGCTTGGTGTGGGCGTTGACAGTTACATTGGCTTGTGTGATTTCTTTGCACCTTTAAAAGTGTCATTTTGTCTCTATAATCATTTTCTGTAGTGCCATTTTTTTATTTGAATGCTACCCTACTCAGATGTCGTATAAGGCTTTACTTAAGTCAGATAGCAAGTCCCTGCTAAGTTAACCATTGCAGATGATGTTTTTAAGATCCTTTCAGGTGGAACGGTTATTATATGGAATGTGACACTTCCAAACCCTTCATAATAACTGAATAATAACATAATAAAATGCAAATGCATTTTAAAAGCATTTCCTATAGAACAGTTGAAGTATTAGGTGTTAAATGCCTATCACACCTGGTAATTATCTCAGGGGAGAAGTGAGTTTAGTTTTGTTTACACTTAATCTAAAGAAAAAATAATTTGCCATTTCAGTTTTCAGTAAGACTTTATTGAGATGAATGTCCAGAACTGAGTTTAATTGCTTCCACACCTAGGTGAGAGTGATTTGTGTATCAAAATTAACCATACTGGCAGGTCATCCTGTATAAGATTGTATATAGAGTTGAAGTAAACTTATATTTGCACTTGAAATTTTTTTTAACAGCATTTAATTTTTTTCTGCCACTTATTTTATTTTATTGACAGTTAATTTATAAACCTCCCTTTAAAAAAAAAAAGTGACAGGAAAAAAGGCCATAGTGTTATCACATTTGTATTTGTGAGTTCCCTAAACCATATGGTGATTTGTAATTAGAATACAAAGGATTCTTTGATGCGACCAAGTTCCTAGTAGCGGCGAAGTGGTAGGCATCTCAGAAGGAGAGAGTTTTCTTGAATTTCTGACAAGGACACTTTTGAGAGAAACTGTGTGGTCTATAATTGTCCTTATACTCGAAGTCTGATAAAGTTATTGATGTGCAGATCAAGTTGGTATTTTGAAGCTGGTAATTTAATTCTGGATGTTTGATCCTCTCAGTCAGTGGCTTGACTTGATTTTTTTTTTAAGCAGCTTCAATATTTAATTTCACATGTACCCTCTCAGTAGAGATTTCAAAGGATACTTTGCTGGATGCTTGACTGCCTTGTCTATTTGCTCTTGTTTCGCATGCAAGAGAGAGCCAGAAGCCTTTCTTCTCATTGTGTACACATAGTATTAATGGATTTACTCTGCCTGTTCGTCTCATTACTGGAAACAGCCAGAAGCACAGAAGTCTTTCAGTGTATGCAAATAAGGCAGAATCATCTACCTGAGAGTTAATATTCTCTGCTTTTAAGTGTATTCTAAATCTAATGTTTGTATTTAGAGCATAACATCCTGTTCTCTTTCTTTATGGGCAAAAAGCTAAGCAGGCTCAGGCAGCTGTTTGATGTTGGCTTCAAGTGTTATTAATTTCATATTCTATTATTCTTTTCACTGTAGCACAAGTGAAGCTGATGTGGAGGCTGTCATGGATAAGTTGTTTGATGAGCTGGCTCAGAAACAAAATGATTGTACGTAAGTTAATTTCTCTTGAAAGAGAATACATTTAGAACACAATGCCCAATCTCCACTGACCAATTAATAAGTTCCATTGCTGTATATGGGTTGATGCCACGCTCAAGTGGCAGTCATTGTATCAGCATTTTGTCTAATTTATGTGTTGAATCATGTGCTATTATTCATCAAGCTATGCATTTCCTATCTGTAAGAGATGAATTTTATAGTAATTATCCAGACAAGATTGAGTCTTTGTTCATGTTCCCATAGTAACTAGACCAAGGATTCTAAAAGTGCAAGGCAGAGAGCTGCGGCTGAATAAAGCCTGTGGAACTGTTGCCGACTGCACATTTGAAGAGCTGTGTGAGAGAGTAAGTATCCAGACACGTCCAGACTCATTGGCCTTTTCACATGTTAAAATACTTCATATTTTCCTCTCTGCCTATTTCAGATTTTAAAATACCATTCACAGAGTCGGAACTGATTTAAAAGTCTCATTATGGGAAAATACTCATCTGTATATGCCCTGTGCCTTTTATAGATATTGGCTCAAAATTTGCACTTAGAGGGATGCTAAAGCAAAATTAGAAATACAGAAAGAACTGTCAACTGTTGCTGGAAGCAAAACAAAAATCAGTTTTAGGGATGTTTTGTAAAAGTCAAACATAAGAGAATTTTTTTTCTTTCTAAATTGTGGTGAGGTTAGTATGTGGAACAAGGAAAATGAAGTAATACCACCATGATCCAAGGAAGTAGGACATAAAAGAATTTTGTCCCTCGTTCGCATTGCCCACCTGTTATTCCCATAACTGACCTATTTGAGTGATGGTCAAAGACAGTGAATTTCTACAACCGTGGCATCTATATTATATAATAACATTCAACACAGAAAAAACTGTATATATACACACGCATTCACATAAATGAGAAAGACCTGGATTGCAACTTCATTATAGATATGAATTGTGTCTTTTAGAAGCTCTAAAATTCTCAGTACTCAGTGAATATTCAGTGTATTTATTGATGGTAAATATTGAGAAAAATCCAAATTATACATAACTTGAAGCATAATTCCTCAGTTGCCATGTAAATGGTCTCTCACTTATCTTAAGTTTTAGGTAACTAAAAAAGAATTTTTCGGTGAGTGGGAAGTTACCAACCATTTTATGAGTACTTTTCTTAAAAGCTAATGACTTAATTACTTTTAGCCAGTGTATATTTGTTATTTTTACGTCAGAGAGATGAATCTACTCTACAGTTGTTATTACAGAAATAAAGCACTTCAGCAAGGTTTAAGATCTAGTAAGATCGTCTGACAATGTGACGACATCATCCCTGTTAGTGAAAGTCGTTCTGGGTGATGTGGACCCTTCGTCCTTCTATGGGATCAGTTTCATCAAGGTCCTAATAACCTTTTATCTCTAGATAAAATTCTATGAATGCTTCCATTTAAGTTTTACTTACTTTGCCAGAGAAATAAACTTGAGAAAAATCCTATGTATTGAAAAGATGAGGCTCATCTTTCTTCAATAGAAGGAGACCTAGTGAGGAGAGGGGAAGATCAGACCTGTTGTGTTGGGGGTGTGGGGGAATGGTCTCCTGGAGCAGATACTGAGTATTTGGTTTTTTTATGTGCTCATATTTCAGGCGATACTTAGTACCAGGAAACTCAGGGATTCAGATCTTCATAGTCCACTCTGTGGAGGTGGTAGGGAAGAAGCTGTTGCAGAGAATTCTTTTTCCTTTATTTACAAAATTTCAGAACAATGAAATAAATTCAGGTAAAAAGTTACTAGTATACATCTTACCTCCTTAAATCAAGTTATGGTCTGAGTCAATGATGAGATTTTATCCCAAACTTTTCTTAGAATTCTTTTTTTTAATTAAAAAAATTTCTTTTAATGTTTTTTATTTATTTGTCAGAGAGAGAGAGAGAGAGACAGCATGAGCAGGGGAGGGTCAGAGAGAGAGGGAGACACAGAATCTGAAGCAGGCTCCAGGCTCTGAGCTGGCTGTCAGCACAGAGCCTGATGCGGGGCTCGAACCCACAAACCGTGAGATCATGACCTGAGCCGAAGTCAGCGCTCAACTGACTGAGCCACCCAGGCGCCCCTTCTTAGAATTCTGAGGGCCCATGTGAAACAAGCTAGGTCTATGCATGTGTGTTGAAATTTTACGTGTGACTGCATATGTCCTAACTTCCTTATCACGCATTCAACTGCATCCCCTGAATTGGCGTTGCAAGGCAGCTGAAGGACCAGAGTTGTCGGGAGGATTCAGCATTGGTTGAACAAGTGGGTAAGATGATTTTCAAGAGGCCTTTCAACACCAAAACGGTGACTCTTTAATTTAAGGGTTGATGAAGAATGTGAGGAGGGAAAGAGGACAAAAAGAGTTGGGGATAATCTTTGACATTGGATTCACACCCTCCCTGAAGGAATCTGACCCGTTCTCTACTGACCTCTTTGTAGTCTCTCTCCTGTCCTGCCTGTCCCCTGTCCTTCAGCCAGGCTGGCTCCTTGCCTCATTTGGACATGGTATTGCCAGAGGTCAGCATATTTGGGAAACGGCACACACAAATCAGCAGTGCTGCAGGCATGGTTTTGCTGCTGAGAAGGTAAAGGGCCAGGGAGATTCCTGGGCTGCCTCGGCTCTGGTGATTAATGCCCTTATTCCCTGATGCTAATCACCACTGTTGGCTTCCAGACACCATCAGCCTTGACTCTTGGCCAAATAGTAGAGATAAAAGCTATTCATCCTTTAGTATTTACTCAGAGTGTAGCAAGCACAGGACACAAACCAGAAGTAGTTCCCAACCAGAGGTTTCGTTTGGAATACATGAAATGAAATAAAGCATTAGATGGAGAAGCAAAATGTTTTTTTTTAACAGCTCCCCAAGAGATACCGTTAGGTACAGTTATAAGTCTAACCATATATGAACTAATGCACCATAATCAAGATTAATAGACAGATGAAGACCAAAACACATAGCTGATGAATTTCCATTCCTTGAATACTAAAAAACAAAAAAAAGGAAACTAATAAACAAGAAGTTGACAGTGAACATGTGTACACCCATGCATATGCATCAACTGATATATTTTGCTGCATAGACTTTGCAAACACACCTGGCTACCTGTCATTATTTTTAAGACACAAATAACTAACTACTCTTGCAAATAGTTACTTGTGAGCACAGTTGTCAGTTGAGGAAACAATTTTCTGCAGGTGTAAGAATTACATTTTTCAATAAGGGAAATTTAGGTATAGTCAGTTTACTCATTAAGCCTTTAGAATTCAGTTTTGGCTCACTTTCCTTGAACAGAGTTCTTTCATTTTTGGTCCACAAAAGTTTAACCCTAAAGCAAGCGTTTCTCAAACTACTTGGTTTCAGGAACCCTTTACACTCTTAAAAATGATTGAGAGACCCAAAGAACTTTTGGTTTATATAGGTTATCTCTGTTGATATTTACTCTATGAATTAGAAATTAAAACTGAAAAAAATTTTACAATGTTTATAATTTATTTAAAATACAATGATAAAAACCATTATATTCAACCCATCAAATTAGCATAAGTAACATTTTTATGAAAAATAACATTTTCCAAAGTGAAAATAATTTAGTAAAGAGAGTGACATATTTTTTGCAGAGCTCTTTAATGTCTGGCCTAATAGAAATTAAGGACAACTTCATATTTACTTCTACATTCAATCTTTTGTCATAGTTTGGTTAAAGTATGTAAAAAAATTTGGTCTCACATAGATATGTAGTTGGAAATGGGAAAAATATTTTAATAGCCATATCAGATAATCGCAGATACTCTTTTTTTTGTAAGTTTATTTTTACTTTTTTGAGAGAGAAAGTGAGAGAGAGCAGGAGAGAGGCAGAGAGGGAGGCAGAGAGAGAGGAAGAGAGAGAATCCCAAACAAGCTCTTCACTGTCAGCACAGAGCCCACGAACGGTGAGATTATGACCTGAGCCAAAATCAAGAGTCAGATGTTTAACCGCCTGAGCCACCCAGGTGCCCCATGAATACTCTTTTTTGAAGATACATGAAAATTCAACAAGAACGTCCTTTCACAGAGCACACTATGAAAAGGGCGGGGGGAGGTAACGTTATAGTAGAGAAATCTGACAGACACTGCTTCAGACACATGTGATCAAGGTTAACATCAACAGCAATAATTCATGTTGAAAGTTTATACCCTTGATATAACAAATATGCCATACTATGTAAGATGTTAATAATAGGGGAAACTGGGGGCTCCTGAGTGGCTCAGGTGGTTGAGCATCCAGCCCTTGATTTTGGCACAAGTCATGATCCCAGGGTCGTGGGATCAAGCCCCACAACTGGCTCCATCCTAAGTGTGGAGCCTGCTTAAGATTCTTTCTTTCTCACTTTGTACCTCTTCCCTGCTTACATTCTCTCTCTAAAATAAATATAAATATAATAATAATAATAATAGTAAATAGGGAAAACTGAGTTTGGAAGTATATGAAAACTCTCTGTACTGTCTTTTCAATTTTTTTGTAAGCCTAAAACTATTCTAAAAAAAGTCTATTTAAATTTTTTAAAAAACTTGACAAGAAGATTTTAAAATGTTAGTTACAATGTAGCATCTGAAAGAGTATAAGTGTATTTTTGGCATTCTATTATTCTTCTTGAACTTTAAATGGATCTTTTGTTATGCATGATTTTATAAGAGAATGAATGCACTGGCTGTTAGAAAATATTGATTGAGTTATATAGATCTTCCAAATGTTGGCACATTTAATTATATAGTATCAAAACATTAGATTCATTAATATCACCATCAGTCTCATCAGAAAAGAAGCACATATTTAAGAATTGGGAAGCTGTTAAGTTCATGGTGGAAGCAACAAGCTTTCCAAAATTCCAATTTTCATTTGTTTGCTCAATTTTATCACTGACAACAAATTACTTTTAGTTGTTTTCCTTGAAGTGACAGTCTTACTTGTTCCTTTTCAAGAAAATGTCTGTGAAATATCATAAGAAAATGTCTGCCCAGTGTAAATAACCATAGTTTGCCTGTAACTTATTCTTTCAAATAAAAATTATGTTCCATGATAAAAGTGGCTAGTTCAGCTAGCAACTCAAACAAGTGCACAAGTGCTTTTCCTCCAGATAACAATTATATGTGGTATATAGTGGAAGTGCTTTATGTGTACTTCCTTCACCACAAAGAATACTAAAAAGATGTGTTCTCAAGAGTTGAGGTTTTAAAAAATCCTCTTTACTACTTCTTCAAAGACATTCTGAAGTGGAATTGGATTTTTTTTTTCTGTGAGTACATTCACAGTGAAGAACACCATATGGTTTGGTGCCGCTGCGTTGATTCATGCTTAGGTACCAGCAGTTTTACCTACCATTGCTTTTGCACCACTACTGAAAATGTCAGCACAGTGAAAAAGGTAAATAGTGTCCTAGTATTATTATTACAAGTTTTGACCTCAAAGGACCCCTGAAAGTATCTCAGAGACCCCTAGAGATCTTCAAACTGCTCCGTGAGAGCCACTGACTTAAGTAACAGTATTTCTGACTTCTGCTATGCCCTATAGTTGAGCCAAGTACCTGTGTCAAGGTAAGGAAAGGAGACCTGAAAGCTCATGTCACATCCACAGAGATGACTCTGCCTCACTTCCCCATACTGTAGCTCTGATGTGCAGGGAGTGACAGGAAACAGAGACCACCCAAATATATTCTCCTTTACCCTTCTACAGTTCCCTTTCTTCATATCATGACAGGGAGAGAGACATGATAATATTCTTATTAAAGAGTAAAGATATGAGGCCGCCTAAGGTTGGAGGTCCCTCGCCTGGAGGTGTAGGTCCTTTACGGCTTTCAGGAGGACCCAAGGGTCAGTAGCATAGCTACTGGATCGTGTGAATATGCCAAGCCACCTTAGTTGGACAGGTCTGTACTAAGGTTCTTAGCAGGGAGGGGCGCTCTCACACTGCAGGATGTCTGTGCTACAGCCAGCTTCATGCTCCTTAAAAGGCTCAAAAATTAGCTCAGAGGTGGGAACTCACAAAGTATCTGACTATACGGATTCATGGTAGAATCAGAATTAAAGATTTGTTGTAACCTGTCCAGAACATTTTCAGATAGAGTGTAGTGATTAAGAGCACAGAGTCTGATTCCCAGACTACCAAGGAGTTCAAGCCACTTGCTAACTATATAATCTTGAGAAAGTAACTTAACATCTTGGTACCTCAATTGGTGCCTACCTATTATAAATATTAAGTGAGTTAATACATATAAAATATTTGGAATGACACATGGCAATGTTTGCTTTATTGTTATGCAAGTGCTATAAGCTCTCCTAATTACATTTGCTTTTCTTTTTTTTTTTTAATTTTTTAATGTTTTTTATTTATTTCTGAGAGAGAGCGGGGAGGGTCAGAGAGAGAGGGAGACGCAGAATCCAAAACAGGCTCCAAGCTCTGAGCTAGCTGTCAGCACAGAGCCCGACGCCAGGCCTGAACCAACGAACTGTGAGATCATGACCTGAGCTGAAGTTGGACACTTAACCGACTGAGCCACCCAGGTGCCCCTGCATATGCTTTTCTGAACTGACCATATTGAATTGTAGATTTGCAAAGAAAGAATGCCAGAGATATCAACAAACTAGATGTTAACCTACAGGGTTGTAGATGTGAGGAAATGCGCTTGGAGCGGGGAGAGAGAGAGTTGTGAATAGAGGGCAATGATCTGGGCCTCTTTAGTTTTATTTATGGCTTATAGTCAAAACCTTCTTTTATCTATGATGGCACTAATAGACAAATTTCTACCTAATGTATAGGTCTATATATATATTATTTTTTCTTTGAAGGGGCCATGGCTCAAAAATAATCATTACAGACTATCAACCCATTCATTCCTTGCCAAAGATTTTCTTTTATGGTGGTGTCAGGTGTGGTAGTTGGGTCAGTCTCAAGCTTTAAGAGCCTCCCAGAAAACCAGGCCATCGACAGCTGGGACTGTCCCAGCTATACCACATGCCTGCTTTTTTACTTGGGGTTGGATGTGTTTTTATATTTGCTCAATGGTTCTTGTTTACTGAACTATTTAGCCTGACTCAGAAGATCATTATAATTAATTAAGAATTTTAGGTTATATCTGAAACCAAATGATCTCAGGAGTCCTCTTCATGCAAGTATTCAGTATCTGAATTGGCATAGTTATATGGTTGCAAAGAAATGAAAACTTATCATAACAAGAAAATAGTCACAAATGAACTAACCACTTAAAAATGTAGCTCATGGGTGCTTGGGTGGCTCAGTTGGTTAAGTGTCCAACTTCGGCTCAGGTCACGATCTTGCAGTTCATGGGTTCAAGCCCCACATCAGGTTCTGTGCTAACAGCTCAGAGCCTGGAGACTGTTTCAGATTCTGTGTCTCCTTCTCTCTCTGCCCCTCCCTTGCTCACACTCTGTCTCTCTCTGTCTCAAAAATAAATAAACATTAGGCGCGCCTGGGTGGCTCAGTCTGTTAAGCATCTGACTTCGGCTCAGGTCATGGTCTCACAATTTGTGGGTTTGAGCCCTGTGTCAGGCTCTGTGCTGACAGCTCAGAGCCAGGGGCCTGTTTCAGATTCTGTGTCTCCCTCTCTCTCTGACCCTCCCCTGCTCACGCTGTCTCTCTCTCAGAAATAAACAAAATAAATAAATAAACATTAAAAAAAATTTTTTTTAATGTAGCCTTTCCTCAAATGTCTGTCACAGCTTATACTAGTACCTAGCCCCACCCACCATGTCTAAGTCTTTTGCCAGTCAGTCACTGCTTGTCTGATGTATAGTAAACATCCCACCGTAACAATATAGATAAAAAAGCAAGCCTGTCCATGCAAATGAAGATTGGTCAACTTGATGAAGAAAAAAAAAAATGAAGGATAATAATATCATAAAAACTTCAAAAGAAAATAATGGAAATATTTATGAATTAAAAGAGGATTTTGAGTGGTGCCTGAGTGTCTCAGTTGGTTAAGCATTTGATTCTTGGACTTTGGCTCAGATCGTAATCTCATGGTTCATGAGTTTGAGGCCCATGTTGGGCTCTGCACTGACAGCTACGAGTCTGCTTCAGATTCTCTCTCTCCCTCTCTCTCTGCCCCTCCCCCGCATATGCATACTCTCTTTCTCTCAAAATAAGTAAATAAACCTAAAAAGAAAAAAGAGGCTTTTGAAAAAACCGATGAACTCCTTAAATATTTTTGTAAAAATATTTTTCTGTGTAGTTTAACAACCAAATTGTGAAATACAGGATGTGCTATTTTATCATCCTAAAATTTTATCAAGAAAGTTATTCTGAAAATGAATAGTAATTTGTTCATTGCTTATTCTAGGAACTTATAGTTGCTATTCTCATCCATATTCTGTTAACTAAGCCAAAATGACATTTTTATAAGCATTGTTTGCATTTTTCAAGATAAAACAAGATTAGAGGTTGAACTGAAGGATCAATTTTTACTAATTATAGATGATGATTTGTATCTTCCAAGGAAATAACCGTATGTTGGGTTACATGTTATGTTTTTTGTATTTTGCTGTTTTAAAGGGAAAAGGAAAAAAGACCTTTAGAGAAATGCCCATAAAAGAGGGTGGACTAGAAATTTAAAACCTATAGCCACTTGAATGTGGCCGTTTTCATGATGTAAAGGGGGTTGGGGTAAAGAAGAATCGGAAAGAATGAAGAAAAACTGGGTTGAGAGAACGCCTTCCTACTCTTCACATGACAAGCTTTCTGTTCCAGTACTCATCGTGAGGCCAAACAATCTTGCTCACCTTCTGTTCCCAAAGTAGGGCAAGAATAGCTCCTTAGGTGATGCAGCGTATAGCCAAAAATGTTAAGTCTGTAAGCCATTGGTGACTTAGACTCAGCCACCTGAAGCTTCTCTGAGGGAGAAAGCTTGCTTTCATTTTCTGTGAAAATGTGCCTGGTCCCCCTAATGGGGAGAAAGCACCTAGGGATTCCCTGAGTGTCTCGAGGGAAAGATGAATGTGGTATACACCCCCAAGGTGTTATCTGTCTTAAGAGTACAATTATTTTGAGGGTCTGATTTAGTATTGGACACAACTTCTCATATTCCCTTTAAGATTACTTCTGTTAGAAAGTATGACAAAACAGTATTTAATATTTGTTTTGGTCTTTGAGAGGAATGTATCATTTACCTGCTCAAGGATTAAGAAGTATGAAATAAAATTTTAAAAATTAAAGTTGTTATTAGCTTTTCAAAATTAGGATTTTTGTAAAATTTTAAAGTAAATGACCTGGGGCACCTGCATGGCTCAGTCACGTAAGCATCTGAGTCTTGATTTTGTCTCAGGTCATGATCTCACAGTTCATGAGATTGAGCCCTGCATTGGGCTCTGTGTGCAGAGCCTACTTGAGATAGTCTCTCCCCCTCCTTTTCCCCCTCCCCTGCTCACATGATTGCTCTCTTGCTCTCTCTCAAAATAAAAAATAAATAAAAATAAGCTGAATGATCTGACTTGTAATATCACAACCCTAAACTACAGAATTGGATTCCCAAACTACCAAGGAGTTCAAGTCCTTGCTCTGCCAGAAACTAGCTATGTGATCTTGGGAAGATAACTAGCATCTCAGTGCCTCAATTTCTCTACGTGTAAAACAGGAATAATAACAGAAATAGTTCTCTAAACATAAGGTCTAGACAAGAAAAGATTGATAAAGGTTTGAGGAAATGTAGATCAAGCAATTAATTAGACTGTAAAACACTTATAGGGTATTTAAAAAAATTTTTTCTAAATTTATTTACTTTTGAGAGAGAGAGAGAGAGAGAGAGAGCACAAACTGGGGTGGGGGAGAGAGAGAATGGGAGACACAGCATCCAAAGCAGGTTCCAGACTCTGAGCCATCAGCACAGAGCCCGACGTGGGTCTCAAACTCACAAACTGTGAGATCATAACCTGAGCCAAAGCCTGGCACCTAACTGAGCCACCCAGGCGCCCTACACTCTTTAAGTACTTTAAAGGTACTTGTTTGATTTTTAAAATTTTTTAATACTGTGGCTTTTCTAATGCTTCCCTACCAACTGGCTTTTTTTTTTTTTAAAGTTTTATCTATAAAGTAATTCTGTGATTTTTAATTTTCAAGTTTTTCTATTTCCCACCATAAAATACATTATTTAATATACTCCATAATATCTTTCCCCTGGATTAGATCAGTTGACTCAGAATTGGCAATTACTTAGGACATTGCTAATTAAAATATTCAGTAAAATATATTCCAATAGGTATATTATCACTTTGAAATGTATTTTATAAAAAAAGTTTGAGAATTGTTAGAATACACTATTTTTGTTTCTTTTGTAAAAAAAATTTTAATGTTTTATTTATTTTTGAGACAGAGAGAGATAGAGCATGAGTGGGGAAGAGATGGGGGGGGAGGGGGGGATACACAGAATCCAAAGCAGGATCCAGGCTCTGAGCTGTCAGCACAGAGCCCTACATGGGGCTTAAACCCATGAACTGTGAGATCGTGACCTGAGCTGAAGTTGGATGTTTAACCAACTGAGCTACTCATGTGCCCCTATTTTTGTTTCTTAAAATAACCTAAAGATTCTAAGGCAAAAGATTGTGAGAAAAAACTAGAAATAAATTACAGTATTAAAAAACCTATAAGATTTCTATGTATTTTAGGATGAAATATTACTTAGCTCTTTTATCTTTTTATTGTTAACCAAGAAATAAATGTTGTGTAAGATTCCCCCCTTCCAAAGAAGTTTACAATTTAGTAAAGGAAATAACATGAACAAATGCCACACAGTGTTGTAGAGTGGAAAGAGGCGCAACCAAATCAAGAGATAGGCATTCTAGTCCTTAGTCAGATACCATGTAGCTGAGTGGCCTTGGGCAAACCGCTTAACATCTCTGGGTCCAAGTATCTCATTTGTAAAATGTGTGATATGATCAACTGATTTCTTTCATTCTTTTGAGCTGTAACAGTCTATTTTAAGGAGTTGTGCTCATTAGTACATCTTATGAGTACATCAGGAATTAAAAGTGAGGATAGTAAGGATTGGGAAGACTCTGAGGAGACATGAGATTTAAGGAAGAAGTTGATCTTGACCTTGATAGGTGAGTAGAATCTAGATGAGCAGAGTGAATGTATTTCAACCATAATCTGAAGCCAAGCACTGAATGTTTCAGGAGGAACAGAAGATGCTTTCCTAATGAGAGCAGAGTACATGTTAGAAAAGAGGAATAAGAATGAAAATTTTAGACAGATCTAGCATAAAGACCAGGCAGAGAAATGTAGACTTCTAACCATGGTCCACAAAAAGTCATTTTATATTGAACAGGACCATGGTACATGAAGTAATAGGATGATTAATGAGGCAGTACATGCTAAGAAGGGTGGTAACTTACCAGCATGTTCCAGTGGGTCAGCAAATAGTAAGTATTCCCCTTGGAAATGGCTGTTTTTCAAGAAGGAAAACTTGGGCAAATAAACCAACATGCTAGGTAATTGATTGTTACCTTTTATGCAAGGTAATAGCGAGAGCCCTACCCTTTTTATATTTTATGATACTTCTCTCTAGTCATTCAACAGATATTTGCTGAGTACTTAATGGAAGGCTGGCATAGTTCTGGGTGCTATAGGGGGTACCAACGTGAATAAGAGTTCATCTGTACATTCACACAACCTTAATTTAGAAGAGAAAATATGATCATTACATAGATCACTAGAATGTGAGGCAGATTATAATTAGTACTATAGAATTAGTGTGAGCAGAAAGTTGTGGTTAATTAAAAAGGAACTAGGCCATAAAGGCTGGAAAGTTGAAGATTATGCTGGCATGGGAGAGGAGGGAGGAAGTGTGGGAGTGGCTGTTTGGTTGTTCCTAGGAATAGAGCATCATGGGGGGAACCTATGATCTCTTCTTCCTCTGAGGTTTTCTGTTTTTATGAAAAATACAGAGGTAGGAAATCGCAGAGTATATTCAGAGAATTGAAGGTTCAGGAGGGTTCTACTTCCATTAACGACAGAGTAGCACCTATTTGGCCAACCCACCGTTAGATCATAGCTATAACTGGACAAAATCTAAGAAATAACTGTCTGGGAGGCATTGTTGAGCAACCAAAAGCAGGGAGAAATTGGAGCTCAAGCACCACTTGGAAGAAAGGAAAGACACTGGTGAGTTTCTTATTCTTATAGGTTTTTTTGTTGTTGTTTTGGGTGGTTGTTTTGTTTTGTTTTGTTTTTTGCCATATGGAACATCTAAAACTCAGTAGAAACCTGAAATATTCCTGGCTTGAGGAATGAGAAGAGGGCTAGAAAATAAGAAAAGAAATGATGGAATGGAGAGAACCACAGAAGAGCCCAAAGTTCGTCACAGAGACTGCCCAAATCTTGGGTTGACCTGTGAACTGCATATGCACAGCACCAAGCACACTGAACAAAGATTTCAGTCACTGCTCATCACAGAGGAGACAGAGTTTGGAGTTTGAGACTAGCCAAGTTAACTACCTGCTAAAATAGCAACAATAGAAAATCAATATATCTTGGTGGAATATAAAAGAATTCCAAGTCTCCAACAACATATCATTCTAGATGATATCTAGAATATAATCCAAAAATTGCTAGGTGTGTGCTAGAATAATATCTAGAATACAATAAAAAATTGCTAGGTGTGTGCAGACATAGGAAAATATCCATTTTAAAAAAGAAATGATAATCAACCAAAACTGATCCTGAGATGATACAGATGTTGGAATTAGAGAGAAGGATTATAAAGTGGCTTTTTTTATATCTATACTCAAGGGTATGAGGGGAAATATACTGGTAATGAATAAACAAATAGGAAATCTTAGCAAAGAAATTGAAACTATAAGAAAAACAGTGGAAATTCTAAAACTAAAAGTTGAGAATTCTAGACCTAAAAATCTTTTAGTTTACTGTACTTAATACCAAATTGTAGAAGAAAGTAGAGTTAGTGAACTCGTGATCAATAGAAATTATGCAATGACCTGAAAAACAGAAACATTATGGGGGGGTGAAACAAAACCTCATGACATAAGCTATAACAAAAATCAACTATATCATTAGAGTCCTAGAAGGAAAAGAGAGAATGGGATAGAAAAATTTTTTTGGAGAAATAATAGCTGAAGTTTTTCCAAATATAAGAAAAGATATAAATTTACAGATCCCAGAAGCTCAACAAATCCCTAGCAGATACAAAGAAAATTACTCCTAGGAACATCATAGTCAAATGGTTGAAAACCAAAGATAAAGAAAATTTCAAAGCAGCCAGGGGCACAATAGTATAGTTGAAGACTTCCTATCAAGAAGCAATGGATAAACAGTGCAGTATCATCTTTAAACTACTGAAAGGAAAAATCACCCAACAATCAAGAACTCTTTTTCCAGACAACTTAAGGGTCATGGATGGAATTTGGATAGTATATAGGAGACTGGTATGCACTCAGGCAGAATAGATGGGGTGAAGTCGGTATAAAAGGGCTTGCATATCAGGTGGTAGAGTTTGAATTAGAACCTTCATCAGTGTAAAAAAAAATACAAAAACAGGGGCGCTTGGGTGGCTCAGTCGGTTAAGTGTCCAACTTCAGCTCAGGTCATGATCTCATAGTTCATGGGTTCGAGCCCCGCATCGGGCTCTATGCTGACAGCTAGCTCAGAGCCTGGAGCCTGTTTCAGATTTTGTATCCCCCTCTCTCTCTGACCCTCCTCTGTTCATGCTGTCTCTCTTTTTCTCTGTCAGAAATAAATTTAAAAAAATCATTAAAAAACTCCCCAAAAACAAATGTGTCATTCTTTAACAGATCTATATTGGATAATCTGGCAAAGTTGTATAAGATTGGCACTGCTGCTACCATATATGGAGCCTTTGTGTGCATTAGATAAAGCTCCCCAAGAGGGGCATGGAGCTAAGTGAGCAAATCATGCCTTTATGTGTCCCTTCCTCTAGTTGATGCTACCCCTCATCAAGGTCTGTCTCTTGGATCGCTTCTCGGCCTTTTGGCTAAGATCAAGTGAAGGTCTGTGGCTTGGAATACAGAACATAGATTGAATCTCTGCTCCCAGTTGCCCCCCAGGTATACGTGATAGATTGGAAAGAACAAGATTAATATGAGGGAAATATGTACGATCGGATGTAGAGAGGTCTCAGGGCCAAGGACATGCCACCTAGGGCTCTGATGTTTTCAATTTGGATGACCAGAGGAATGGCAGGATCCTTGACAAATACCTGATGTAAGGGAAGGGGACTTACAAACAACTGGAAATCTAAGACTGAAGATACACAGCTGGAAGTTATTTATAGAGATGTATTAGTTTGAAGTTGAAAGGAGTCCATGAAATCACCTGAACTGACATTGAAAAAGGAAAAGGTGGGGCACCTGGGTGGCTCAGTTGGTTAAGCATCCGACTTTGGCTCAGGTCTTGATCTTGCGGTTCTTGTGTTCAAGCCCCGCATCGGGTTCTGTGGCTGGCAGCTCAGAGCCTGGAGCCTTTTTCAGATTCTGTCTCCCTCTCTGTCTCTGCCCCTCCCCCGCTCATGCTCTGTCTCTCTCTGTCTCAAAAATAAATAAAACTATAAAAATAAAAAAAAAGAAAGAGATGAGGGGTGTGGATGGGATTGGAAAATCTTACCATGGGATTTAGTAGAAGGAAACAGAGTCAAGGTCCTAGTACAGCTGAATCAAAGGGACATTAGAAACAACTAAAATCTCCCATCATTTCTTGAAGAATTTTTTTAAATGGAAGTAATTTACTGGATTGGTAACATCTTGGGATTTAGAGGTTACTATGTAAAATGTCTTAATAGATATATATATATATAAAACAAGCCTCTGCTCTTAACCTAATCTTACTGTTTTCCAGCCTTATTATATGTGGAAAAACTCTGTGAAATGGAAATTATTCTTCACATTTACATGGAGATACAAAAATTATCTTATGTACCTTCCCCCCAGTTTTTTTAAACCCATTTGCCAACTTCTCCTTTTTATTTCTTTTTTTCTTTCATAATTTATTGTCAAGTTGGATTCCTCCCCCCAGTTTTATTGAGAAATAATTAACATACATCACTGTATAAGGTTTAAGGTGTACAGCATGTTGCTTTGATTTATGTATATTGTGAAATGTGATTACCCACAATAGGTTTAGTTAACATCCATCATTTCATATAGATAAAAAGAAGAGTGATTGCCTCATAACTAGAAGTTTGCACCTTTTAACCACCTTCCTCCATTTCCCTTCCAGCTCCCCACCTTTGGTAACCACAAATCTGATCTCTTTTTCTGAGTTTGGTGTTTTTTGTTTTTTAGATTCCACATATAAGTGAGTTTAAGTTAGTTAACAAGCTTAAAAGAGGTACTACTGTTTAGTATCTAAAGTTCTTAACATTTTATTTCCCTGATTCTCTTTTGCTTCCTATATAATTAAAGCAAACTAAATAACAAAATAAGCCTTAAAAAGAAATAGAAAAAGAATAATTTAGGCATGTATTTATTTATAGCAAAAAGTATTACAGATACAAACATATACTCACAAATAGAATTATGTAGATTTTTTTAAAAAGCAAGGTAAAGAGAAAATAGGGAATAAGTTGAAAGGAAAAGATAGTATATATAAATCCATATCATAAACTTCTATAAAGTTCTTACACTGAACAATTATATCAGCTGTCAGCTTCTCCCAAAGAGGGGGAAAGATGTTCAGTAAGTTAGAAGACAGAAAATTAGTTACTCAGGAGAAGTGAAGCCCTTTCTGGCACTTGGACCTGTAGAGACTTCTAAAAGGTGCCAACAAACAGTTTTTTCAGCACTATTCCTGCTGTAACTACATGTTTCTTCCACACAGATTCTTACATACAAGCTGGGGCCCTAATGACAAAGTACTGTTCAATGAATCTGGTACTATAAGAGTCAAAAATGCCTCATAAGTAATTTTTTCTATTTATTATCAAGCTTGATCCAGAGAAATTGTTTAGAGATTGGATAAATGCTTGGAGGTTTGGATAGACTCATGTTCAAAGCTTTCATGAATGTTGTATATTCTAATAAAAGTTGAGCAGCAGATAATTCAAGGTTGTCTTTTTGGTAAGAAGATGGAGTGAAGAATTCTATTGGTCTTACTCAGTTTGAAGCATTTGGCCCTTTGTGTATCTAACAGCACAGAGAGGCATTCAGCTGTGCTCTAATTAACTTTTTAGTGTCTTTAGAATATGAATTAGCATTTTCCACCAAGTATTTCCATGATTTTGAAAGCAGAAGAGTGGGAGGAAGAATAATTCTTTGATATCCATTTCTTTTCCAACTGTGATTAGGCTTTTTAGGTGTCTGAGTCTAAGAGGATTCAGGAGAGTCTGTGAACTCTCACAAAGAAAAGCAAAACAAAAATAACAATCTCTGCTTTTCTAAGACTTTAACATGTATAGAAGTCATCATCCTCAAATTTAAAGTAAGTTACTGTGGGTGCCTGGGTGGCTCAGTTGTTAAGCATCTGACTTCGGCTCAGGTCATGATCTCGGGTGAGCACAAACCCCTCTTTGGGTAAAAATATGAACCCTGCTTCGGGTGAGCCCCCTTCTCTCTCTCTCTCTCTCTTTGCACCTCACTCACTTGCATCCCCCCAAAATAAAATAAAATAAAATAAAATAAGTTACTTGCTATTCCAAATCCTCTTCTTCCTTTATAGTGTCTTAAATGTCACTTTTCATGTCTCCTTGCTTTGATTTCCAAAGGAAGGAGTTTACATTGATGAACCTTTCTTTTCAAATGCACGTTTTAGACCAGTAGCAATAGTATAGAACCTCATTTAGGGGTAGGCTTTCAAATTTCTTCTGAGTAGATCTCAAAGCCAGGCAAATTTAAAAGTCTTTCCTCCATCAGAGATGTAGCAAATACTGCCCTCTACTGAGGGGATGCTCAGGATGGCTTGAGTATGTTAATGATCAAGTGCTAGTCTTCAATTATTGATTTCAGTGAACTTGGTAGAATCGTGTTGTTACAAATTACTTCATCGTTACTGTATATATTCTTATTAAAATCATTGTATTCAAAAATAGAAAACAGAAGGAATGTAACATATTTCAGCCTTGGCCACGTACACTTATTACCTCTGTCGTCTGCACAATCAGATGTAATGTCTGAGGCATTAATAATAACGTTTAAATTTCCATTTGGTTTAAAGTAGCTAATAAAATTTTTTTTACCAATGGGAAATTAGAAGGGGGTTGTTACAGTATTGTTTTAATAAATGAGTTTGTAAAATAATTTTAGTAATAGTTGGGCTATTTTTCTTCTCCTGCCAGTATTTTTTCCAGTGTCTGCTGGATTTCTAATATCTACATTAGTCATTTCAAAGAACTAGCTGTTTGTGCAGCTGAAATAAGTGTTCCTTCATTCTTTAGGATTTAATGGGTTAATTATATATGGTTAATTATCAGTAAAGGACCATATTAAATACCTTCTACCCAAAAACTCCTTTTAAAACCTAACCAATGAAATTGTTATACACACACCTACACTTGTATACAGAATGTTTTTGAAAAGTGTCGTGCTGTGTTCCTAGACATAGAGAATATGGGTTCTCTTATTAGGCTAAGTGCTTAATATAATGCATTGTTCAGCTCACTTGTATAGTTCCCATTTTTCTAGAACTTTGTTTGTTTAGGATTGGCTTGAAGCTAAACAGATTTTAGAAGCCATAAGAAGTAAAACCTAGTAATCCAAAGTGTTACCATGGCTTCTTATAAAATCTAAAGCTCAAGGACGCCTGGATGGCTCAGTTTGGTGGAACACGTGGCTCTTGATCTCAGGGTTGTGAGTTTGAACCCCACATTGGTTTAAAAAAATACACCTAAAAAAATCTAAAGCTTAAATCTCTTGGTACCTTACCTCAGAAATTATAAACACCATGAGAACTAGTAGGACCAGGGTGAAAAAAATCTCATGGTGAAGCTAGATTCTAGGATGAAATTAGCCAAGGTCTATGGAGGAGGCTGTGAAGGCTCATTCCATCAGCCTTAAAAACCAAAGAAGCGGCCCTGTTCTTTGTAGACTCAAGGCTGCTTTCCGACTATACCTTATGCTATAGTTAAGTTGAAAACTTAAGCTGAACAAAATACTTGAGCAAGACTTTCTAATTCCAGAAATATTTAGCGTCTTTCTGAGCAAAGGGATCTGAGCTACACTAATTAATTCCTTTGGCATGGTTGAACCCAGTTTACCCACTTCCAAAAGGAGCGACTTGAATTCCCTCAAGTCTTAGATGTTTGTTAAACAGTTGAATACTCCATCTGAATCAGATGCGAGCTCATCGTTTAACAAATTATAGTCTGGTTTGCTTAATCACGGGTGGTTAGTATAATCCATTCCAATAATTCCTACCATCTCATGGAGATTCTTCTGTCATCTTTATGTATTTTCTTGGAGCTGTATTGATGCTTATATTCAATGGTGCTTGTTAATAATGATGATGCTAATTTCCTACTTTTTCATATTCTTCTAAAGTTGTGTTTTTCACTTATCTCCATGTTTTTCATTGTGGTGTTTTGTGCTACAGTCTATAAATCAAGTATTTTTGTGGCAGTTGTTGAGGTTTATATTTCCTAAATGAACTGGAAGTATTCTTGGGAACAAACCCAGCACAGTGCTTTTCATCTAGTAGGCACTCAACAGATCTGATTTCATGTGGTTTGTGTTTTAAGAAAGTTGTCAGTTCTAGAATCTATAGATTTAGATATCTCTAGAATTTGGAGATTTATTACATACAGAAAGCTAGTCAAGTCAGGGGGAGGAAAGAGTGCAATCACCTCTGGTTGCCACATTGATTTTTTTGTTGAGCCATTGTTACTATACACTCTATTAAAAATGACACACACAATCCCAAAAGAGTACTGCATTAGCCCATTATTATATAGAGGGGGTAGAGAGTTTACTAAAGATCTGGTAGATTTGGGTAGAACTAGCCTTCCTGCCCTTCAGACTCTAGAAGTCCAGCAGTAAAACTGTTCCTCAGCACACCAGAGAACACTTTCTGAAGGAGAGTGTGTAAGAGATGGTAGTATTTTCTGGAAAAGTGAGCTGTTTCCCAGTTGGATGTTAGGGACTTCATATAAATGAGACTTCTCATATTAAGGTGCCATATTACAAATCTTAGGAAATTATGTGCTCTACAAATACACACATTTCAGTGCTTTGTTTTTCTAATTATTATCTTTATTGATTTGGTGCACATAGTTGTTTTAACAAATTCGTGTGATATTTTTAGTTTGTTTTGAAAAGCATGCATTCATCCTAATTAATTAAAGTGTTTTTCCCCATTAAAAAGCACTTTTCTTTAAGATATGATGTATTGTCATTTCTGTACACACAAAGCAAGATGCCATGCATACTTGTGTAATGAGGGGCTATCAGGGTAACACTACAAGGAATTTATAAAGAGGAGTCTATACAGATAAAGAGTAACCCTTAGGACAATATAATCTAGACAGCGCTTGAAATAATAATCGTCCTACTTGAGCTGAAATAATGGTGGCAGAACAAGCATTAGCCAGGCAGAGAAAAAAGAAACTCAAGCTGACAGCTCATTCGTGTGTGCTCAAGTGGATCAACCGCTCATTGCAGGGCAGAAGGCAGCCTGGTGGTAACGCTCGTGCATTTCACACTGGCGTGGCTTTGAGAAAATCCCCACTCCTGGCACCAGGGTCAAACCGAAGCAGACAGCTGTGCCATTTCTCATACAGGAGAAAGAAGACCGCAGGCAAGCTCTTTATTCCTAAAAGTTTTTTTAGAAAAACTGTGCTACGTATAATCCAGCTGTATACTCCCAGCAATTAAGAAAAACAAATGCACTTTGCAAACCCATTATGGATTTAAAGTTCTTTAGGTTTTCATCAGGTTTCCACAGAAACAAAGAGTTTGAAACAATAGTTGAGAATGCACAAACCATCGAATAAGTGGATTTTAATTGTCTCTGTTTAGAAAATTATTCAGATAGCCAGCCACATCAAAGACTATTAAACTTTTTAATTGCTCAGGTAGAAAGATGGAGAGTGCCATCATTATCTATCATAAGAAGAATCTGCATTAGATAATGCTACTTGAATTTTGAGCTAGAATAACATACTCAAGGATGCTACTAACTGAAGTGGCATTTAGTACTCGAAAATAATCATATGCTTTAATTATTCATAGGACACAATGCATGAATTTACAATATTAATTATGGTTTCAAAAGGTGTCTTATGCTATGGTTTACTTACATAAGAGGATCAACTAATGCAAACAAAAGTATAAATACTTACAACTGCTATAGAGATCACGTGCATGCAATTTGGTGGTATGTTAGGTCAAAAGAGTGAATGTATCTTCGTGTTTTGCCAAGTTCTTGTAAGATTTAGTACAAAACTTGTATGTGTTAAACATTCACTAGTTCCCATTGGTTCTGAAGAATACTTGGTGATAATGTGTTTCCTTGTTCGCTGGTCTTGTCTTGTGCAAGATCCTGCTCCCTAGCCTGTTAGGTGCTACAGTCAGTAAGATAGTACTGACCCTGCTCGGACTGCCGGTCTTGTACAGTGGAGTAAATGAGGTAGCAAGTGCAGCTTTGATAGATTCATAACTCCTCAAGCTCTTTTGTGTGTGCATTTGTGGTGACTATTTTACACATTCACTCTTCATGATTATTAGGGAAGATGCAAGGGATTAAATAGCTGAAAAACAAAAACAAAGAGTAAAGATCTTCAACATTGTATTGCTACATCATTCTGTTTTTACTCTTTTGTCATAATGTATTTTGTTTCCCTTTGGGAAAATACAGAAAAATATAAAAAATAAAGAAGATCATAAAATATTATGAAATATGGAACTCTAAGTCTATCACTATCTATAACAATTGTTAGCATTTTTACATATTTATTTAGCTTTTTCCTACATACATATTTTTAGCAAAATAGGCCCCTTAGTATAATTATAATTTTGAATTATGTTTTTTTACTTAACTTCTCCTCATAAGCATGTTTCCTTATCATAAAATATGTTCATGAACATTGTTATTTGTTGGCAATATGTTCCGTTATATCAACATACCATAATTTATTGAGCCTTTCCTCTGTTGTTTTATTTTAAAGTTACTTTTAGTTCACATAGTTATAAATAATCCTATATATAGCCTTTGGTTGAATTTCTGATCACTTCCTGTAGATTGATTTCTAGAAACAGAATGACTATGTCAAGTTTATGACTGCTTTTAGGGCTCATAATACAATCCAACAAAATTTTTTTGGAGCATCTAAACTAATTCACTCTCTTAGCAGCAATGGATATCTCATTACCTACTTGCCAACACTGAGTAGTATAATTTATTTTTCTTTGCAGAATTGCTATATGAAAAATGATATATCATTCTTATTTTGTCTTTCTTTGGTTACTAGGAAGCTTGACTAGATTTTTCATTTGTTTATTAGCCTCTTCGACTTTGTTTGCTTTTTGGTCCAGGAATTATGTATTCATATCCTTTGTCCGTTTTCCTGTTGGAATGCTCTTACAATTTTAGGTTTTTTTTGTTTTTTTTTAATAGTTTATTGTCAAATTAGTTTCCACATAACACTCAGTGCTCATCCCCACAAGTGTCCTCCTCCATGCCCATCCCCCCCTCCCCCCACATCCATCAGTCCTCAGTTTTTGTCAGCATTCAAGAGTCTCTCATGGTTTGCTTCTCTCCCTTTCCCCCACCATTTCCGCCCTTCTTCTCCCCCTTGTTCCTCCGTCAAGTTCCTCCTAATCCTCCTATACGTGCAAACATGTGATATTTGTCCTTCTCTGCCTGACTTATTTCGCTCAGCATAACACTCTCCAGAATAGCTAAAACATGGAATGAGCCTAAGTGTCCATCAACAGATGAATGGATCAAGAAGATGTGGTTTATCTATACCATGGAATACTACATGGCAATGAGAAACAATGAAATCTGGCCATGTGTAGCAACATGGATGGACAATTTTAGTTTTATTGCAGTGAGTCCTTATCTCTCCCAATTGCCTTTTTCATGCCAGCTTGTTTTCTCTCTGTGATTTTGTGTTTTTATTTGATTGGTCCATGTCTTCTGGTATTCTATTGGGATGCCACATAATTCTAGCTTTTATCTTCTAGTTCTGGTATACAGTTAATCACCAACTTTTATTTTTAGACAGAAGTTCTATGCTACACCATAAAAATTCCAGAATTGATTAAGAAAAATAAATGAATGTAAAACAAATGACAGTATGTGTCTTTACATATTCTCATCAGTTATGTAAGACCAATCTTGCTACAAAAGCTAGACATATTTTTCTACATGTACTAGACTTGCTAAGGACTTTTAGAATATGTGCTTTTCCTAGTAAGCCTCTCTGTAGCAAGTATAGTGTTTCAGTTAGCTATTACTACAAACAAATCACCCCCAAAATTCAGTGGTTTAATTAAAAACAAGCATTTATTATTGCTTTCTAATCTACAGGATTAGCTGGGAAGTTCTTTGGATGTAGTTTGGATTCACTTATGCATCTGCAGTCAGCTTTGCTGATCTTGGTTGGGTTCCCTCATCTACTGTGGGCAGGTGGGGACAGCACGCTGGAGGCTGGCCTAGGCTGCTTTCTCAGCTCTGACAGTTGGCTTTTCTTATGTTCTCTCTCTCATTAGCAGGCCAGTCCAGCTGTTGCAACAGAGTTAGGAGAAGTGTGCAAAGCCTCTTGAGACCTAAGCTCAGAACTGGAAAATTGTGACTTTCACCTCATTCCATTCATTGGTCATGGTAAATACAAGTCTGGCCCATATTCAAAATTTGGGCAGACAGATGCCAAAGCATGGAAGAGATGGAAAGTCACAATCCAAAGAGTGTAGACAAGGAGGCAAGAACAGTTGGAACCATTATCACAATTAGACTACCCCACACAGGCATTCTTCATTTCTCTAAAAATATTTTAAATGGGTTTAAAATCATAATTTTTAAAGAATTTTTAAGTTACACTTGAATGGCCCAAGCACATTCAAATACTGAATACTGGAGGGGTGTGTTGGGGGGGAGTAGTCTTGTGGCAACATACCATTTGGGGGATGCACAGGGCTAGATGAGACAATTTGTCAGCATCTATGTGTGTTTCGATGAAAGGGTTTACTAAATTTCTATTATATAATCAGAAGAAAAATAAACTTACAGAGATATTTTAAATGCATCAAATACAAAACTTTAAAATCTTTTTAAGTTTGTAATGAGAAAAGTTGCCTCCATTAACGTAACTTTTTAAAAATCAGCTTTGATTTGAAATGGCTAAGTGCAGCTCCTGATTTAAAATTTTTATTGATAATCTGAAGAAAACTTAAAGAGAAATTTTTGATAGTTACTGTCTTGTGTTAAGAAGAATTCTTATTCACCTAAGAAATGTGAGAAAGTCCTCCACTTCCAATAATGGTGGACTCGGTCATAATTTGCGGCAGTCTCATCGTTAGGATGATGAAGAAAGATGGATGAAATAAGAATTAGGATAGGCTAGCTGCTGAAACAAACAACTCCAAGTCTTGGAGGCTGAACAAACGAATATGTATTTCTTGCTCATATCACCATCCAGTGTACGTTGGCCAGGACGCTGCTCCATATGGTCCTTCATGGAACCAGGCTTTGTCCCTCTTGCACTTCCACCCTTCCTTTGAGTCCTCAGAGCCCTCTGTTCAGTGTGCAAAAGAGTAAAGGCAGTGAGGATTTGTGGGCCAGATCTAGAAGCCATGCAGATCACTTTTTCTTAACATTTCCACTGGCCTGAACATAATCACATGGCCACACCTAAATGCAAGAGAGTCTGAGGAATATACTCTAGCTGTGTGCCCAGGAAGATGAGGTAAACATGGATAGTGGTGAGTGCTAGCAGTCTTCTTTAAACAAAATGAGCTGAGTTAAACTGAGCTTCCTTTTGGCAGCCACACTGGCTCAGTGGAAGAAAAGTCAGAGTTTAGGACAGCCCAGTATGGGGACCTAGTAAACTACCCCCACTTTGGATGGAACCTTGAAGGACTGCATGCTAGGAATAAGTGTGAACCTGAAGTCAACCAGCTCTCTCATGGACTTGGGTCAAATTCAGTGAGCTGAGTGACTCAGAATACTTCAAGCCTCAAACTTGGCTTTTATTCCTATGAGTGTCTTTTTTTTCAAAGACAAAGTCTAATATACAAAGATAAGCAAACATATGAGGAGCCAACACACTGTGGATGTGAATAGGCAAAAAGAACAAATGATAAAATTAGGAACTCCAGATATTGGAATTTTGAGTCCCTATTTTAAACAACTAAACTTATATATTCAAAGAGATCTTTTTTAATAAGCTTGGAAATTTAAGTGTACGGATTTAGAGACTATAAAAAGATAACATCAGCTTTGGAAAGAACCAGTAGAAATTCTAGACCTATAACCAAAGCAACTCAGTGGGTGAATTTAAGAGCAAATAAACCATGGCTAAGGAGAAATATAGTGGACTAGAATATGGGTCAGAGGAAGCTATCCACAATGAATCATGAAGAACTGAAAAAAAGAAAGTACAAAATAAAGGATAAAAGCAATGGAGAATACAAAGTTTAACGTAGGTTCCCTTAGAGCACCAGAAGGAGAAGAAAGAGAATGGATGACATTATGGAGAAAAGGAATATAGCACACTCATCATCAAGCTTGCATGGAGAAAATTTGCTCAAATTAAAACGATATAAATGGAAGTATATCAGTCTGGGCTGTGACATGGACTTTGACATCACTAGGCCTTTGATCAGGGAACTCTGGTACTTGGCTGCAAGAGCTTAACGTGTACTACTGGGAGATGCTGCCATTTACCTCATCCCCTCTCTCTGGTTTTCCTAGCGTGAAGACCATAACTATACAACTGAAGTCAGATTTCACCCCAAATATGAAATCCCTTATCCTTTTGTCAGACTGTAAAGGAGAAAATATATATTTAGTTTTACATTTTATTATCTTTTTAAATGTCCCTGAAAAAAATCTACTTCTGTATAAGAAGAAAACCTTGGGGGGGGGGGGNATAGGGTATAAGGTTCCCATTATGAAAAATGACCCCCCCCAAAGAAGTATTATTATATTTGCTGTTTAAAAGTAATACAAATTCATGGGGCAGGAGTGGGAGGAGATCAAAAAAGTATAACAAAATTCATCTTTGATTCCACCACCCAAAGATAACCACTATTAACATTTTGATCTATATCTTTCTAGACTTTTCCTACGTACATACTAGGATATACAACAAACAAAGGCTTGCCTTGGGAATGGGGAGTTTGGGCCAAGTAAGAAAGAATAGGATTTTATTTTATTTTTTTGTAGTTGGTTCAATTATTTTGGAGACAAATGGGTGTAAAAGAAGCAAAAGCCTGCTCCTCCGGCTTCACACATTCGTTTACTAATTCATTCAGCAGGTATTAAGCCCTTCCTGTGTGCCATGGTGCCATGTGCTCTTCATTCTGTGGGCCTGGGGCCTTCCCCCACCTGCAGTGCTAATGGTATGGTAAACAAANGGGTCTGAGACAGATGCTGTTTTTGTCATCTGTAGATATGACTTCATGGAGAGCTAACATGCGTGGCTGGCAGAGACCGCAGCTTTTACCTCCTGAGTGCAAAGGCAGAAGCAGACTGGAGCCTGGAACTATTCACTTGTTTAGGCAATCCTGGCCTCATGAGCTCAAAGGTTATATAATAGTTACTAGAAGAGTAGCTACTATTCATTAAGTATCTGTTGTATGCCACATAGGTACTGTGCAGAAACCGCTTCACTTGCTTTTCACATGACCTTTTTAAATTAATTAAAAATTATATTAATAAATGAATAAATTAAAATATATACTTTTCACATGACCTTTTTAAATGAATAACTAACATTTATGGAGCATTTACTATGTGACAGACACTGTTAGAAGATTTTACATGCAGTCAGTACAGCAAAGCCTCAGGACAAACCTATGAGGCATGTCCTGCTATGATCCCCAGTTTACAGATGAGGAAATGGAGGTTCAGAGAGACTTGCTCAAGGTCGCATGACAGGAAGCAACCAACGATTCCAAATCATAAAGCATGTTTTTGCCCACAACTTTAACTTATTTTATTAATGAAAAATCACATTTCTGAGCAGTAAGAAAACCCCCTCTCACACCAAAAATAATCCTGAAGGTTTATCACTTCTTGGATACTTCAACATTCCAATCCAGTATAAGAAAAACCACTCTGTAAATAACTACTAAAGATTTCACATTTTAGATTAATATTAATCTAATATTGGAGCTGATTTCCTAGGTAAATGATGTTCTCCTTCAATTAATACATTTCATTCTCATGTTTTAGTTATTTATTATTTTTAATGTTAATTAATTTATTTCTGAGAGAGAAATAGAGAGAGAGACAGAGAATCCCAAGCAGGCCCTGCACTATCAGCACAGAGCTCAATGCAGGGCTTGAACTTAGGAACTGTGAGGTCATGACCTGAACCGAAATCAAGAGTCGGGTGCTTAACTGACTGAGTCACCCGGGCGCCTTTCTTCTTATGTTTGTTTGTTTTAGTGTTTATTTTTTTATTTTTGAGAAAGAGAGACAAAAGTGTGGGCGTGGTAGGGGCAGAGAGAGAGGGAGACACAGAATCTGAAGCAGGTTCCAGGATCTGAGCTGTCAGCACAGAGCCTGATGTGGTGCTCGAACTCACAAACTGAACTCGTGAACTAGAAGTCGGAGGCTTAACTGAACTGAGCCACCCAGGCACCTCTCTTCTTATGTTTTTAAAGAAAAAAATAATATTGTTATCTTTCTGTGGCTTAAGTTGGGATTTCTTTGACAACAAATAACCTTTTTGCTAGTTTTAATGTTTTTTGTTGTGGGGCAGGTGGTAAAATAATATGTAATGTAGTTTGCCTTTTTTTCCTTTTTGGCCGTTTAACCATTTTAAAGAGCTTGTTCAGTGGCATTAAGTCCGTTCACGCTGTTGTGCAGCCCCCAGCACGGTCCATCTCTAGAACTCTTTCATGTTCCCAGACTGAAACTCGGTATCTGTGAAACAGTAACTCCCCATTGCCCCCCATCACCATTGTTTTTAGAGGAGATAGACACCTGTATAAAGCTTAATTTTCGTTTCATGAATGAGCACATAATTTTTTAGGGATCTGATATTTGCTAATATAACGGCAAATGCAGAACCTCCTGACAAAGGTATATAATTTGTAAAAATAGCTGAGTGGGCAGAATTCTGATTTTCAGTTGCCCTAGGCACTCCAGTGCACTTCTGATGATGATTTTCCTTGGGCATGTAGTTATACTGATAGAAATCACATCATCTGTGCATAAAGAACGAGTTTAATTACACATAACTACATACCTAAGATGAGGTTTTACATTTTTTTACATATACTTTCTGATTTACAAAAGATGAGACACTAAATTCTCACTGATATTAAAAAGTAGTGTTTGTCACCCTCAGAGCTTGAGTGTCTTACCGTATGAGTTATGCGCTTTATCTTGCCTTACCCCTCCCCTTTTAGGGAATTGTTTTCCTTAAGGGGATTCCGCAGTCTCAGTTGGTCCCTGCTGTGACTCTGTGGACTGGCAACTGCACAAAGACTGATTCAGGGGTTTGGATGTAGTCGGTGGTGGAGTAGAGCTAACTGGTCCTATTCAGAATGACACTTTACATCCTCTACTCATCTGTATTGAGCCTAATCATTTGAGCTCAAAATAATAAAGATAAAAAGCAGCCAAAGTGATTTGAATTCCCCAGGCACTGTGGTAAATGCTTTTGCCTGTATTATTTTCTGCAATCTTCACAGTCCTGTGAGATAGGAATCAAACTCCCATTTTATAAATGGAAAAACTGAAGGAAAAGAGGGCGCGTGGATGGCTCAGTCAGTTAAGCATCTGACTCTTGATCTCAGCTCAGGTCATGATCTCGCAGTTTGTGAGATCAAGCCCCGCACTGGGCTCTGCGCTAATAGCGTGAAGCCTGCTTGAGATTCTCTCTCCCCCTCTCTCTCTGCCCCTCCCCATTTGCTCACTCTTACTCTCTCTCTCTCAAAATAAACATTAAAAAAAAAAAAACACTAAAGGAAGAGAAAGATTATGTAACTTGGCACAGGTGCACAGTTAATAAGTAACAGACTGAGTGTTCACTCCTGGTTCCTAACAACAGGCTTGACAGCAGGCTTCCTGAAAGACAGCCAAGGTTAAACAAACAAACCAACAAACCCCACACTCTAGTCCCTCTCTGGCTGAGTGAGTGGGGGAATCTCAGCCAAGGCCAGGCACTGGGTCTGGAGGTAAAGCCTGACCAGCCAGGGAGGGAAATGGGAAAGGCAAGGGTCCCCTCTTCCAATCCCATTTTGGTACCTGGTTGGTGAGAGGAGATGGGGAGAAGGGACGTCTCTAAGCAGATTTCCAGAGGAGTCAGGTCATTTTTAGTGCCTTGTCTCCAGTCCTGTGCCCCTTTGCTCACGGTTTCATAATTGCTGCATTCTTTTTTTTTTTTAAGTTTATTCATTTATTTTTGGGAGAGTGAGAGAAAGCACGAGTGAGGGAGGGGTAGAGAGGGAGAGAAGGTGGGGAGAGAGAGAGAGAGAGAGAGAATCCCAGGCAGGCTTTGCACTGTCAGAGTGGAGTCTGACTCGGGGCTCAATCTCATGAACTGTGATATCATGACCTGAGCCAAAGTCAGACGCTCAACCAACTGAGCCACCCAGGCACCCCAGTTGCTGCATCCTCCTAGATGCTGCTCTCCTTTGAGGGAACCACTTCCCCAGAGCACCACTCTCTGATTTACTGTCACCTCCCCACACTTCCATGAGAGGGCTACTTTCCTGAGTGTGACTGGGTTCAGCTGGTTGCTGGGAGAGTGTAGGTTTAAATGGGATGGGCTCTGCAGTGGAAAGGACTGTCTCCCCTCCTCACAAATCCCTAATTCTGCCAGGAACATAGTCATACCTACACTCCTGGAAGAAGTTTTGATGCAAATGACTCCCTAATGGACAGGGTGGAGTGTTGATGCATTCTGCCCCAAACTGAGGAGGCTCCGCCGCCTGGGTCCCAGGGATGGGTCCTGGTGATCCAGGAGCTTTCAGAGGCCCCTCAGAGTAGCTCCTGGTCCTGTCCTGTCTGGTCACTCAGGCCCTGGTCCTGTCCACACCCCAGCCGGGCCAGAAACACTCACACACATGCAGCTTAACATGAAGAGAGGTAACACTTCCTGGGAATGTTCCTACCCCAAAAGATGTGTTTGCAGATAGTTTCCAAGATTCTCATGAGCTAAATTCATGTTTCAGGAGCAAGTGCCTTACATTATAGGTGGAGCCTTTGTGGATAATTTTGTGAGCCTTGAGCGTTGTGCCCTCCTCACACCAAGAGGGAGCATGCTGCACCAACTTATGCTCAAGGTCTCAGTCTGCTTCTGGTCAGGAAACCCTCTAGTATCTCCTATAGAAGCTGGAAGCGCTTACTGCCTTGCACTTGAACACTTGTACTTGAAATTAAATGGAAATTTTTTTCTTATGATTATTTTATTATATTTTTTAATGTTTATTTTTGAGAGAGAAACAGAGTGTGAGCAGGGAAGGAACAGAGAGAGAGAGAGACATTCGGCTCAGCCAAAACAGGCTCCAGGCTATGAGCTGTCAGCACAGTCTGATGTGGGGCTCAAACTCATGAGCTGTGAGATCGTGACCTAAGCTGAAGGTGGATGCTTCACTGACCGAGCCACTCAGGCAACCCATTTTCTGATGATTTCATACTGAAACATAGTCTTATTTCAAAATGGTGACATAAAGGGGCGCCTGGGTGGCTCAGTCGGTTAAGCGTCCGACTTCGGCTCAGGTCATGATCTCACAGTTCGTGGGTTCGAGCCCCGCGTCGGGCTCTGTGCTGACAGCCAGCTCATTCTGTATCTCCCCCTCTCTCTCTGACCCTCCCCTGCTGACGCTGTGTGTGTCTCTCTCTCTGAAAAAAAAAAAATTCCAAAATGGTGACATAAGAGGTGGCGTGCCACTGTAAGCCAGCCCCATTTAGCAGTAGTGACAGTTTGTGGTTGAGCCATAAGAAGGACTCGTTGGGACATGTACAGTTATGTCACAGAAATATTAAAAAATTGAAGGCTAGGTTTAGGACAGGCACCTCCAAGCTACCAACTGAGGCAGCTCAAGAGATTCTCACTCCCCACCACACTCTTGTCCTCTCTCTTGCCCCTTTCCTCCATCACTATTACAGTTTTGGTAGATACCATTCTTAGCCTTCTGTGAAAACCACTTCATTTGGTCAGGTCACCCTGAACCACCCTCTAGATCAGACCATGACCAGAAAAGGAGGTGTTTTCAAATTAAGCTGGGGCAACCAGAATTGGCTTTAGTTTTCTAGTCTTTGTTTCATTTTAATTACAGCCACTTGGAGCCAGTGACTATCTGGAACTAGCGAAGAATTTTGATACGGTATTTTTACGAAACATTCCACAATTTACGCTGGCAAAGAGGACGCAAGCTCGAAGATTCATAACTCTCATTGATAACTTCTATGATTTCAAGGTAAGGATGTAGTTCATTTTCTCAAGACAACATTTTGGACTGTGGAGCCAGCTTGCTTGGGTTGGTATCCTGGTTTACTCTCTGTGCCTCAGTGTCCTCCTCTGCAAATTGGGGATAATAAGATTTACCTCAGAGGATTGTTCTTGAGGGCAAAATAAGCTCATCCATGAAAAGCATTTGAAACGATGCTTGGCACAAACCCGATGCTATATAAATAGTGTTAGTAGTAGCATTGTAATACTTCCATCATAAGATACTGCGATGTTAATGATTCCATCCTTCACCAAGACATATCATGTGCTCTCTCTGTGATGATGTATAACAGATTGCCTTATCTCGATCGAGTGCTCAGTGAACTCATTTGTTGCACGAATACATGATTGGACTGAAAAAAAATGAATGAACAAGTGAATGAGTGATTACGGGACCTTCCTCCGTAATCGGAGTTCTCTCTCCCTAGGACCCACAAACCCCAGTGACTGGCATTGCATCATCTTGTTTGTTTTAACCATGGGTTTCCACGTACATGCGTTGTAGAGCCCTTGTCCATTCATTGGAGGCAGTACAACCCACTGATTAAAGATTAGGCCTTGGGGCCAGGCTGTCCATCCTGAGGACCATCTTCATCTCTCGAGCTCCAGTTGCCTTCTAGAAAAGGGGGGTTAATGATGGTTGTTTTGAGGATTAAATGAGCATGTAAAGCAACTCGAATATTGTGTGGCATATAGTAACCTTTCAAGGAAGGTGAGCCACTATCGATAGTATGTATCTGTAAGTAAACATCTGTATATATCTGTAAATAAAGTGTAAGTACAGCTTCAAAATGGAGTTAAGTTTTATTTTGCTGTTAAATATACTTTTTCTCCTTATTCCTTGTATGGAAATAAATAGCACAGTGATCCTAAAATTGAAGGGATTTGAGGAGAGGAGGAAAGTACCATAATCCCCTGGGAGGGAGAGGTGAGATTTTAATGTTTCATTAATTCATTCATTCAGCAACCTTTCTCCTGCCAGGCACAGTGCTGAGTGCTAGAAATTCAATGACAGGCGAAGCCAGGTCCAGTGCCTGCCTTCATAGAGCTTGTAGTCTAGTGGCAGAGAAACACTAATCAGATATCCACAGAACTCAATGTAAAATCAACTGAGGGCTGATCTCTTGGAAGGAGGGAGAGGTGTATGTTGCTCTGAGGGTCTGGGGGAGAGAAGACTGATCTTTGGAGGTGGGGGCTGCGGGGTGGACATAAGGAAGTCCTGCTGTGGACCACCTACATCAGATTCCTCTGGGCTACCTAAGACCCACGTTCCAGAGCCCACCCCGCCCCCAGCCCAGCAAATGAGCCCTAATCCCAGGGCTGGGGGTTCACAAGCTCCTCAACGCTCCTTATAAATGCTGAGAAGCAATGGCTGATCTCCGGTGCAGGTTGAAAAGGGGTCACCAGGGGGCATGTTTGCAGCTTGCAGCCTAGGCCCTATGGTGGGCCTGAGCACAAAGGGCAACCAGCCTGTGTCAGGCACGGTGCTGAGAGGACTCTGCCACAGTGAGTGACTTCAGGATGTGCCACACACTCCCACGGGGCCGGCATACACGTGCTCAGGTACTCGGGAGAGGCGGGATCAAGTCCAATGTCTTGTCTCCTAGATCACTTATCCAGACACTCTGTTCTGAAAGAATCATGTGGGGTCCGGCATGAAGGGAGTGAGCCTGGACGTCTCCCTCTGCCTTTAGAGGGTAATGTTTCAAGAAGAAGGTGGTAGAGGGGCATTAGTAGGTGGTTCTTAGAGTAGGAGGGTTGATAAACTCTTACTTGCTCATGTTTCAGCTGGGAATACCTCAAGGAAAACATATGGCCCCACCCCTCCCCAGTCCTACCTCACCCCCACTGCTTCGCTTCTTAGTTAATGGGAAGGAAGGTTTCTGTGGCAATATGATGGTATACCAGAGCCACTCTCCTAACATTTGCTTTAACTATATATCACACGTGTAGAGTTGATATTCTTTTTTTAGGGAATTGTTGAAATTCTCTCATTTCAGAAGTTGGGAGCATTAAACAGACATTATTCTAGAATGTGTTCATGACAATTTGTGAAATCAGGGTATTCTTGTCTCAATAATGGAAGAAATGTCATTTATGATTAAAAAGAATTTCTAAGAGGAGGTAGAAGACCATCTGGAAATGGAAAAACTAGTCCCAAATGTCAATACATTATTTTAAAGTATTGGAATAGTTGTTTAAATAATGATTTTTTAAAGGATAGCTGTGAATCCTGAAAACAAATTCAGGACTTGTTAACCATCAAGAAGAGTGTATATTATCTTTAAACTGGTGGACATAGAGTTTAGAAAGACATAAAAGCTGTTTCCAATACATAATCACGTATGCACACTCAAACACTTGCATAATCAACAAATATTAATGTCAAGCTTAGTCTTTTTGAAGGATGTCTTGGTGTAGGATGCTGATATAAATGTAGGTTCTAGAAACTCAGGGTGTAATTAGAGTAGCAATGCATTGAACTTAGCAGTCACATCTGCAAGAGGCAACTTTGATGCACACAGAGACGGGCTCCAGCCAGACAGGTGCAAATGTCAACCTCGAGGTGTGATGGAAAGACCACTGGGCTTCGAATTGGGAGACCTGAGCTGGCATCACGAAAGCCTTTGCTCCCTACTTTACAGGATATTGCAGGCTATATGGAACTATTTGGAAAAGTACTATGCAGTTTTAAGATGTCACTTTAAAGAAAGACCAACTATTAGGAAGAATACGGACATTTTAAAAGCAAACATCTAAACTCCCTGTAATGACAAACAGAATTTTACTTCGTGAGAGATTTGCTCTTACTTTCAACTCGCAAAATGTAAGGAGCCATACCATTTCCTCATCCTTCTCTCTTTCAGGTGCGCATAATTTGTTCTGCATCGACTCCTATATCAAGCTTATTTTTGCATCAACATCATGACAGTGAGTTGGAGCATAGCAGAATACTGATGGATGATTTGGGGCTGAGCCAGGTAGGCGATATTAACATAATCTCTTTTGATTATAAAACAGCCTAATTGTTTTGGGTTTTATACGTGGCTACATTTTGAAGAAGGAAGGCGATATGTATTTAACTATGGATTTGCTGCTTTCTTCTAAAGCCATTGTAGCAGACTTTTTCTCAATATTACTAAAGTAGAGAATAGAATCTTAGGGTGGTAGGAATCTTCGTGATCATTTTTTGCGTATCATGAAAACAAAGACCAGAGAAGTGGGCCAGTGGTCTCACTGCTGACGGATGGCAGGCAGGCCAGAGCCGGACATCAGGGCACCTGTGTCTGGTGCCGGACTCATTCTGCTACACCATGCTGCCTTTTGTAGATATTCTTTGTGTCTACTGGACTTGTAGGGAGCAAGATACAGTATCCAAGCATGCGGGCTGGCTATTCCAGGACCGCGGAGTGCCTGGCAAGACCCCTGGCTTTCTGACATGTCCTTTCTTTAGAATTTGCAGAAAACTTCCATCATGCAAAAACTTTCTTCATGCAAAAATGTTCCTATTTGGATTTGGGGGTATTGTTTCAGCTTTAATTATTCTTCTTATGTTTTCCCTATCATTTTCTTCCTGATAATCTGTTCTGTCTATTGACTATTGGTTTAAATTAGTGGATTCTCTAGTCTAAGAGATTGTAGATGGAAAAAAAAGCATATGGAACATTTTATAATCTGAACCTAAAAAGGTAAACCTAAAAAGTTGTTTTAAACCTGTACTTAGTTCTGTAAATTTTTATTTGTGGTAGTTTTAACTGGTGCTGGGTTATTTTTATTTTGTTTTGTTTTGTTTTGTTTTGTGTTGTTTTGTGTTTTGATAACCAGGACTCAGCAGAAGGACTCTCCATGTTTACTGGAGAAGAGGAAATCTTTGCGTTTCAGCGCACGATTTCCCGCCTCACAGAAATGCAAACTGAGCAGTACTGGAATGAAGGGGACAGAAGCAAGAAGTAACCGTGGCTTTTTCATGAATAAAACTCTCGACAAATGATTACAGCAGGGAGAACTCTTCATTATGGAACTTGAAGGAATCGTTTTCTCATCACTAATTATGCACTTTGTCCTCTGGACCATTTTTATCTAAAATTGCTCTCAAAGATGTAGTGGATTTGAAAGTTAAAGCCATTTTTATAGGTTTACTTTTTGCCTATTTATTTGGCTTTATTTCTGCACCACAAAATTAAAATCATCACTCCTGAAGATTAATGTAGGACCAGACCTTTTGGCTTCTTCGTATTAAGCCACTTGAATGGACCTTGAACACACACACACACACACACACACACACACACACACACACGGTTAAATGCGGTGTCATTCTGGAAATCTCCGAGCTTTGGCTGCATTTTAGCCGCTATATACGAATGCATCTTTTATGAGAGGGGAGAAAAAAAAAACCCTATATTTCAATTCAAAGACAAGAAACTTTCTGATCTTATTATAAACTAAAGAGAATAACATTTTAGAATATGGGCTTATACATGTGATTTGGGGGGGCCAAGAATGACACAATCTCCTAGGCCTTCCGGTTTCCTCACAACCGAGGATATGTTTTTTACCCTTTATCAAGCTTGGCAGTCAGGACCACATCTTCAGTAAACACGAAGTTGCCTGAAAAAAATTGAGAATGATTATACTATAGGAGCAAGGGTGTCAAATGCTAACCCGCAGGCAGATTCCCCAAGTCTGACTGCCAATAGGGGGACAGACGCTGGGAATAGGGGCCAGCGAGAAAGTGTCAGGAGGGGACAGAGCCCTGAGCAGACTCCAGCTCATCTGATGCCAGCAGGAGCCCAGTGGACTTGCCCACCACTCACACGTGTTTGCTCTGGCTGTCAAATGCCATGCCCCACCCTCGCCTCTGCTTCTGTGGTGAGAGGGACTTAACCATAAATAGGAAGGAACACTTGAAGAACCTACTTACATAAAATCTGACTTCAATGTCCTTCATTGTCCTGGACTGAGGTCTTTCCTTCATTCATTCAAGTACAACGTGACTTTGCTAACTATTCTCACAGAAGGGATCTTAGTTGAGGCTGTTAGTAGACTCTAAATCCCTCTTCAAGAAAAAAAAAAAAAAGAAAAAGTAAAACTGTGAAATCTATAACATATTGTGAAAATCAAATACTTGGGGGGGAGTAGGCACAGTTCAAATGATTACGGTTGTCAACACAAGTAAGCCCTTTTGAATCTATTGACTTTATAAGTTAGTCTATCCACATGAGTCTATATTGGACATTAATAACTTAGTCAAGCAGATAAATGGATAGGGTACCCAAGTGTATAGAAAAGTTTGAATCAAGCCTTCTGAAAATTAAACGTGGGTTTCAAAACATTAAATTTTTTTTTTAATTGCAGCATAGTTGTCACACAGTGTTACATTAGTTTCAATTGGACAGGATTCCACAGGTCTGTACATTATGCTGTGCTCACCACAAGTGTAGTTACCATACGTTACCATATAATGACTTAACAGTACCATTGACTGTATTCCCTATGCTGGACCTTTTATCCCTGTGACTTATTCATTCCATAACCGGAAGCCTATCTCTCCCATTTCCTTTCACCCATTCTGCCCATCCCCCCAACCTCCTCTTCTCTGGAAACCATCAGTTTGTTCTCTGTACTTATGGGTTTGTTTCTGCTGTTTGTTTGGTTTTTTAGATTCCACATGTGAGTGAAATCATATGATATTTGTCCTTATCTGTCTGACTTTTTCACTAGCATAATACCCTCTAGGTCTACCCGTGTTGTTGCAAATGGAAAGATCTCATATGTCTGTAGGGCTAAGTATAAAATATCTTCATTGAAGTGAAACAAAAAGAGTACAAAAACAGGTCGGATAGGTTAAGAGGGACAAAGGTGGGACATGACCTCACTGTGTGGCAGGTTTATTGCTAGATATTTATATTATCTCAGATAAAAAATTTAGCTTAGAGAGTTATATAATCATCCCTGTTTATAGATAAGGAACCAAGGCTTGGAAAGGTGAAATAGCTGGACCTAACATTCACAACGACAAAACTCACGTACTATGCTTTATACCACGCCACTTCTATAAAAAAGAGATTATTTTTAATACTGATTTTAAAAAATTCAGTGAAGATGAATTTACAACAGAACCATTGCTTTGAACTCTCTAAGTATAAAATGTGTAACTTGTTTCTATCAATCTTAGCTTTTTGCTTTTCACATTTCTTTGGCAATTATACTGTACCTTAATAAAAAGACCATACAAATGGATGGAGACAGACAGATGGCCAGCCTGACTGATAGAGAAACTGTCTCGGAGGGTGTGGGTATGTGAAATAGTTCAGTTGAGGTCAGATATTTGGAATTAGAATTTCGTTTTTCCATGGAAACAATGGATGTGATGTTAGGGCCCTGACTCACTGCACAGAAGCCCACGGAATTCTCAGTGTAACTGCCCCATAATTTTGGTTCTAAAGAACTTAA
>NW_027532594.1:4632197-4641160 GCF_008692635.1 Crocuta crocuta
AATTTGTGAAATCAGGGTATTCTTGTCTCAATAATGGAAGAAATGTCATTTATGATTAAAAAGAATTTCTAAGAGGAGGTAGAAGACCATCTGGAAATGGAAAAACTAGTCCCAAATGTCAATACATTATTTTAAAGTATTGGAATAGTTGTTTAAATAATGATTTTTTAAAGGATAGCTGTGAATCCTGAAAACAAATTCAGGACTTGTTAACCATCAAGAAGAGTGTATATTATCTTTAAACTGGTGGACATAGAGTTTAGAAAGACATAAAAGCTGTTTCCAATACATAATCACGTATGCACACTCAAACACTTGCATAATCAACAAATATTAATGTCAAGCTTAGTCTTTTTGAAGGATGTCTTGGTGTAGGATGCTGATATAAATGTAGGTTCTAGAAACTCAGGGTGTAATTAGAGTAGCAATGCATTGAACTTAGCAGTCACATCTGCAAGAGGCAACTTTGATGCACACAGAGACGGGCTCCAGCCAGACAGGTGCAAATGTCAACCTCGAGGTGTGATGGAAAGACCACTGGGCTTCGAATTGGGAGACCTGAGCTGGCATCACGAAAGCCTTTGCTCCCTACTTTACAGGATATTGCAGGCTATATGGAACTATTTGGAAAAGTACTATGCAGTTTTAAGATGTCACTTTAAAGAAAGACCAACTATTAGGAAGAATACGGACATTTTAAAAGCAAACATCTAAACTCCCTGTAATGACAAACAGAATTTTACTTCGTGAGAGATTTGCTCTTACTTTCAACTCGCAAAATGTAAGGAGCCATACCATTTCCTCATCCTTCTCTCTTTCAGGTGCGCATAATTTGTTCTGCATCGACTCCTATATCAAGCTTATTTTTGCATCAACATCATGACAGTGAGTTGGAGCATAGCAGAATACTGATGGATGATTTGGGGCTGAGCCAGGTAGGCGATATTAACATAATCTCTTTTGATTATAAAACAGCCTAATTGTTTTGGGTTTTATACGTGGCTACATTTTGAAGAAGGAAGGCGATATGTATTTAACTATGGATTTGCTGCTTTCTTCTAAAGCCATTGTAGCAGACTTTTTCTCAATATTACTAAAGTAGAGAATAGAATCTTAGGGTGGTAGGAATCTTCGTGATCATTTTTTGCGTATCATGAAAACAAAGACCAGAGAAGTGGGCCAGTGGTCTCACTGCTGACGGATGGCAGGCAGGCCAGAGCCGGACATCAGGGCACCTGTGTCTGGTGCCGGACTCATTCTGCTACACCATGCTGCCTTTTGTAGATATTCTTTGTGTCTACTGGACTTGTAGGGAGCAAGATACAGTATCCAAGCATGCGGGCTGGCTATTCCAGGACCGCGGAGTGCCTGGCAAGACCCCTGGCTTTCTGACATGTCCTTTCTTTAGAATTTGCAGAAAACTTCCATCATGCAAAAACTTTCTTCATGCAAAAATGTTCCTATTTGGATTTGGGGGTATTGTTTCAGCTTTAATTATTCTTCTTATGTTTTCCCTATCATTTTCTTCCTGATAATCTGTTCTGTCTATTGACTATTGGTTTAAATTAGTGGATTCTCTAGTCTAAGAGATTGTAGATGGAAAAAAAAGCATATGGAACATTTTATAATCTGAACCTAAAAAGGTAAACCTAAAAAGTTGTTTTAAACCTGTACTTAGTTCTGTAAATTTTTATTTGTGGTAGTTTTAACTGGTGCTGGGTTATTTTTATTTTGTTTTGTTTTGTTTTGTTTTGTGTTGTTTTGTGTTTTGATAACCAGGACTCAGCAGAAGGACTCTCCATGTTTACTGGAGAAGAGGAAATCTTTGCGTTTCAGCGCACGATTTCCCGCCTCACAGAAATGCAAACTGAGCAGTACTGGAATGAAGGGGACAGAAGCAAGAAGTAACCGTGGCTTTTTCATGAATAAAACTCTCGACAAATGATTACAGCAGGGAGAACTCTTCATTATGGAACTTGAAGGAATCGTTTTCTCATCACTAATTATGCACTTTGTCCTCTGGACCATTTTTATCTAAAATTGCTCTCAAAGATGTAGTGGATTTGAAAGTTAAAGCCATTTTTATAGGTTTACTTTTTGCCTATTTATTTGGCTTTATTTCTGCACCACAAAATTAAAATCATCACTCCTGAAGATTAATGTAGGACCAGACCTTTTGGCTTCTTCGTATTAAGCCACTTGAATGAACCTTGAACACACACACACACACACACACACACACACACACACACACACACGGTTAAATGCGGTGTCATTCTGGAAATCTCCGAGCTTTGGCTGCATTTTAGCCGCTATATACGAATGCATCTTTTATGAGAGGGGAGAAAAAAAAAACCCTATATTTCAATTCAAAGACAAGAAACTTTCTGATCTTATTATAAACTAAAGAGAATAACATTTTAGAATATGGGCTTATACATGTGATTTGGGGGGGCCAAGAATGACACAATCTCCTAGGCCTTCCGGTTTCCTCACAACCGAGGATATGTTTTTTACCCTTTATCAAGCTTGGCAGTCAGGACCACATCTTCAGTAAACACGAAGTTGCCTGAAAAAAATTGAGAATGATTATACTATAGGAGCAAGGGTGTCAAATGCTAACCCGCAGGCAGATTCCCCAAGTCTGACTGCCAATAGGGGGACAGACGCTGGGAATAGGGGCCAGCGAGAAAGTGTCAGGAGGGGACAGAGCCCTGAGCAGACTCCAGCTCATCTGATGCCAGCAGGAGCCCAGTGGACTTGCCCACCACTCACACGTGTTTGCTCTGGCTGTCAAATGCCATGCCCCACCCTCGCCTCTGCTTCTGTGGTGAGAGGGACTTAACCATAAATAGGAAGGAACACTTGAAGAACCTACTTACATAAAATCTGACTTCAATGTCCTTCATTGTCCTGGACTGAGGTCTTTCCTTCATTCATTCAAGTACAACGTGACTTTGCTAACTATTCTCACAGAAGGGATCTTAGTTGAGGCTGTTAGTAGACTCTAAATCCCTCTTCAAGAAAAAAAAAAAAAAGAAAAAGTAAAACTGTGAAATCTATAACATATTGTGAAAATCAAATACTTGGGGGGGAGTAGGCACAGTTCAAATGATTACGGTTGTCAACACAAGTAAGCCCTTTTGAATCTATTGACTTTATAAGTTAGTCTATCCACATGAGTCTATATTGGACATTAATAACTTAGTCAAGCAGATAAATGGATAGGGTACCCAAGTGTATAGAAAAGTTTGAATCAAGCCTTCTGAAAATTAAACGTGGGTTTCAAAACATTAAATTTTTTTTTTAATTGCAGCATAGTTGTCACACAGTGTTACATTAGTTTCAATTGGATAGGATTCCACAGGTCTGTACATTATGCTGTGCTCACCACAAGTGTAGTTACCATACGTTACCATATAATGACTTAACAGTACCATTGACTGTATTCCCTATGCTGGACCTTTTATCCCTGTGACTTATTCATTCCATAACCGGAAGCCTATCTCTCCCATTTCCTTTCACCCATTCTGCCCATCCCCCCAACCTCCTCTTCTCTGGAAACCATCAGTTTGTTCTCTGTACTTATGGGTTTGTTTCTGCTGTTTGTTTGGTTTTTTAGATTCCACATGTGAGTGAAATCATATGATATTTGTCCTTATCTGTCTGACTTTTTCACTAGCATAATACCCTCTAGGTCTACCCGTGTTGTTGCAAATGGAAAGATCTCATATGTCTGTAGGGCTAAGTATAAAATATCTTCATTGAAGTGAAACAAAAAGAGTACAAAAACAGGTCGGATAGGTTAAGAGGGACCAAGGTGGGACATGACCTCACTGTGTGGCAGGTTTATTGCTAGATATTTATATTATCTCAGATAAAAAATTTAGCTTAGAGAGTTATATAATCATCCCTGTTTATAGATAAGGAACCAAGGCTTGGAAAGGTGAAATAGCTGGACCTAACATTCACAACGACAAAACTCACGTACTATGCTTTATACCACGCCACTTCTATAAAAAAGAGATTATTTTTAATACTGATTTTAAAAAATTCAGTGAAGATGAATTTACAACAGAACCATTGCTTTGAACTCTCTAAGTATAAAATGTGTAACTTGTTTCTATCAATCTTAGCTTTTTGCTTTTCACATTTCTTTGGCAATTATACTGTACCTTAATAAAAAGACCATACAAATGGATGGAGACAGACAGATGGCCAGCCTGACTGATAGAGAAACTGTCTCGGAGGGTGTGGGTATGTGAAATAGTTCAGTTGAGGTCAGATATTTGGAATTAGAATTTCGTTTTTCCATGGAAACAATGGATGTGATGTTAGGGCCCTGACTCACTGCACAGAAGCCCACGGAATTCTCAGTGTAACTGCCCCATAATTTTGGTTCTAAAGAACTTAAGCTTTTAAATATTGTTTCTGTAGGGCAAATTGTAGTTCAGGTTTCATCTGAGTACCTGGATCATGTCCCCACCTCTGTCCCATCTCCTACGCTCCACCTCCTCCAGGGCCTGATAGGATAGGCCATAGTGAAGGGGCTGTCTGAGCTGGGAGTGGGGGAGAGGAGGGACTTACATGGTGGCTGGAAATGGCACATCTTTATCCCCATCTACTCTCCACAGAGTCTGTTTCATAAACAGCCTGCAAGAAAAAGAAACAAGTCTTAAATTAGGAATAGCTGTTACCAAAAAAAAAAAAAAATAAAAGTTGTTACCTGGAAACAATATGGTAGTAAAAAAAATTAATGCCAAAGTGAGACATGAAAAACAATCTTTAGATTGGAAAGCAGTGTTTCGATTCATGTGTTTTTCTTGCAAATCCTGCCCCTATTACATTCTCAACATTCCAGCCTTTCTCCCTGGGCTTGCATGAAATCTCTCAAAGCAAATGTTCTCGGTTTCTCTTTTTTTAATGCTTTAAATTGATCCTTGAAGATGGAGGTTTGACCTGAGAATTGCTGTGGAACCCTCCCACACACCCAGAAACTCAGACCGAGGAAATCTTTATAGTCAGGAAAATACGCAGGGCACCATCTGCAATGATCACTAATTTCCAAACTTAGAAGCAATCAAGGAGAGAAAAATGACATCTTTTCTTTAAAAAAGAGAAAGAAAAATCTGATCATTGCATTTTTCTTGGATTACCTTAGCAGTGGATAGGCTTATTGGCCAGCATCAGTAATAATGAAACAAAAACCATGGTGGGCCTAGAGAATTTTTAACCTATTTCTGATGTTTATAAAATGTCAGACTATAGTACCATTCTAATCCAATATATGCATTTTCAGTGGGATTTCAAATTTTAGTCATAAGGAATACTTGAATCTTCCTGAAGTAGATTTCTTGTACCTGCAAATGTACAAATAACATAATATTTGAATTACTTGGAATTCTGAAAAGAATTTAAGATTTCACTTGTAAAATATGTAAGTGGATGTGCTCATAGCCACTTATTTATTTAACATTATGTAAGAAACACATGGTGCTTACTATATGCTGGGCATAGTTCTAATACTTTATAAATAAACTCTTTTGATCCTTAAGAACAATCCTGTGAGATAGGTTATCATTTTATAGATAGGGAAGCTGAGGTACAGAAAATGGTAAAACAATGTACTCAATTGCAATGATGTCCACTGGAGCCACATACTGATTTATTATCTGTCCTGAAACCCAAGTCCAAGTGCTTGAACCTTCACTTGTAGCCCCTTGTCTGGGAAACAAGCACGTGAGAGATAGGGGCCCTGGGGCCCTGACACTTGGGTTCCTGACTGATAGCCAGATTTTGTGTGGCAGCAAGTCTGTAACAAGTGATCTTGTGATCTTGTGAATCACCATCATCAGCTCTACTGATGTATAGGCCCTCCCTTGCTGGTCGAGAAAGATTTTCTTTGGAGATTGAGTTTACACCTTTTCTTAAAGCAGAATTAAGATTTATTTTTCCCATTGGCATAGCAGTTCATTTTCCTGGATCACAAAATTAAAAATAATAGGGGTGCCTGGGTTGGCTCCGTCGGTTCTGGATTTCGGCTCAGGTTACAATCTCACGGTTCACGAGTTCAAGCCCCATGTCAGGCTCCTGCTGACTGGAGACTGTTTGGGATTTCTCTCTCTCTCTCTCTCTCTCTCTCACCCCCGTCTCTGCTGCTTCTGCATGTGCTCTCTCTCAAAATAAATAAACTTTAAAAATAATAAAGTCTGTCTTCTTGTTGAATGTCTGCTGCCTCTGTCCCGCTTCGCACTGGAAACTGCCCGTCTGTTACCTCAGCAAATCACTCAGCCCGGCCACACATGTCTACCGACCTGTTGTCTGTGGTAACGTCAAAGTCCAAAGGACCTCCGTCTTTCCTGCCTGCCTGGGAAGTCTTCTAGAGGATGTCCTGAGAAGTTTCCTTTCTCAGGCTGTACTTTTTGGGTCCCCAGTGGTTGACTGCTGGTCTCTGTGATGTGCCTGCTCTTCTCATCCAAGTACAGTGGGAAGCGTTCAGGATCTGGTTCTGCTAACTTTTGCTTCGTGACCTTGAACTAGTGCTCTGAGCCTCAGTTTTCTCACCTATTCTCATCTCTGAGTACAGCAATACCCATTTCTTAGAGTTTTTCTGAGAATATTTAGTGAAAAGAACTTTGCAAATGGTAACGGTTTAAATGAAAAGTAGCTGTTATTGATACTAATAATTAGAATCACAAAGCAACAATAAATGCCTCCTCTGCTTTGCATTCTAGCCCTTAAGGAAACAAAACAATAGATGACATTTCCCAACCCAATACGGTTTCCAGCTGAAGGGAAAGGAGACACATTAAAGGGCTAGACCCAAGGGCATGGAATTCTGGCTTAATGAGATGCTGTGAAGATTGTTAAATTGAAATGTATTCTTTCAGGACCCGAGAGAAAATAGATTGTTGCCTGTTTGGCGATGATCGAAGATTTCCCAGAAAGAGGGCACCATCTTGTGGTCAGCTGGATGAACTGACAGAAAAAAAGTCCAAGAATCACACAAGCTGCGTGTTCCCAGGCCTAGGTCCCACTCCTGGAGAGCAGGATGCACTTGGTCAGGTGTGGGCCTTGAGGCCTGTACTTGTTAGTGCTCCCATGGGTTCTCATGTGCAGCCAGGGTTAATCGCCACCCATCGGGAGCTTGTGCCCATGACCGCATGGCCAGTAACCACGCAGAGTTGGGCCTACAGCTAGCTGGCTCTTCTGACTCCCGCACGTGGAGCACTTCCCAGGGAGCAAAGGCTGCTTCTCGGAGGTCCTGGAGTGCAGGTCACTGGCACATCCGGGCATCTCAAGGGCCTCGCTGCTGCCTCCCAGCGCCTGCCCTCTTCCTTCCTCCACTTCTCATCCTTCCTTAGATTCTTCTGCCTTTCATCCCCATTCCCACTAACAACAGAATAGCTAACCCAGCATGCTCCCTGCATCACAAAGCAATCGCTCCTGCCCTGTCATTTGTCATTTCATCCACAGCAATCTGACGGAGACCCGATTATTCCTACTTTTTTATAAGGAGACGCAAGCCAGAGTAACACAGCTGGGAAACATGTCTTCTGGACCCAGATCCTGTGTTCTGTGGCCTCCCCTGCTCCAGTAGTAACACTAATAGCCCCCATTTATTGAGTCATTGTGAACCCTGGTGTCCGGTCAGGAAAGATGTGGGTGTAGGGGCATGTGTAAAGGGACTATTCCTCACTGTACCATGTGTGATGGCTATGAACTGGAATCACAGTGGTTGGCAAGACTTTGAAGTCCCAACTGGCACAATAACTCTGTAAAAGGGGGTGTGACCACTTCCAGTCTTTTTGTTTAATGAGAAAACAGAGTCAGAGAGACTGACTAACTGGAGGCCACCAAGGGGAGTCTGTCACTGGGGGAGTGGTTAAGGAGGGTGCACTGAGCCTGCAGGGGTCCTCTGCAACAGTGAGAAGCAAGGAACTGGATTAATGTATGGTATCATGGGCAAGCCCAAATACTATCCTGAGGGAGTATTAAATTCAGGACCATTAATACAAGTTTGGAAACCCACACATAAAATAACACCCAGTATTTTTCTAGGGCACGCGGAATCTAAATATATTTATGGCAGATAGGTTGGAGAGAAACAACTTACACTGGATGCTTGTGGGAAGGAAGGAAAGGAGATGGAGTGTGGCAGATGAGAGGCAAAAGGGTGGCCTTGCATAGACAAACGATGTAACTGTGTCATAAACTGGGGAGTATGACCCACACAATCTGATGCACCAGAGGCCCCTAGAAAGAAGACTGGAAGATATTTGGGACAAGGGTTTGAAGGGAATTGAGGGATGAGAGTGTCCCATCGAGGTTGATTGTAGCCACCGTGAAGGCCCAGCCAAGAGGGACCCCACATGTGAATGCTACAGGAGCCAGTGGGCAGGGTCACCAGACTTCCTCCAGCACTGGACCCCTAGGGAGGGGCAGAGACGACAGACATTTGGGGGAATGGCAATGACTTTGTAGAAATCTGTGCCAGGGTTGGGAAACTGGGGTGCTGGTGAGAAACTGGTGAGGCAGGAAAGGCTGGGGTGTCCGCAGAGCAGCAGAGCTGGGCGGGAGAGGAGCCGAAGGAAGGAGGGCATTGACTTTCCTCCACTGCTGCCTTGTACCGCAGAAAAGACTTGGAGAACTAAGGAACTTGATAGACTGTTTACTCTTTTTGTTAATGTTTATTTGTTTATTTTGAGAGAGAAGGAGAGCAAGAGCAAGCAGGGGAGGGGCAGAGAGAGGGAAAGAGAGTGTCAAGCAGGCTCTATGCTGTCAGTGCAGAGCCCAACACTGGGCACAAACTCATCAACCATGAGATCATGACCTTGGCCGAAATCCAGAGTCTGATGCTTAATGGACTGAGCCACCCAGGCTCCCCTGGACCACTGTTCACTCTTAAAACTACTGCAGACTCCAAAAAGCTTTTATTTGTGTGTGTGTGGGGGGGGGGGGGT
>NW_027532594.1:4641177-4671882 GCF_008692635.1 Crocuta crocuta
GATTATTCAACCATATGAGAAATTAAAATTGAGAAGTTATTGAATGTTAATTCATTTAAAAAATAATAAGCTCATTACATATTACATGAATAGCATTATGAAAAATAGCTATATTTTTCAAAACAAAACCAATCTAGTAAATGGCATTGCTTAAAATGTTTGCAAACATCTGGCTTACTAGAATATAGAGTCTCATATCAGCTTATGCACTCCAACTGTTGTGATGTGATGCATCATGTAGCTTCTGAAAAATTCAACTGTATACTTGTGGGGGAGTGACAAAGGTAGAGAATGTCTTAGTGGTATTGTGAAAAATAGTTTTGACCTCACGGACTCACGGAAAGAGTCTTTGAACTATATTTTGACAAGGTTGAGTTTATTGCCAAAGGGATAAAGGATTCCTATGAGCCCAGTGGGGCCCAGCAGTTGAGAGCTGGTCTAGGGAGCTAGACTGGGGAGAGGGCACTGAGAATGGGGGAGGCTAAGCCGAATGGGAATCTGAATAAGGAGAAGATGGTAGTCAGTCTACCTAATGAAACCTCTCTCTCTCTCCAGCCAGCCCTAACTTCCTCATCACCAACTAACCGCACAGCGCAGGCTTTAGCCCTCAGTATCTCCTGCTGCTCTGAAGCATTTAGTACTTCACCGTCCCAGCCCCTCCAGCTGCCATGCACCAATACTTGATTCTCGCCCTGCTTCTTATCTCCTTCTTCTCTGAATGCCTTTGGCTCCTTTTCCTTTTTCTCCCCGCCTAAGTTCTTCCTTGAACTCGTTAAAAATAGTAAATATAAAGGACCCAATGTTATACAAAATACTTTCACCTCCATAATTTCTTCATATTCTCTTCTTGATTCCCACAGCTACGAATACCACCCGATGCCGGTAATTCCCAAGTGTGTATCCCCACCCCTGACTTTTCCCCGTCTCCTAGTCTGTACTGCCAACTGCCTATTGGATCTTTCCTCTTGAATGTTCTTTAAACTCAGTATGTCTAAAATGGTACTTATTTCAACCCAGTCTTCCAAGTCCACAGTATCTTCTTGCAATGATGTCATCCCAGGCACTCAAGCAGCTGCAATACTCAATGAACTGGCAATGGCCAGTGATGTTGGGAAAAGAAAAGAAGTGATAGATGTTAGAATCATGTTGACACATGCTTCAGGAATGGTTCAAATAAGTATTTGTACAAAGATTTACCAGACTTGGTAGATCATTAATTATTGGAATGAGTAGCAAATCCAACAATCCGAAGGTGGGAGCAGTTTGAGCAAACATGATCCCAAGCCCTCTGGCCCTGTCCTGAGTTTCTACAGTAACTGAATTAGGTTTGGAGTTTCCGCAGGCCTCATTATTTGCTCTGTGACTAAGGATAGTTTGGAGTCTTACAGAAAGAAAGACGCTGGCCTTCAGGAGTACAACAGATAGTTGATAGTTCTCATTCCTCTCATTCATTCTCTAACTCATCAAATTAAGAGCTTCTTACGGTGAGCACTCTGCCAGATGCCATGGGGGATATAATGATGTGAATGCTAACAAAATAGTGGTTATTTTGGTAAGAGAATCTATATGTTGACTAAACTGTTTCCCTAAGGAAATCTCTCCAGTTTCGATCAAAATAAAACCTAGAATTAGGGAAGGGTAAGTCCTACTTGTTGAGTTTTCTCAAATCTTAGCTAAGACAAAGATTTTCTTCATGTCTGGGGACACAGATAATAAATTCATCTCCCCTTTGTTTCAGCTCTACCTCCACAATCCAGACTCCTTCTCTGTCCCCTATCAGAAAGGAATACTCTTTTTTTTTTTTAATTTTTAAAATGTTTTATTTATTTCTGAGAGAAAGAGAGAGAGAGAGCATGAGCAGGGGAGGGTCAGAGGGAGAGGGAGACACAGAATCCGAAATAGGCTCCAGGCTCTGAGCTGGCTGTCAGCTCAGAACCATGAGATCATGACCTGAGCCAAAGGTGGACACCCAACCGACTGAGCCACCCAGGTGCCCCAGAAAGGGATACTCTAATGGACACAAAGATACCTCCAAGAACCCCCTCATCCCCCACCCCGGGAAAACTAAAAAGAACTCCCTTCTCCAGCTGTGGCACATGTTATCGAAGCTTATGCGTTGTCCAGTTTGCCTTTCCTTCCAAGCTTACAGGAGGATCACACCTCCTGTCCCCTCGACTGTTAGGCAAGTCCCTGTAGCAAGTTCTAAGCAATTGGTTTTGGGCAGAAACGATGTGCCCTAGTGCTTCCAAGGTGAAGCACTCATCAGTTGGTTTGAAATCTTTTAGACTGTTCTTCTCTTACCATGGAAATATACTAAGACAGATACACCCAAGATGAAAGTAGCCTGGAATGCTGAGCCGCCACGTGGAAACCCATGGTGAAAGTTGCATGAGCGAGGAGTACAGTTGCAGTCTGATAAGCCACGGAGATTTTTGCCAGTGTTTATTTACTGCAGCATAAATGAGCTTATTTTGCCTACGTAGCAGCCATCCCCCAGGCCAGCTCTTCTCATTTTTGTTAATTGTCTGAGGGCCTCACGCCTTCCTGAGAATTCACACTAAGAATGGCTTCTCTCCTCAGCTTTATGTCCAGATCCATGTGCCGTGTCCCTGGGAGGGTGGAGCCATGTCAGCTTCTCTCTATATTCTCCCAACCCCAGCGTACGTACATAAGCCGTAACTGTCCTCACCAGCCCTACCTCATTCCTTAATAAGTACTTTGCTACTTCGCTTTTGTGTTCACGGTCACAGTGACAACATTAGGTAGACAGGTTTAAATTTATTATATGACTTTATACCCATCCTTGCAGGGCACCTGGGTGGCTGTCAGTTAAGCATCCGACTTCAGCTCAGGTCACGATCATGATCTCACAGCTCGTGAGTTCCAGCCCCATGTTGGGCTCTGTGCTGACAGCTCAGAGCCTGCAGCATGCTTCAGATACTGTGTCTCCCTCTCTCTCTCTCTGCCCCTCCCCCACTCATGCTCTTTGTCTCTCGGGCTCAAATATAAATAAACATTTAAAGAAAATTAAAGAATTAAAGCATCCTCGCTTGCACTCTAGTGACCAGGAATGCTGCTTCAAGTTCCTTAATGCTTGGAGTTCAGCCACCAGTTGCTTCAAACTTTAAGTAGCTGCAAGTTATAAAAACCATCTGCTGAAGTACAAAGTGTGCACCCAGACAAACCTACCAACCAAAGATGAAACGATACGGCCTAAAATCAAAAAGCACTAGAGAGCGTGCTTATGCGAACTCCTAAGGAATCCTGTGATTCATCGGATGAATCTTCATTCATCCAAGGGGGTTGGAATCCAGAGGCAACCTGACCGAAAGACCAGGTGATCCAGGAAGAGCACTGGTTAGGAGTCAGGAGTACATTGGAGACCCTGTATTGCTACTGGCCATGCATACCCCTGGGTAAGTCACCTAACATTACTCTTTGGGACTGACCCATCTCTGAAGTTTTCCTGTGAAGCTCTGATATTTTATAATTTGATTAAATAGTATACAGATATAAGTGGCCGATAATCACGTGAAAAATCGCTCGGTAACTCATTAGGAAAATGCAAATCAAAACCACAATCACATATCACGCCACACCCGTAGGATGGCTAGGATCAGAGAGGCAGATAATGACAAGTAAGTGTTGACCAGGCTGCAGAGAAATTGGAACCCTCCTATGTCACTGGTGAAGATGTAAAATGGTGTGACTTTTGAAAAAGGGTTTGGCAGTTCCACAAAATGTTAAACATAAAGTCACACCAAGGTGAATGAGACCCACTCCCTAGCCATGATGTGAGCGTGATCTTTCCGGGACAACACACAGACATAATGTCATAAATGCCAAGAGGGTAGCTTGCTCAGGTGTCCTGGGAACAGTGAGGGCGCTCAAGTCAGTGAGGAAGTATAGTAAAAGGCAGAGGAAGAACAGAGTCACAGACACTGTGACTGTGCTGAGGGAGAGGCTCAGGATGGCAAGACCCATCCCTTCTCTCCAGGAGATGAACCTGATAAGGAGGAAGTACCAATAGAGGGCAGGGTGTGATAATGACCATGAGAAATTACTAAGTGCTCTGGAAATTCAGAAGAGGGAGACAGAATGACTTGAATGTTCTTCCTCTGAGTGTTGAGAGAAATAAGTTGGTCCTCCTAGATTTAGCAATCATTTTTAGAACACCAGAATTAGGGTGCATAGTGTAAAAACCGCTGCTTTCCATTAAAACATACCCATATTTTGCACTAGTAACCTATCATACTAAAAAAAATTTTTTTAATGTTTATTCATTTTTGAGAGACAGAGCATGAGTAGGGGAGGGGTAGGGAGAGAGAGAAACAGAATCTGAAGCAGGCTGCAGGCTCTGAGCTGTCATCCCAGAGCTGGATGCAGGGCTTAAACTCATGAACCATGAGATCATGACCTGAGCCGAAGTCAGACACTTCATGGACTCAGCCACCCAGGTCCCCCGAGTAACCTATCATATTTTTAACCACATTCTGTAACATGCAGAATGTTAAATTCAATTGCTAGAGAAGTATCAGTTGATTTCTGTTGAATAGAGTAACATAGTCTGTAGAATTAAAAATAATTACTTAATGCCTTTGTTGTGCGGGCATAATCAGATTTAACAGCACAAAAACAATCCTCTAACTATGATAAGGTAACATTGAGTTTGGGGCAAAGGAGATGCCCAGAGCATGAGTGAGCTACACCCTCGCTTTAGGACACCTGTGACATAGCCCACGCTGTGAGAAGGAGGGAAGGACAGCTGTGGTGTGGCCGGCAGAGCACTCCTTCAGGGGGCGTGCAGGAGGGACAGGACACCAACAACCAGAGCTGTTGTAGCACAAGGCAGAGGGGCCCAGGGTGGCCTTCTGATGCTGGCTGAGGACAGCTCCTTCCGCCCGCCCAGGGTGGTGTGACCAGCTTCCTGGGAAGCCCAGCGCACAGCTCCTCATGCGGGGCTGGACGGGATCTGCAGCCTGTGTGTGGATTCTGGGACCTCCTACCTCAGAGAGAGGTTTCTTCCCCAAGGTTCTGGGCTGTCCCCAGTTTGGGCCGCTGAGCCTCAGCCCCAGCAACTTAGCCTTGAGGCCAGAAGCTGTGCCCCAGGGTTGCGTGGGTGGGGAGAGGTTGTGCTCACACCTGTGCCCTCCCTTACAGCCTGCGTCTGCCTGAAGTCCTGGGCAGAGCATACCTTCCGTTTCCAACTTCCATTCCTGGTAGAACGGGTCTGGGCTGGGACCAAGAGACATCAGCTCAGAGCCCAGCGCTGTGTCGGGGCAAAGCCCAGCTCCTAATGGCCTTCCACGGTCTTTACTCGTCCGTGGAGGCCTAGCCTGCTGTTTGGAGTCAGACCTGCTCGGCCTCTCCATAGCCGCGGGACCCTGGTGTGTTACCTAAGGTGGCCCTACCTACATGTTCCCATTGTAAAATGGGGCAAAGCACACTGACCTTGCAGCCGGGTATGGGCATGAGCACGTGGCAAGGTCAGACAACCGTTCGGTGATCATCGTCATCTGTGATTCTCTTCCCGAGACACATGCTGGGTCACATACCCATTCCGCTCCATTCTTCAGCCTGACATTTCAGTTCCATCAGAAGGATTTGAGAGGGAACCCCGAGGAAGCGGCCCCATGAATTCAGAGGCCCGGATGATGACTGGGTGTCACCTGTCCACTGCAGCTCCCTGACCGTCTGCCTTCCTCCTGTTGCACTCGCTGTCGTCCATCACAGCCTGTCTCCAGCCCGGCAGCACAGGTGAGCGGGTGGAGGGCCGGGCTTGAGCCTCCTCGGGGGCACCATGCCTGCAGGAGGGCGCGCAGGGCAGCCGGGCCCATCGACACCGTGATGCCGTGGGAAGCAGTCTCAGCCTCTTAGCGGAGGCTTCACCTCTCCAGTGTCAGGCTCCGACGAGAGCTGAGCATGAACGCCCAAAACCTCTTCTCAGAGTAAGGGAAACACAGATCCTCTGAGGCTTAGTGTTGAGACGAAAGTGGAGAAGGTGATGATGGAGAGTGCCAGGCTTCCTTCGATTCGGTCAGAGAAGCCCTTGAGGAGGTAGCATCTGAGTGGAGCCCCAAAAGACAGAGGGCACCAACCGTGTGACCTCGAGGGAGGGTGTTCAAGACAGATGGAAGCTACTGCAAGGATCCTAAGGCAGGACCAAATTAGGGATGTGGGAGGAACAGGAAGAACATCTGTGAGTCTGCATCTAAAGACTTTTTTTAATTCACTAGACAAATATTTTTATTAAAAGCCCAGTGTACCTGGAGTGCTGTAGGGGAGGCTACTGTACTGTCCCTGCCCGTGACCTGTGGATTGTTGAGTTGGTCCTTGTGAGTGCATGGTAAGCTCTTCCTCTTCCATCTGCACTTTCCCCTGACTGGCTCTTCTTGATGACATCTCCTAAAGGCCACTCCATCATCTTCTCTCCATCCTTTCCCCTTGTTGCAATGGTACCAAAACCAGTACCACTGAAGAGCATGCTACCTCCTCCAGGAAGCCTTTCTGGATCCTTCTAGGGAGAATGGACCAGAACCAAGGGTCTTTAGCTTCGTGCTCCCACAGCCCTTTCTTGCTTTTCTCCAGCAGCTCCTACTTCATTCTGCCCTGGATTGTATGCCCTCTCTTATTTACCCATCTCTTACCCTGGTACATGAAGAAGCCTCAAGAATGAGGTCTAGGCTTTATTCCTCTGAGCCCTGCCCCCACGGCATCGATGGGCACATGAGAGGGCTCATTGTTGGTGGAGCCCCTCATTCCATTAACGCAGGGACGTGGAGCACCTGAGCTTTGCTCTGCCTGTGCTACTTTCTTGGGGGGACGAATCCAAAACAGGCTCCAGCCCTTGCTTTTAAGAAGCTTAGAAATCTACAGTGGTGGGGGAGGGGCAGGCAAGACTGGCACACTGGAAGTACCATCGGGGGCAGTGGTCTCCAAACTGGGGGGGGAGTGCACACCCCCGGAGCACTCGATGAGCACTAGGATGCAGGAAGAAAGCATAAGCAACTCTAGTTTGTTGTCTGGCTTACTACAGATTTAGAAATAAATTAAAAATTTAGAAATAAAAATTGCTTTACTGGTTTTCACTATCTGGCTTGCCCTTGGCACCTCTCCAGGCCCCTTGTCAGACAGCCACAGTCACGTGACTCTCCGGGGAAAGGTCGTGGCTGGAGTGAGGAGGGGCCTCTGTGCCTTCACTTGTCCTTGCTAGTGACGACTCACCTCCCACTCCAGTTTAGGTGTTACAGGATGTCATTCATGGCTACTTTTATAAAGACAAGACCTTTAGGGACGTCTGGGGGGCTCAGTTGGTTGAGTGTCCAACTTTGGCTCAGGTCATGATCTCACGGTTCATGGTTTTGAGCCCCGTGTCAGGCTCTGTGCTGACAGCTCAGCCTGGCGCCTGTTTTGGATTCTGTGTCTCCCTCTCTCTCTGCCCCTCCCCTGCTCATGCTATGTCTCTCTCTCAAAATTAATAAACATTTTAAAAAGTCATAAAGACCTTTAAATAATAGGAACTTTAGGGGCAGCTGGGTGGCTCAGTTGGTTAAGCGTCCAACTTCGGCTCAGGTCATGATCTCACAGTCTGTGAGTTTGAGCCCGGCATCAGGCTGACAGCTCACAGCTCAACCTAGGGCCTGTTTCGGATTCTGTGTCTCCCTCTCCCTCGCTCTCTCTCTCTCTCTCTCTCTCTCTGAAAAATAAACATTAAAAAAATAAAAGAACATAATAGTAACTTTATGACATTTTGTAAATGAAATGGTGGGGAAATGGAGTTGGCCATGAAAATCTTTTGTACCTCAGAGAGGTTCCGGGGTTAAATTAAAAGATTCGTTGGACTTAAAGATGAACTACACATTTTTTCCTTAAGAAACAGACAAATAAAAGAAGAAAATGTAATCATTCCAACTGTGCCCACCTTTCCCGGGATCAGTGGTTTAGTAATGGGCTACCAATGAGTGTGTTTTCATGCAGTACCTTCAAGGGATGGGTGATGTTTTTTAAATAAGTGTGAGAAAGAAGCAGCCTTCCAACTGTGGTGGTAGCTGTACAGAGAGCATTTTGAACATGTCTGGGAATATTGCATCATGATAGGATTTGTGGCCAAAAGTGATGTTAGCTGTTAAGTGTCGTTAGTAAGAACTCCCATATCTGCACACTTAAAAAACAAAATCTTACAAATTAAGGGTTCATTTGTTTTAAAAAATCCCACAAAACACAATATGTTTTGGTGTTAAGAAGGTAGAAGAAACCTTGTAAGTGGTAGATAGAACTGAAATACTAGTATCATGAATTAGTAAGTGCAGCAATTAATACAATTTTCCAAATTTGGATCTATAAACAATATCTTCTTCTGCAACAAGAGCTTTTAAAACCAAGTATAGAAATTAGCCCGGGAATGGGCCTTTGAATCATAAAGTGTTAAACTATGGTTTTAAAAAGAGAATAAAGCATTTCCAGTCACAGTCTTATTTTAAAATTGAGATATAATTGACATCCAATATTATGTTTTAGGTGTACGATATAATGATATTTGTATATGGTGTGTTGTAAAATGATCATCATATTAAGTCTGTGTGTGTGATGAGAGCTTTTAAGATCTACTACTCTTATGAACTTTCAAATATGCAATACAGTAGTGTTAACTATAGTTTCCATTCTGTACATTACATCCCCTATAGTTACCGTTTTGTACATTGTCTCATAACTGGAACTTTGTACCTTTTGACCACCTTCACTCATTGCCCCCGTCCCCAAAACCCTTGCCCCTGGCAACCACCAGTCTGTTTTCTGTATCTGTGAAGTTGGTTTTTTGTTTATTTGTTTTAAACTTCCATATATAAGTCAGATCATATGGTATTTGTCTTTGACTTATTTCACTTAGCATAATGCCTTGAGATCCATCCACATTGTTGCAAATGGCAAAATTTCATTCTTTTTATGACTGAATAATATTCCGTTGTACATGTATGCCACATTTTCTTTATTCGTCTGTCTGCCAATGGACACTTATATTGTTTCCATGGCCTGGCTATTGTGAATAATGCTGCAGTAAACGGGGGTGGGGGAGGGTTGCAGGCATCTCTTTGAAATAGTGATTTTGCTTCCTCTGGCTATATACCTAGAAATGGAATTGTATCATGTGGTAGTTATATTTTTATTTTGGGGGGAACCACCATACTGTTTTCCATAGTAGCTGTGCCAGTTTACATTCCCAGCAACAGTGCACAAGTGTTCCTTTTTCTCCACATCCTTGTCAATGCTTGTTACCTCTTGTCCTTTGATAAGAGCCATTCTGATAGGTGTGAGGTAATATCTCATTATGATTTTGATTTTCATTTCCCTCATGATTAGTGATAGTGAGCAGCTTGTCATGTATCTGTTGGTTTCATGTAACTGTATGTGTTCTTTGGAAAAATGTCTATTCGGGTCTGCAGTTTTTTAAATTAATTATAATTAATTTTTATTTTATTTATTTTTAATTGTTTTTTTACATTTATTTCTTATTGAGAGACAGAGAGAGACAAAGCACAAATAGGGGAGGGGCAGAGAGAGAAGGAGACACAGAATCGGAAGCAGGCTCCAGGCTCTGAGCTGTCAGCACAGAGCCCGACGCGGGGCCTGAAAACATGAACCGTGAGATCATGACCTGAGCAGAAGTTGGTCGCTCAACGGACTGAGCCACCCAGGCGTCCCAATATAATTAATTTTTAAATTTACATTCAAGTTAGCATATAGTACAACAACGACTTCTGGAGTAGATTCCTTAATGCCTCTTACCCACTTAGCCCATCCCCCCCCCACACCCCCTCCAGCAACCCTCTGTTCTCTGTACTTAAGAGTCTTTTTATGTTCTGTCCCCCTCCCTGTTTTTATATTATTTTCCTTCTCTTCCCTTATGTTCTATGTTTTGTATCTTAAATTTCTCATATGAGTGAAGTCATATGATATTTGTCTTTCTCTGACTAATTTAGCTTAGAATAATGCCCTCTAGTTCCATCCATGTAGTTGCAAATGGCAAGATTTCATTCTTTTTGATTGCTGAGTAATACTCCATTGTAAATGTATACCACATCTTCTTTACCCATTCATCCACTGATGGACATTTGGGCTCCGTCCATACTTTGGCTATTGTCGATAATGCTGCTATAAATATTGGGGTGCATGTGCCCCTTTGAAACAGCACACCTGTATCCCTTGGATAAATACCTAGTAGTGCAATTGCTGGGTTGTAGGGTAGTTCTATTTTTAATGGTTTTGAGGTACCCACATACTGTTCTCCAGAGTGGCTGCGCCAGTTTGCATTCTCACCAGCGGTGCAAAAGCGTTCCTCTTTCTCCACATCTTTGCCAACATCTGTTGTTGCCTGAGTTGCTAATGTCAGCCATTCTGACAGGTGTGAGGTGGTATCTCATTGTGGTTTTGATTTGTATTTCCCTGATGATGAGTGGTGTTGAGCATTTTTTCCTGTGTCTGTTAGCCATCTGGATGTCTTCTTTGGAGAAGTGTCTATTCATGTCTTTTGCCCATTTCTTCACTGGGTTATTTGTTGTTTTGAGTGTTGAGCTTGATAAGTTCTTGATAGATTTTGGATACTAACCCTTTATCTGATATATCGTTTGCAAATATCTTCTCCCATTCTGTCAGTTGCCTATTAGTTTTGTGGATTGTTTCCTTTGCTGTGCAGAAGCTTTTTATCTTGATGAGATCCCAGTTGTTCATTTTTGCCTTTGTTTCCCTTGAGTAAGGCAGATGTGTTGAGTAAGAAGTTGCTGCGGCCGAGGTCAAAGAGGTTTTTGCCTGCTATTTCCTCCAGGATTTTGGTGGCTTCCTGTCTTATGTTTTGGTCTTTCATCCATTTTTAGTTTATTTTTGTGTATGGTGCAAGAAAGTGATTCAGGTTCATTTTTCTGCATGTTGCTGTCCAGTTTTCCCAGCACCACTTACTGAAGAGACTGTCTATTCCATTGGAAATTCTTTCCTGCTTTGTCAAAGATGAGTTGGCCGTATGTTTGTGGGTCCATTTCTGGGTTCTCTATTCTGTTCCATTGATCTGAATGTTTTTGTGCCCGTACCACACTGTCTTAATGATTACAGATTTGTAATACAGCTTGAAGTCTGGGATTGTGATGCCTCCTGGTTTGGTTTTCTTTTTCAAGATTGCTTTGGCTAATTGGGGTCTTTTCTGGTTCCATACAAACTTTAGGATGGTTTTTTCTAGCTCTGTGAAACTTCTGCCCAGTTTTAATCAGATTTTTTTGCTATTTCAATGACAGCCTTGAGAGAGAAAAAGCTTTTTCAACACTGTTAATAAAATAAGATAAAAAATGTTTATAATTTTACCTTAACTTCAGCCTTTAAAATATATCTTTCTGAAACTAATATGACATTGTATGTTGACTCATTGGAATTTAAATAAAAACTTAGAAGAAAAAATCATACATACATAAATATATATTTGTATTATAGTGTACAAATAGATGCTACGGTAGTGTAAATCTATATTTTATGTATTAAATATACATCATGTTTATTGATTGGGGGTATATGATGAGAAAAATTGGAGACTGCTAGTGTGGTACTTCTTTAAAGTTTTTGTTAGTGTTACATTAATGTTATATTAGTTTCAGGTGTTCAATATAGTGATTCAACACTTCCATCACCCAGTGCTCATCACAAGTGCACTTGTTAGTCTCCATCACCTATTTCACCCCTTCCCCCACATACACTTCCCCTCTGGTAGCCTTCAGTTTGTTCTCTGTAGTTAAGATTCTGTTTCTTGGTTTGCCTCTCTCTTTTTCCCCCGTTNCGTACCACACTGTCTTAATGATTACAGATTTGTAATACAGCTTGAAGTCTGGGATTGTGATGCCTCCTGGTTTGGTTTTCTTTTTCAAGATTGCTTTGGCTAATTGGGGTCTTTTCTGGTTCCATACAAACTTTAGGATGGTTTTTTCTAGCTCTGTGAAACTTCTGCCCAGTTTTAATCAGATTTTTTTGCTATTTCAATGACAGCCTTGAGAGAGAAAAAGCTTTTTCAACACTGTTAATAAAATAAGATAAAAAATGTTTATAATTTTACCTTAACTTCAGCCTTTAAAATATATCTTTCTGAAACTAATATGACATTGTATGTTAACTCATTGGAATTTAAATAAAAACTTAGAAGAAAAAATCATACATACATAAATATATATTTGTATTATAGTGTACAAATAGATGCTACGGTAGTGTAAATCTATATTTTATGTATTAAATATACATCATGTTTATTGATTGGGGGTATATGATGAGAAAAATTGGAGACTGCTAGTGTGGTACTTCTTTAAAGTTTTTGTTAGTGTTACATTAATGTTATATTAGTTTCAGGTGTTCAATATAGTGATTCAACACTTCCATCACCCAGTGCTCATCACAAGTGCACTTGTTAGTCTCCATCACCTATTTCACCCCTTCCCCCACATACACTTCCCCTCTGGTAGCCTTCAGTTTGTTCTCTGTAGTTAAGATTCTGTTTCTTGGTTTGCCTCTCTCTTTTTCCCCCGTTTGCTCATTGTTTTGTTTCTTAGATCCCACATATGAGTGAAATCATATGGTACTTGTCTTTCTCTGACTTATTTCACTTGGCATAATACTCTCTAGCGCCGTTCTTGTCATTGCAAATGGCAAGGTTTCGTTCTTTCTCATGGCCGAGTAATATTCCACTACTTGGATACTTGGGCTGTTTCCATAATTTCGTAGATAATGCTGCTATAAATACTGGGGTATATGTATCCCTTTGAATTCGTATTTTTGTACTCTTTGGGTAACCGCTTAGTAGTGCGGTTGCTGGATCATAGGACAGTTCTATTTTTAACTTTATGAGGAACTTGCATACTGTTTCCCACAATGGTTCCACCAGTCTGCATTCCTACCAACAGTGCAAAAGAGTATGGTACACTTTTATTGGCTACCTCCCTAGCATCTATTCCTGTTCTCTCATCAAAATTCAACATCTAGTTTTCTTTGGAGAGTGCTCCCAGCCTACTCTGGCAGTCATATGTGCTGTGTGAGACTGATTCCACCCTAACTCCAGAGTAGACCCCGTTTGGCTTACATTAGTCAGAGAATCCCACCCCTGCCTTGGGCATTGTGATTGGCTTCGTGATAAGAAGATCTAGGCCCAGTCTGGTCCTCACAAAGATTCAAGGAAATACTTAACAAGGGCTTTTGACCAGGAAGCTTCCTTGATCTTCTGGGCACTACCAGAGGAGATAACTTGTGTTGGTCTGGACTATGTCACATGCAGATATGAGGCCTGGCATTGCTACAGTGAGTTCTGCAGCCTGCAGATGATGCCAACATACCAAAGGGCCATGGTAGAAAGAATCACACAGACATGGACCCAGAACCATGAACACAACATGAACTTCGGGGTCAATCCATGCCTGAAGTTTTCCTTGCCCTTGTTTTTTGTAGTTATATGAGCCAAGAGGTTCCTTTTATTGTACTGGTATTTTATATTACTCAAAACATGAAAAGGCCCAGTCAAAACATTTGGAGAGTAGTAAATTTTGCTGAATTATGGAAAGGAAGCATCCATAGTGTTCTGGAATATCACTAATGGCAGCGGCGGCGGGGGGTGGAGGGTTGCAATGATGGTTAAATTAAGACTTGTTTGTAAAGTCTGTTCTCAGGCATAGCTGGCACTTTAGAACCAAAGCTGGATTAACGGGAAGGCTCCCATTCTTAGGGCACCTCATCTACCCAATATCAGCAAAAGTTCACCTTGTTAAAAGTTGGCATCTGACATTTTCTGCCTCCTTTTTTGATATCTTAAGGATGCTCTCAAGCAATCAGTTTCTTTCTCCCTGTTTCGTACTAAGGGGTAAATGAATCATGTGTCTAGTGGATTCTTCCTCCTATGGTATAGATTACAAGGGACAGAAACTCACTCTGATTATTCAGAGAGCCTGGGAAATGAAGATTGGAATTTGCATGTACACTTGGCTCGCAGCCACAAGATGGCAGGAAGAGACCAGTAAACACAGGCAAAGACCTGGCTCTTCCCAGCTCTGCAGAGGGCGGCCCTGGGGACCCTTGTTCCACCTTGAGGAAAACAACCTGCCGATGTCTGGCGAACTCACCCTTCTCGGTAAATTAGTATGGACACAAATAATTTCTTTTCTCTTGAGTTCCCTGTAAAACAGTGAGAGGTGCTGAGTAAAACAAGAAGAGGCTGTGAAGTTTGATGGTGAAGGTACCCAGTAGAGAGGGATGTGTGTTTCTGCTCTTCCTCTCTCTCTCACTCCGCCTCTCTTTCTCCCTGTGCAAAATAGAGGTGCTGACTGTGACCTCCCTGACTGTGATAAAGCAGGTAAGGAATACAATGCGCAAAGTGCCCTGAGAGCCACAGAGGAAAGATGTTTTTCTAGAAAGATTGGCATCAGTCCACCATGTGTGTCTGACCCTCCTGGAGCCTTCTGGGTGCACATAATGTGCCCTGGTACAGGGTGACTATAGACCAGGATGGTTTCTAAATGTGCCTCCCATTCTGACATGATTGTCTACTTACGTAAGACAGTGATACCAGCGGAGTTACAGACACTTGCCAGAAAGAAGTGCCAGAGGCAGAGGGAAAGATACTTTGGTCACATGGGAGGATTCTGGGGAGGATGAATTTGGAGCCAGGTGCTGCAGTGAGGTCCAACCCTGTTCTCACCAAGCCTGGTTCTTGGTCTCAACTCTCCCACCTGGAGATAAAGGACTGCCTATTGCATAAGCCCCTCCCAAGGATCAGCGGAGATGAGCAGAAACGTTAATTCTGATCCGAATCAAGTTTGCATATAACCATGTGTGGCAGTTAGAGATGGCCTCTCCCTGGTCCTTTGTGCTGAATTTCACCATGTCCTGAGCATACCTGCTTGTCATCTTGGAGTCTAGGTACCTCATCGCATTAGCCGTGGCGGGAGGGCACCGTCTATGGTCAGCTGGTCAGCCGGTTTTGATTTCTTTCTGCTTCTACGGAGTCACTGCATCCTATTTCATAAGTATCATTGTAATTTCTTGGCATCCGAGGCTGGGAAATGAGCAACAGAACTGGGGTTACTGTGTATTTTCACTTTAGCTAAGAAATGCTTCTTGAGACTTTACTAAAGCTCCGGCTGTCCCCACCCCGACCCTCCAAATGTGTTGTACGTGGTGGCTGGCAGGAGAGAATGAGAATGAACTGTGGAAGCCTTGGGAGTGACTAGGGTGAAGGCACTCGGGGAGGAGGGAGCCCACTCGGGCCTTGGCGAGTAGGTTCTGTCCAGGGATCCTGTCCTCTCTAAGTACAGCGGCGGCAGCCTCATGCTGGCTCTTGGGGAAACTGGCCTAAGAACAAGCCCTTCTTTGCAGGGAGCATTTTCACCGGGAGAAAGTCTGGAGGCTGCAATGAAAGGAACTTGAGAAGGAGAATTAAAGTGGAGACAGGTCGCTGGTACCAAACAACTCTGGAACAGGCGGGCGTTGGTGGGGCTCTGCTCTGGGAGCACCGGGGGCGTGGGGGCTGCAAGCACACGCAGAGCTCAGCTGCTGGCCAGCCTGAGGGGCCTGCTGGGCCGCTGAATGCACTCAGGGGCTGCCTGATGGTGGCCGTTTGCCCGGGTCTAGGGGACCACGACAGCCCGACAGCCCAGACGGCAGCAGCAAGAGTTAGGGAGCCCACAGCAAGTGGGTTCATGACAATGCACAGTGAACCCCGCAGAGAGAGTGATGTCAAACAGCACCGCTCAGATGCTTTCAGCAAGGGTGGCGGCGGCAAGGGGTATCTGTGCCAGACCAGGGGTACCAGGTCCCCACTCGGCTCAGGCCGCAGAGTAGACCAGCCCACCCCGGTTCACGCAGGGTTCGTGCAGGCAAACAACGGCGCGGATACGGACAAGGGTCTCCACGGGCAAGTCCAGGCTTCAAGATTATTCTGAAAAATTACCCTTTTGGGAGAAAAATGTTCCAGAATTGGGTCTCATCCCTGAAGTTGATTCATTTACTTTTCAACAACCATTCCATTTTTTAGAGATATGCAAGATTAGAATAGGGAGTGGTGGTGGTTATAAAACCCAGCTCATCTCTTTTTCAAAAGGGATTTTTTTCTCCCCAAGCAGAATCTTTGCTATGACAACAGTTACAGGCCAACTAAGGCATGAGTGTAAAGACGTTAAGCCCATCATCCACTCAGGCAGGATCCCCTTGCTGATGAGAAAATGTTGCCATCTTTCCTTGGCCTAATCCCCAAAGAACAGGAAGCCAGGCATCTCAGAATGTGGCTAAAGGGCCATCAGTCAGATACAAAATATCTATTGTTATCTTTTGCCCACCTTTCTATAAATGAGGGCTTCCTTTTAGTGTCAAAAGGAACTAAAGCATCTCCCATGATCGTGGCTCTACTGCATTATCCATTAATTGAGAATAATTCATAATGACAAGCATTTGTGACAGTGCTTAAATACCATTCGAAAATCGTAACACGTGGATGTGTGAGGTAGTGTTTTTCAGTCTCAGGCAAAGGTTGGAAGATATTGGCAGAGCCGTCATAACCGCTCCTAGAAATGCAGGAGGGGAAAAAGCTAAGAAGTTTATTATTTAGTTTTAAAAATGGGAGCTTGACTTCACAGCATTGGGATTAGCATAGCACTAGGAGACTGAGAGTTTTGGGACAAGTCAGGGATTTACTTAGCACTTGACACAGTACTTCTCACCCACAGAGTCCCTCCGGTAGTGTGGCTGAATAACTGGGGATTACTAAGGGAGCTGTGGAGGGGAGGGGCCGCCTGTGTTCAGAAAGTGTCCCGGGACCCCAGCTCCTCTGCACATGAGAGAAGCAGGTGGCTGTCTAGAGGCTCAGCACCTGGGACCTTCCCTCAGAACCTCTCCGAGTCTCAGCTGGCTTGGGAAATGTGAACCTTGTAGACAGAAGCTGCCTGAAATCAGCCTGGCTCTATTCCAGGCTCATTTTGGTGCTTCGAAAAGTAGAGTCCATTTTTCTACCTAGAGAGTGGTTCTCTTCCCCTGGATGTCTTAGAGGGAAATGGTGAAGGAAACATAAATCGGCAGCCTGATCCTCCACGACTAGCCTGCAGTCCGACCTTTTCGTGGGGGTGGGGGGTGGGGGTGGCAAGTCTGTTTTGCACCCCTGCCTCCCAGGGAGAGGTCTGGAAGTCCAAAGACTTCTTTCTCAGATGGCACAGGGTTGTGATGCGAGAGCAGGAGAGCACCCTGGCTAAGCACAGGAGAACTAGGTTGTATTTTGTATTTTACACTTGAGTCAGGGACGTGGATCTGGTGACTGTGGGCAGGAAATGCAATTGGGGCATATTCATAATAAGTCATGGGTCCCCAGGAAGTTTGGCAGAGCCCACCTAAAGAAAATTAGATCTTCCTAAAGAACACCTCTAAAACATACTAACAAAAACTAGCAGAAAGCAGGTTGCCTTATGCTAACAAAAATCCAGCAGAAATAAAGGATCTCTCAGAGTGGTCAACTTTCTATGGTTAAAAGCCAAATGAGTCTGGTAACTTTATTACAATAGTTTTCTCGTCTCCTTTGCATTCAGGGACACTTGGCATCCTTTATCACAGCCACGATACCATTAGGTACCCGTGAAAGGCTTCAGTTAAAAAAAAAAAAAGTGATTTTGTAAGCTCTAATGATCTACGGGTTCGGTAAAAGGTCAGAGCTCGCCACCAAAGGCACCCTGTATGGACAGGGACTGTTGTTTAAATACCAACCATCTCTGTGCTCAGTGACATCACAAGTGTGGGGAGATTCTAAACGTCAGTCCTCTTTTTCTCCCTCTTGCCCTCCCTTGCTTGCTTCCTTCTACATTTATTGAACATCTACTATGTGCTAGAGATACAAAGACAAATCAGACACAATCTCTGGCCTCAAATCCCTGGCCTCAATGAGCTTCTGGTCTGGTGGAGAAATAGCAAAGATGGTTCTTGCTAAAAAAGACCTACATCTAATGGTTAGGAATAGGTAAGCCATGAAGAGATAACAAATGTCCCCAGCACATACAGAAGGAAAAACACAACAGCTCTGTGGCATTTTATCTGAATATCAATGATACGGGCCAGAGTTTCATTTGTAAAAGGATGCAAACAGAAGGTGTTAGATAAGTGCTTTTTGAAGAAATTAATTAGCACAGTCACAGATGCTAGCACCAAGGGCTCCTGAGGTTGTCCTCTCGGCTAGCCCTTTCATTTTATAGAAGGGGACACTGAGCCATGGGAAGGTCAGATGGCCTGTGTGAGCTGAGAATGGAGCAGGGAATGGCAGCCATGTCCCTTGGTCCTTGTGCTTTTTCTCCCATGTTGCTTCTGGTCTGAGTGTTCAACAACTAATTTTTTTCTTTTTTCTTTTCTTTTCTTTTCTTTTCTATCATTTCATTTCGTTTTACTTTACCTACTTGACTGAGGGATGATTGGTATACAAAAAGCTGTAAATATTTAAGGTATACACCTTGATGAGTTTAGAGATAAGTAGATGCCCTCCCAGACTGTCACCACCAAGGCCATAAACTTATTCATCATCACCTCTTCTAAAAGTTTATTTCTGTCCCGTTTCTTTTTTTCTTTCTTTTCATTACTTTTTTTTCTTTTGTGGTAAGAGTATTAACGTAAGATGTCCCCTCTTAGCCAAATTTAAAGTATACGATACAGAATTGTTAACTACAGGTCCTGTGTTTGTACAGATCTCCAGAATTTACTCATCTTGTGTAACTGAAACTTCATACCCTTTGACACCTCCTCAGAACACACGATTTTTTAAAAGGGATTAAAACACAGTCTTTGTATTCAAATAGCTCAGAGTCTGGGAGGGAAGATTCCACTGCAAAAGGACTAAGGCTAAGCTGAAGGAGAAGGAAGTGGGGTTCTGGGCATTAAACAGAACAGAATAAACTAGTTTTAAAAGAATGTTTAAGAGGAATCCTTTATAACAAGAGAAATGTGGTTCCGCTGGGTCAGTGTAGCGTGACCTCCGTAACGTTCACTTCAGGTGGTGGAGTCTGTGAGGTGTGTATGAGGTCAGAGCCAGGGCCTGATGCCCAGCGAGGGCCTGCGGTAGATTCTGGGCCACATACTTCCAGCCCAGCCATCTGTCTTCCAGATGCTGATGAGGAGAAGCAGAGGTCAGGATGGAGACTGCGTAGGAACGTGGAGAGTGTGTGGTCTTCGTAAGTCAGCCAGACCTGGGTCCTGGTCCCGCTTCTGTCATGGCCTCTGCTGAGAAACTTCCAGCTTGAGGCTTTCATTTTCCTCATTGATGAAATGGAGAGAACATCGTCTCCTTTCAGGGGCAGTTGTGACTTTATGATGATTAAATACACGGAGAAGCTCCTAGTATAGGCATGCTTCTTAGCAGATGCTCAGTAAATATCATCAGTTAAATCCAGATTGTTTAAATCCATCATCACTAAAAGAAGAAAATAACAAAATTAAACGGTTCAGCGATTTTAAGTGCTAGTGGGAATGTGGACAAGGAGCACACGCATCCAGTGCTGGTGAGAGTGTAAATGGTACAACCACTTCAGAGAACAGTCCAGCATTCAGTGAAGCGGAAGATGCCTATGACCCAGAAACTCCTTGATTAACTATAGACCAAAGTCATGCCCATACACCTAGGAATGCCAGAACAACAATGTTCTCAACTGCCCTGAAATGGAAACAACCCAATTAGCAATCAATGTTAGAATAGAGAAACTAACTATATATAGATTATAGATAGATGGAGAGCTATTCATTTGTATGAATGACTATTTGGCAACAAAGATGAATGAAGCAGAGCACCATTATGGGTGAACCTTACAGTATCAAGAGAGAAAGTAAGACCCAAAAGAACACATAGAGATCACATACGCAGTGTGATCCCATTCATATAAAGATCCAAAAAAGGGCAAAACCAAAGGAGAGTGTGGGGTGCCTGGGTGGCCCAGTGAGTTAAGTGTCCGACTTCCGCTCAGGTCACGATCTCACGGTTCATGGGTTCGAGCCCTCTGTCAGGCTCTGTGTTGACAGCTTGGAGCCTGGAGTCTGCTTTGGATTCTGTGTCTCCCTCTCTCTCTGACCCTCCCCTGCTCACGCTCTGCCTCTCTCTCTCAAAAATAAAATAAACATTTACAATTTTTAATAAAAGAAAACTAAAGGAGAGTGTGTAGGGATGCAAACAAGGTAGAAAGCTATAAAGAAAAGCAAAGAAATTACCACAAATTTAGGAGTGATGACTTTTAAGGAGATAGAGGAGAGCTTTGATGGAGAAGGTCACCTCAGAGACTTTAGGGTGCTGGGAATCTTCTATTTCTTCTTTAAATATATTTTTAAATGTTTATTTTTGAAAGAGAGAAAGAGAAAGGGAGGGAGAGAGAGAGAGAGGCAGAGAGAGAGGCAGAGAGATTGGGAGACAGGATCCGAAGCAGGCTGTGTACTATCAGTGCAAAGCCTGATTCAGGGCTCAAACCTATGAACTGCAAGATCATGACCTGAGACAAAGTCAGACGCTTAACCAACTGAGCCACCCAGGCGTCCCTTCTATTTCTTGACCTTAATGGTAGTTAAATGATGTTCTTTTAACAGCCATTCATTAAACTGTTCTGTCACATAAAGTGTAAACTCTTCTGTGACTTTCTATAAGCATGTTATATTTCTCAAAAAAGCGAAAAAAAGAAAGTATATGTTGAAAAAGAAGATAGGCATATCATCCTCACAAATATAGGACAAGTACAAAATATAGATGTCTTTTAAAATATTTTAAGTGCCTTTGTTTCATATTGGATAAGTTGAAAGATCCAAGGTCAATAAACTTTTTTTTCTTTATAATATCTGAAAAAATGAAAGCATTAGGCGGGACCACATTCAGGACTTCTAGAAGGGATTTTCCAAGCATTCTCATCTTCTGAGTATTTCTTGAATCCAGAAGTTAAGCAACAATGACATAAGAATTCTGAGTGGCCTGATTTCAATATTAATATACTACAACTGTGGGAAAGGGGAGGAGGACTAACTTAAAACATACACAGAGAAACTAGATCTGATACTTTTGAGAAAGGAATGCAATTCTCATTGTTCACTTGGGGATCAATTTCTTAAAAGGAACGACTTCTTGGTAATAGTTTATAGGGGGAGGGAAGAAAAAGTCAAAATGACTTTTTTCAGACTGAGCCTCATGGAATTCTTCCACCTGTGGTTTCCCCAGCTCAGCTCTGATTCTCTTTTCAGCAGGTGAAGAAAGTTGATTTCACCACTTAACACGAAGCTGTCAGATCCTGGGGGACAGCTGAGAATGGTCTCTGAGGCCACTGACTGTCCCCTGGCTGTTGGAGTCTCCTCTCTGCTGCCTGTGCACTGGTGAAAGGCCAGCTGTGGGGGCCGCAGGCTCTCCCACTTCTGGGCTCCTTGTGGGTCACAGCCTTCCAGTTGGTTGTCATGACAACCGATTCACTCCTCAACCACATAGTTTCATCGCACAACAAATGAGGGAAAAAAGGGTGGGGGCCTTGGCTCAAACGTTATCTTATTATTGGTGGGCCAGGTCCCTACAAACTCCAAAGCAAGTTTCACTCTTCATAGTGAAGAGGAGAGCCTGACCCAAAGTGACCGGGTTTGGTTAGTTCCCTAAACAGGACAGGTACCCTAGGGATTGTATTTTTTTATGGAGTTATTCACTCGGCTTCATCATTTGTTTCCAAAATACAGATTTTATAAAAGTTTATTTTGAGAGTGAAAATTTTTTTAAAAAGCCCTCACATTATACATTTGAGAATTGAAGTTGCAAAAGAGCTCCAAATGCTATGCAAATGTGTGCCGTTCAGATGTTATGCTTTCATAAAATGACGTGTGTTTGGAGGCCCGGATGCTTCTTCCTCACGTATAGTCTCACTTAGCAATTTTGTCACCTATTTTGTTGGCATCAGTGGTCTCTCCAGAAATGAGCACAGGTAACCCTTGAGAGGGAGCAGAAATGTGACTGAGATTAAAGGAATGTGAACTACCCAGAGAGTCAGGCGACGGAATGAAGGTGAGGCCTTTCCAACACGTGGACAAGAGTGGATCGACCAGCAACCAGAATCTCCTCTCTGGTGAGAACGCAGGTGCTCAGGCCAGAGGTCCAGAATGCTTCGCGGAGTGGGCAGCCTGGACTCAGAAAGCAGGTCCCGCTAATGGCACGAGGACCCCCTACTCAGGCCACGAAGAATGGGTCTGCCAGGACCTGAACTGAAAGAGAAGTCCCTCTGGCAAAGGGAAAACTTTCTTCTAAGACATTCAAGCCATCACTAATGAATAACATTCCAACTCAAATACACCATCTTTATAAGGCAACCGTGGAAGCTTACTCAGTACTTTTGTATGCCAGGCTTTGCTATAGCATATGCTCAGGCCTCATACCTTGCTTGTTTGAGGATTTTAAACTGTTTACATCAGACTTGCAAAATTTGATTGCAAAAATTGTCCAACTTTTATGTTTCCTCTGCTGCCTTCCTGTTCCACAGATTTACTCCGCTTCCTGCTGTAGATGTAGGAGAGGCAATAATCATGTCTTGTGAGCCCTGAAACACACCCTGTGGGGGTTTTAGATTATTCTAGAAAGCTATACACTAGTGGACATGCCATATTGCATCAGGTAGATGTAAGTCTGAGGAATAATGAATGGTTTCACGTGGCCTTAATTTCTTTAAAGTACCACATCAATGTTTTAAAGTAATTTGTATGTAAGATTCTAATTACTAGGCATTTAAAATAGATTTCCCAATGAGTAGACATTGATACAGGCCTACTTTATAAGTCTTCCCCAAATAAGAAATGGAGTGGATGGACCACTTACAAGGTCCAATGCCATCTGCCGCAGGCCAGTCAGTGGGCAGCATTGCGTTAATTCTAATTTCCTTTAGAAGGGATTTGTTGGGGGTCACCTGGGTGGCACAGCTGGTTAAGCATCCAACTTCAACCCAGGTCATGGTCCTGCGGTCTGGTCTGTGAGTTCCAGCCCCGCATTGGACTCTGTGCTGACAGCTTGGAGCCTGGAGCCTGTTTCGGATTCTGCATCTCCCTCTGTCTCTCCTTGTGCTCTGTCTCCGTTTCTCAAAAATAAATAAACATTAAAAAAATTTGAGAAGTGATTTTTTTTTGGATCTTATAATAGAATTTAGAAACTGTGGTCACAAACTCAATCCTTATTGCTGGCTTTCAAAAGAAGAGTTGAGTACTTCCTTCAAGTGGCGAACAACAACCTATAAGGCAATCAGCCTGGCCCCGAGGTCTTCAAGGACCTAAACTCTAGTTGGGAAGAAAAAATTAAAAATAAACAAGAAGACTTTGATTTCAAATCTATTTAGCTTCTGTGGGTTTCTTTTGAATTCTGTTCTTTGCTTATATTTTCAAGCTTCTCTTTTATTTCTTGAAATATATTAAACACACGTATTTTCTGTGTCTGCTTATTCCAATATCCCAATTCTTTGTGTATCTGATCTTTTTTGTTTCTATCTGCTCTTACTTATGGAGGCTTGCTTCCTTATTTGTTTTGTTTTCTGATTGTAAACATCTGTTCTTGAAACTTTATCTGGGGGCATTCTTTGGGGCCGAAGTTCAAGATCTTCTCCTCCAGAGAGGATTGTGTCTGCTCTTGCCAGTTGTTTGGAGTATCCCAAACTTGAACTCATTAAGTTTTTAAAATTCCATGGTATCAGGAATTTAGATCACAATCTTACATGCAGATAACACTGTAGCAATGAACTCTCAAGGAAGATTCATATATCTTTTTGGTTTTTCTCCATCCAGCACCAGGATCAATCCAGAAAATTTGGGGGGTGCAGTCTTCTTCTGCAGAGCAAGTCACTTTCACATTCATCTTTACTTTGGCTCTTTGGAATCCCAGTTTTATCAGAAAGGTTCTTTTTTTAAAAATACATATATGTGTTTTATATGAAATTTTTTCACCCAATTTTACTAAGGTATAGTTGACATGTAACATTGTGTAAGTTTAAGTTGTACAGTATGTGCTCACTTCAGCAGCACATAAACTAAAATTGGAATGATACAAAGATTAGCATAGCCCCCATGCAAGGAAGACATACAAATTTGTGAAGCATTCCATATTTTTTTAAAAAGGTACACAGCATGATTATTTGATATATGTATATATTGTGCAATGATTATCACCATTATGTTAGTTAACACATCCATCACTTCACATAATTACCCTTGTGTGTGTGTGGGGGGGGGGATAAGAACATTTAAGATTTACTCTCTTAGTAACTTTCAAGTATACAGTGTTCTTAACTATAGTCTCCATGCTGTACATTAGATCCCCAGAACTTATCTTATAATTGAAAGTTTGTACCCTTTGACCAACATCTCTCCATTTCCTCACAAAAAGCCCCTGGCAACTACCAACCTACTCTCTATTTCTATGAATTCAACTTTTTTAAGATTCTACATATATGTGAGATACTACAGTCTTTCCATCCAACATGGATGGAACTTGAGGGCGTTATGCTGAGTGAAGTAAGTCAGGCAGAGAAGGACAGATACCATATGTTTGCACATACAGGAGGATTAGGAGGAACTTAACGGAGGACCATGGGTGAGGAGAAGGGGAAAAAATAGTGGGGGAGAGGGAGGGAGGCAAACCATGAGAGACTCTTGAATGCTGAGAACAAACTGAAGGCAGATGGGGTGGGGAGGAGGGGAAGGGGGTGATGGGCATGGAGGAGGGCACTTGTGGGGATGAGCACTGGGTGTTATATGGAAACCAACTTGACAATAAACTATTTTAAAAAAAGTTTCATCCATGTTGTCACAAATGGCAGGACTTCTTTCTTTTTTATGGCTAATATTCCATTGCATATACACTACATCTTCTTTATTCCTTTATCCCTCAGTGGACAGTTGTTTACATGCCTTGAGAAACATGCCCTGGATATTGTGAATTATGCTGCAATGAATATTGGGGGTGCAGATATCTTTTTGAGATAATTATTTTGTTTCCTTTGGATCTCCAGAAGTGAGATTGCTGGATCATATTGCTGTCCTATTCTTAATGTTTTGAGGAACCTCTTTACTGTTTTCCATAGTGGCTGTGCCAATCTACATTGGGATAGGTTCTTACTATGCTCATGATCTTGGATAGGCTTAAGGGTTTATCTTCTGTGTCTCCACCATTGCATACCTGTCAATGTGGAAGCTCAAGGACACTGCTGACGGATTTTCTAGGAGCTTGCTCACTTTCCAGGGGTCCCATCTTAACTTTGTTTTTGACTTCTTTGGTTTCCCTACTTTCTTGCCAGTCCAATGATTCATTTTATTTTATTTTATTTTTTTAAATATTTTTTTATTTATTTCTAGGAGAGAGAGAGAGAGAGAGAGAGAGAGAGAGAGAGACAGTGTGAGCAGGGGAGTGTCAGAGAGAGAGGGAGTCACAGACTGAAGCAGGCTCCAGGCTCTGAGCTGGCAGTCAGCACAGAGCCCGACGCGGAGCTCGAACCCACAAACCGCAAGATCATGACCTAAGTGAAAGTCGGACTCTTAACCGACTAAGCCACCCAGGCGCCCCTCAATGATTCATTTTAAAACCTAGTAAAACATCTTAACCATCTTTAGTTTCATCAAGAGGCTTGTTTTGGGTTTTTACTCCATCACAGTAAGTTGAAGTGCTTTAAAAATAAGGATAGACAGGGACACCTGGGTAGCTCAGTTGGCTAAGCATCTGAATTTTGGCTCATGTCATGATCTTGAGATTTGAGGGTTTGAGCCCCTCATTGGGCTCTGAGCTGGTGGTGTGGAGCCTGCTTGGGATTCTCTCTCTCTATCTCAGAATAAACTTTAAAAATAATAAAAATTATAAAAATTAGACAGTGAATAATCAATTGCTTAGCAGAATTGAAGTAGTTTCTCAAATGCTTCGGTTTCCTTCACTTTCTACTGAGAACAAATCTTTGTCTTCAGAACACCAGACAGTGACTAAGGGTAGTGGGGACAATGGTGTGCTAGCAAACTGACTTTCAGGAAAAACAAAAACTTGACAAAACTCACAAAAGACTTGATTGTTAGCATCGCCGATTTCTGTGGGGGTAACAACTCCCACAGCAATCCATTTCAAGCAACCAATTTGGTTCACTAAACAGAGTTCAGAAGGGATGTGCACAGTTGTTTCTCATGAGCTGGAATGAGCCAACTCCACTGTGCCCGTGTAGAAGCAGAAGATACAAGTTAGGTGGCTAAGTCCAAAGTCTAGAGGTCTGTCAGGAGACCTAAATGAAGAGGGCCTGATGATATAGAGGTGCGCTGGCGAGCACATACCAGCTAATTGTTGCCATGTGTTACCAGAGTTTCTTACTCTTCAAGAAGAATGAGAAATCTGACTTTCAGGTGAAATATCCTCCTTTTCAACTGTTGCCAATTGACTCAAAAACTTTAAGAGCACATGAGAGACCCAAGAAAACAACCTGATGGGTGCAGATTTGGCAAAACACCAGCTTTGGGTTGACTGGGTTTGTACTTGGGGGTTATGTTTGCTTGTCTGGTTCCAGCTCTGTTTCTCTAGGCTAAATGGCCCATCTAGATAAGAACTGCAGGGTTGGTGAAGGAGCACATGCCATGGGCCCACGCAGGCTTTGGTTCAAATTCTGGGCCTGCCATTCATTGTGTGACCCAGGACAAAATGCTGTAAAATGAGAGGGATGGTCCCTGCTGGGGTAGGTTATCCTAGAGACAAACTTAGATGGGTATGAGACCTGCCCCCTTGTGCATACTTAATGGTCTGTCATTATTCTTGAGCAGAAACCAATAGTCACAGCTGAGAGCAAACACTGGAGTGTAGAGAAGAGAGACCTCAAATTCAGTGTTCTCAGTTTTCACTGCTGTAGAGTCACCTGGCAAACATTAAAAAAAAAAAAAATCAATGCCAGACCATACTCTTCAGTTGGTCCAAAATGAAGCCTGGGCATCACTGTATTAAAAGCTCGCCTTCCCCAGTATTCTAATCCTAAATGCTTTAGAGTCATCTCATTTAATCTAATCTTTCCAATATTATTCTCATTTCATGAATGAGAAACTAAGGTCAAGGGTTAAGTAATAGCCCAAGGTCACATACCTGGTAAGCCAGGGGATCCGGCTTAAGCCCAGAGGCTGTATTCTTAACGCCATGCCATTTAGCATTTAGTATATCTATCCCATATGGTCTTTGTGAGGGCAAAGTGCTGCAAATAAAGTGCTTAGTTCAGGACCTAGATGTGACAAATAAAGGTTAGCTATCATTATCTCATAATACCCAAACAGAGAATCCTTTCCATTTCCTCTTCTCTATGCGATTCCCTTTCAGGTAAACCTTCGGTCTTTTTTGGATCCCCCACTTCTTCCCCGCTGTAAATATTTCTAGTTGTCCTCCAAATGAATCCTAGGACAGTCACTATAATGCCTAGGGGAGGCTCGGCCTGGGTGTGTCATGCCTGAAGGAGGCAGAGAGGAGGAGAGAGGACAGGAGCTCCAGAGATTCTTGGAGAGGGTGGTGATGAAATCTGCTGCGAACGATGCTTCATTATATAACGAAAATTCAACTGAGTAAAATTGAAGATCAAACGGGTTTTGTTAAACCATTATGCACTGAGCGGCATCCTATCCAGCAGTAGAAAGGAGCTCCACCGAGCTATAGAGAAGGAAAGGTTTTTAAAGGGGGCTAGGGGGTGGAAAAAGAAATTGTTAGCAAAGAATGCATTGTTTCTGCAAGGTTGCCTTCCTAAGGGGACTGGACAGGGGACTTCCCATGGAGTCGGTTATCTCATTAGTGCTGACCAGGTAATTCTATGCTGACTGGTTACAGGTTACATCCCTGGGGGTGGGATGGGGTGGGTGTTGGAACTGCGGTTACGGTTAGGGATAAAGTCTTGGTTTGTTGATGTGGGACTTAGCATAAGTAACTCCATCTTAGACCTGCTGTCTCCTTAACACCCTGAAAGACAAGGCAAAGTTCAAGCTCTTTCGTACATAGTATTCTGTATATTTTCCCTGTGAGGACTTTGCTGAGGAATGGGGAAATGGAGGAAGGGACTAATGGGGGTGTCAAAGGGTGGGGAGCAGCTCTAGACCTGAATATTCGGGATCCTTCTTTCTTTCCAGCTTGGTCACACATTTGTTTGGAGGCTTATACCGTATTTGTTTTCTGTCTTCATTGTTGAGATGGATGTAGAAGCCAGTCGTAGAGGGAAATGAACCCTTGTTTGATGGACAGCATGCTCAGTCCCGGGAATTTAGATTCTGGGATCAGAGGAGTATGCAGCTGACTTAGGTGCAAGAAGCATTGGGCGAGGACACAGGTGCTGAATAGTGGCCCCCTCAGAGGCAGAGCTCTATCATCTACCAGCAATTGCCTCACATTTAGATGTTGGAAATGGTGAATTTACTTAGCTTATTCGGGTAAAAAACTTTGTAAAGTTTTGTTCCTCCAGTGACTGAATTTACAACTGGGTGAACAATCACCACCTCAACTCATCTGTAAAAATTAACAAGAAGTGAGTTAAGAAGTGGGGAAAGTTTTGGGGCACCTGGATAGTTCAGTTGGTTAAGTATCTGACTTTGGCTCAGGTCATGATCTTGCAGTCCTTGAGTATGAGCTCTGTGTCGGGCTCTGTGCTGACAGCTTGGAGCCTGGAGCCTGCTTCAGATTCTGTGTCTCCCTATCTCTCTGCCCCTCCCTCTCTCTCTCAAAAATAAACCTTAAAAAAAAAAAAGATGTGGGGAAGGTTTTGACCAAAAATTCTACCACAAAGGTAAGGCTGGCATTCTTCTCCATCAATGACCATAACTTACTCAGCTTTCCTATACAGATCCTCCTTGACTTATGATATGGTTATGTCCTGAAAATACCCAGTGTAAGTTTAAAATGCATTTAATGTACCTAACCTACTAAACATCAGAGCTTAGCCTTGCCTACATTAAACATGCTCAGAACACTTCTATTAATCTACAGTTGGGCAAAATAATCTAACAAATCCTACTTTATAATAAAATGTTGATTTCTCATGTCATTTATTGAATACCATACTGAAAGTGAAAAACAGAATGACCATATAGGTATCAAATGGTTCTAAGTATATTGGTTGCCAAGGCCAGTGATCAAGTGGCTGGCTGGGAACGGAGGCTCAGTGCTGCTGCCTGGCATCACAAGAAATGATCTACCACATATGGCTGGGGGCTGGGGCAAAAGATTAACATTCACAATTTGAAGTAGGGTTTCTACTGAATGTGAATCGCTTGCACATCACTGTAAAGTTGAAAAATCCTAAATCGAACAATTCTAAGTTTGGGATTACATGTACTAGAAAGAGGTAGGGAGAAAAAAGGAGTGGGTAAGAAATAAAGGAGCAGAGAGGCCTTTGTGGGGAAAGCAAAGGTCAAAGTAATTTCCAGCTAAAATGTAACAATCACTGAGATTCAACCTCTTAGTCTTCCAAGGTTTGCCCATAGGGACAAATTACAAGGGTAAATTCTCTGAGTAAGATGCACTTTTACCAAGCTGAGAATGTTTATGGTCATTTGAAGTTTTTGTTACTTTATTTTTTTCTACTTGAATTTTGATCCTCAACTCATTTGAAACTTACCCAACACTATACATGACCTCTTGTTTTTATCTTGTACTGCTTTGCAACTCTTGAAATACCGAATTTTTAAAGTCTTATCCCAAGGCTGTGAGCTTTTTGAGGGACATAGCTATATCATGTCCCCAAGCCCCCATTCCTCACCAAGGGGGTCACAAAGAGCTCAATTAATCTACTGGACCTTTAACACTTCCAGTTTTTTAAAATGCCCTTGGGGTATGCATTCTGTAAATGGACACTCAACAGGTTTATAGTAAGAAGCTAAGAGAGCCCAGCCAGTGTAAACATATTCTAAGTCTGCATGTCTGTACGTTAACGACAAAAGATTGCTTAGATTCAGAGCGTGTTTTTTTGTTTTTTTTTTTTTTTACGGTGAGTTATAAAGATTAAGCAGGAACAACTGAAAGTTCTTTGTATTTTATGCTGTATCACGATGCAAAACACTGGGCTCTGGGTTCCTCCCAAAACGCTGAACACGCTGAACAGGACTCCTGGTAACATGCCCAAAGCCCCCCCTCCCCCCCATGTGCTCTCTGGAGCCCCAGTCCCCCNCATTGCCAGGCTATAAACCAAACGGAAGCTCAGGGCTCTCAGGACAGGCCCACAATGAGAAAAGTGGAGCAGCAGGCACAGGAGCAACACCAGGAAGCAGTCAGAGCCCCCTTTCCCAGAGTTCCCTTCCAAAGACATGCCAAAGTAGCAAAAGCCCATTTGTACGTGGCAGAGCTGTATGCCCAAGTGACGGGCGCATTCTGGGGACATTGTGAGCAAGAAAGCGAGGTCACGAACTACGCAAGGTGATAACGTCTACCTCGCGGCCAGGGTGTAGTGTGGCAGGGAGTATGTGAGCATGTGAAATCGGCTCCGGAACCTGTGGCCGCGGAGCCCGGCCGGCTTTGTTCCCGAAATGTGATCGAGCGAGCCAAAGCCGGGCTTAAAGAAGGCAGCGTTCGGTGGCGGGAAGTCGTCTTTTCCGTAGGGGCTTTGGCAGCGCGCGAAAGTCACCATCAGGCTCACCGGCCTCAGCCAGCCGCTGCGCTGGAATCCTGCAACGGAGACAGCCTGCCCGGCCCGTGAGCGGAGCCCCGAGAGGTCGTGG
>NW_027532594.1:4671887-4674688 GCF_008692635.1 Crocuta crocuta
CACGGGTCTGCCGGCTCCGCCCGCGCCGCTCCGGCGTGTCTCACTCTCCACCCCCTCGGACGGCCGCGCACCGCCCCGAAGCCCCAAGCCCGGCAGCTCCCGGGCCCTAGCGTCCCCCGACTCGGCCAGGCGCGCCCCGCAGGGTGCTCTCCAACTTTCTTCCCCCGACACCACCACCTCGCAGCAGGACCCATCGCCCCAGGTCTGCTCCCCTTCTTCCCTCCTCTGTCCTCCCAAGTCTCCGTCCTCTGAACTCTCCTCAGCGCGCGAAGAATTGGCTTCAGGTTCGCCCTCTCTCTCTCCTCTCCTCCCTCCCCTCCTTTCTTCCTTAGANGGGGTGTCTGGGGCCTGGAGACTGGTGTCCGCGGCCAGTCAGCGCGCGGCGTGGTTTGACGAGTAGGCGGTGCAGCGAATGGGGACGCGGCGCTGAGCTCCCGGGTCACGCGCGTGTGGATACAATGACATCATCTGTTTGTACGCGTCGAACTAGCTTGGTGCAGGGGCGGGGCCGTGCGTCACTTGAGTGACGGGCCCTGCGCAAAGCCCGGAGCCTGGAATCCGCTGGGTGGGCGGACTCCTGAGTACCCTGGGTTGGACTTTTGTTGTGTATTGGGTTGTTGAGGAGCGAGCTCTGGACTCTAAGGTATCTCCTGTGACTGAGAAGGATTTAAGAAAAAAGGGGGGAAAAGATATTTATGAACCAAAGCGAATAGAGCTTTGGTGTGCGTATCGCACGTAGTGCAAACTTAGTGTATAAATGAACAGGTTAGGCACTGATGATAGGATAAGGACTTGTTAAGATGTTTTCCTAAGCCTAAATCAGTAGCTTAAAAAAAAAACTTAAAAATGCACAATTAGCCTTTCTGGAGCCATTTTCAAATTAGAATCAATTTAGTTTCCATTCATAATTGTTCAACATCTGCCCTTGCGTTTAGGAATGGGGGATAATTTGCATTTTCCTGAGTTAGTTACACTTCTCCCCTCATTTGCCGTGAAATCCCCAAGTCGAGCGTCCTAGGTAAGAGACTCCACTGCAAACCTTCCGGTGCCTGATCAAATCCGAGGGCATCACTTTATCGAAGTCCCGTATGGCACCAACATCTTCGCTTGTCAGTATTTCCACGCCGTGGCAACCTCTGCGATCTGCGGTCAGCATCTTATCTCGGGTGTTACCTGGTGTCCGATTCTAACGGGGAACCGGACACCAGGGCGGGCCCAGAGCCTGGCGGACGGACGCGCCCGCCGGGGACCCCCGGTACCAGGCGCCCTGCTCCGAGTCTGAGAGGCCACGCGACCGCGCTCGTGGAGCGTTCGGGGCTCTGCTCTCCCCTCCTTCTCCTAGGCCGGCGCCGCGCTTTGTTGTTGTTGAGACTCTCGGGAGGAGGAGCCCAGCGGGGACGGCTGCGGGAGCCCGCCTAGTCCCGGCCCACGGCGCGCGCCCCGACACCCACGCCCGCAGTCCCGCGGAGCCGGGCCGCGCAGGCGCGCGCGCGAGCACACATATACACACACGCACGCACACAGCACACCCGGGCCCGCCGCCCAGCCCTCCCCCTGGGCGGGGACCCGCCCGCCCGCCGTCAGCTTAGGTTGAGGCACCCTGCGTGTGTCTATAACTTTGTGCTGCTGCCGCGGCCGCCCTGCTCGTGGAAGGGAGGAGGAGGAGGAGGAATGTGGAAGGCGGCAGCGCGCAGGCTGACAGGCGTTTCCTCAGGCGGGCTGCGGCGGCGGCGGCGGCCGGAGCGCCTCTCTCTCGCCGAGGTTGCGCGCCCCCTCCTCGCTGTGCCCCGGGCCCGCGCGGGATTGTGCGTCCTCCCCCCTCGTCCCTGAAGGGAAGGAACTGAGGTAGGCGCCGGAGCTGTGCAGCGGGGCGGCCGCCTTCCCGGTGACTCCGGATCTGCTTCCGAGCTGGGCCAGGCGCTTCCCTTTTCCCTCCCCGTGACTCGGTGTGCGCGCCCCCCTTCCCTCCCGCTAGTGTTTTTAAAGGACTTGAGTGAAGGGGGGAAAACTGTCAAGATGGCAGCAGCGGGAGCAAGGAGGTGATGAACGTGCTAGTCCGGGTTTTCTGGCAGCCCGGGAGACTTGGCGCTTCCTGACCTGTTGGAAGATTTATGTTCCGACTTGTCCCCTCCCCGCGTTCTTTACAGGGAAGGGGGTGGAGGGTACAACGTCCGCGAGCAAATAAACCACACAAAACCCCAAAGTGGTCGTTCCTGCTTGGCTCGACCCTTTGCAAACACCCGCCGAGCTGGCTGCCCCCCTGCTTCCCGTCTGGTCTTTTTTCTGGAAGTGACAAGGGCCCGTCCGCGCTCGGACTCGTGTTCGCCCTCCGGGTCCGCGGGCCAAGAGAAGAGAAGGTGGCTACCCGTGCCGTTCCCGGGCTCGGGCCCCTGAGCTAGGCGAGGGGGCACAAGGGGGTGCAGAGGCGGCAGGGCCAGGGGCGAGGAGCAGAGGAGCGGAAGACGCCACAGACTTTGGCTGCGGCGCCGCGGGAAGCACTTGAACGGGNCGGGCGGCGAAGATGGCAGAGGCACCGGCCTCCCCGGCCCCGCTCTCTCCGCTCGAAGTGGAGCTGGACCCGGAGTTCGAGCCCCAGAGCCGGCCGCGCTCCTGTACGTGGCCCCTGCAGAGGCCAGAGCTCCAGGGGAGCCCGGCCAAGCCCTCGGGGGAGACGGCCGCTGATTCCATGATCCCCGAAGAGGACGACGATGAAGACGACGAGGACGGCAGCGGTAGGGCCGGCTCGGCCATGGCGATCGGCGGCGGCGGGAGCGGCACGCTGGGCTCCGGGCTGCTCCCTG
>NW_027532594.1:4674790-4746033 GCF_008692635.1 Crocuta crocuta
CGCAGGCGCCCCTGCAGCCTCAGCAGCCGCTGCCACCGCCGCAGCCGGGGGCGGCTGGGGGCTCCGGGCAGCCGAGGAAATGCTCGTCGCGGCGGAACGCCTGGGGGAACCTGTCCTACGCCGACCTGATCACTCGCGCCATCGAGAGCTCCCCGGACAAACGGCTCACTCTGTCCCAGATCTACGAGTGGATGGTGCGCTGCGTGCCCTACTTCAAGGATAAGGGCGACAGCAACAGCTCGGCCGGGTGGAAGGTGCGTACCCACCTCGNGGCCTCCTGCGCAGTGCCAGACGCGCCTTCGATTCATCGGAGCGCGCCTGCCGGCGCTGGGGAGAGGGGTTGGCCCCGAGAGCCTCCGCTGTGAGGTTTCGGGTGATCTGTGTGACCCCCAGAGGAGGGGAACCTGGGGTCGGCCGCGGAGGGGGGTTGGGGAAAGGAGGCTTCCAGGGAAGCCTCGGGCTTGGCCAGGTGAGGAGAGGGGGCAAGGGATGCCGGCGAGGGAAGGACTGGCGGACGGGAGTGCGTTTGCTGGAGTCCCCGGACTGCGCGGAGGAGGTAGGTCTGCGACTAACTTCGAAGTAGAAATCACCGTAGTGGGGGTGCGGGGAGGGCCCTGCGGGTGGAGTGAGAGGATGTGGGGGGAGTGTTTGGGACTTGGTGCCCAGAGAAGGGGTTGGTTTGTGGCTCTCAAGTCGGTCACAGGAGTATGGTCGTTGTCACTAGCTGGATGAGAACCTTACGTCGAAGTTTCTAGCTTGTGGGTGTTAATTCCCACAGCCATACCGGTCCCACTAGAAAGAGCAGTGGTTGTAAACCTTTTCCTCTTTTCTTGCGTGTGTTGACATCCTTATTCCTTAGACATGTTTTCCCAGTTAAACGTGCCCCCAAACTTCAGATGTTCTGGGTCCGGGAACCGGCCAGCCCTTGCACGTCAAGGCGGACTTGCCACACCAGCTGCTTCCGCTGAGGCCTGGACTCTGGCGCTGTTTGAGGCCGGGTCCAAGTGTAGAGGATTGGGGCCTGGAGCCCGGCCTAGGGGAGGGAGATGTAGTGGCATAGCTGGGCCGTAATGGCTTCTACCTATAAGTGAACCAGAAGGGAGGCTCTCTCCTGTTCCTTTTCAGCCTCTTGGGGCACTGAGCACATGGTAGGGAGAGAGGTGTGGAAAGGCCTATGATGTAATGACTTCCTGCAGTTGGGCATCCAAACAGATTAACTCCTGTGCCCCTGCTGGGCTGCTGATACCCAGCTGCTCCGCTCTTCCTGGCACCTCATCCTCCTGGCCTCTTTCCCCAAGATATGAATGTGACATTACCAGACAAAAGAGTCCTGTACAGGTGGAAATAGATATCACTTATCAGTTACTTCTGTTTGCAAGTTAGCTTTGTTTTTTTTTTTTTCCTTTTAAATTAAAGAGATGGTTGCTTCCTTCTTCACTCCTTCCCATCACTGTCTTTGGGGAGCCCTGTATCTTCCTGGATTCCAGTATGTGTGTACAGCAAGAACGGTGTAATCTTGGTGGAGAACTGGAGCCCTGGAGAGGAACTTGTGTATGAAAAAACTGAAGGATTTAGTGTGTTTAAAAAAAAAGTGTGTTGAGTTTTAATTTACTTAAAAAAAAAAAACCCTTGTAAAGTGTTTTGTTTTTTTTAATTTTTTATGGCTAGTATTGGAAAGGACTTGTGGAGATACTTTTTTAAGTTTATTAATCATGAGAGACAGAGTGAGGGAGGGGCAGAGAGAGAATCCCAAGCAGTTTTCATGCTGTGAATGCAGAGGCCGGTTTAGGGCTCAAACTCACGAAACCGTGAGATCATGACCTGAGCCAAGGTCAAGAGTTGGATGCCTAACCGACTGAGCCACCCAGGTACCCCTTGTTGAGATACTTTAAGAGCAAAATGTGTGCTTAGAAATTATTCCACATATCTGTCTCATTTCCTTTACAGATGCTGACATTATGAGTCTTACATTTGATTTAATTTTAAAGCTTTGCAAAGGAATGCCAGTTGTGTGATCCGAGGGCCATTTACAGAAAGCATGAGAGGGAATTCCATTTCAAAGCAGTGCTACTGTCATATCTTTTAAAACTGAGTTTCCAAGTGAATAGCAAGGGTTCATCACAGTGTACAGTGTCAGGAAGGGGTGGGTTTCAAGATCTAAGAAAATGGATATAGGGGTTTGGAATATTTTTCAAATTTCTCACACTTGACATGAATCCTGTATATTTTGAACTTCATGCCGAGGATCTGCTAGTTAAAAGTTAGCTAGTTAAAGCTAAAAAGTTAACGTTGGAAGGGTTTTCACCTTTCCTATGACTTTTAAGTTTGCAAAAGTAGTTTAATTCTACAAATATTTTCTTTTGTGCTTATAGTTAAAGATAGTAACAGTTTTGATTTTTTTAGAGATCTAGGTGAGAAAGTAGTATTATCAAAAGTAGCCATGAATTGTGATGCAGTTAATTATATTTTCATGTAGCTTGCAGGACTTGCAATAGAGATTTTGGGCCTAGTCATAAACTTTGTGGTTTCTTGTCCTTATCCTTATTTTGGTCTCATGGTTTCTTTTTCCTTCTCTGCTATCTCATTTCTCTCTGTCCCTCTCTTTTTTTGTTGTTGTTAGAGGATATTCAACACGCAGTATTAGATTAGTTTCTATCATATCTCTAACTAAAATTTGTGAAATTTATAAATTGAAACTTGAGCCTTAATAGATTTAGCACAGGGCATAAAGTAAAGTGTCTTTGTATGTAATGTAAGTAAAATTATTTTTACTTTAAGATTTTGTACTAGTTCTATTTTTGAGTATCATATGGCAACTGGTGGGGATATAATTTAGTTAAAGAGTTTTTGTAAGATGACCTTCATCAGAAGATGCACCCATGCAGGAACTTCCAAATCTTTGATGAGGGAGAAAGCCCTTTGAAACTGGGGCTGGTTTCATATTCTGATTATGACTAATAGCCAACCATTTTTTGTGCTGTGGTTCAGTGGGGGTGGCAGAAGAGGGAAAAGGGAGAGGTCAGGAGCTAATTGTGACCCATTTCCCTGCCTCCAGGTTTCAGGAGTTGATTCCTATCATGATTAGTCATTTTGAGAGCATGCATGTGCACTTAAACCACACTGCTTTCATTCTTAGTTACGCATTAGGGTTTTTAACTTCTAAAAATGTCTAGAATTCAGGTTAACCGCTCCTAGTCCTGTGTGCACACAGGCACAGCATGCAAGGTTTAGGCTTTACTTTTTTTGTGGCTTTTTTGGCCTATTGCATTCTGAGATCCTATCACCAGAATTATCGCTCTAAGATCAGAGAATGAAAGAATAGGGAAAGAAGCATTGGAGATCAGAACTGGGACTAGTGGTTTGAAGCCCTGGTTGCATATTAGAATCACCTGGGAGCTTAAAAAAAATGCCAATACCCAGAGAATCGGTTTTAATTGGGCTGGTCTGGGGCTTAACATTGTTTTTGTTTAAGTTTCTCACATTGTTCTAATATACAGCCGGGATGATGTTTGCTGAGATAGTTTAACTCCCTTATTTTGTAGGTGAAGAACCTGTTTCTTCAAGTTAAGGACTTCTCTAAGATCACATAGCTAATTAGTATACAGGTAATTAATAGCTGCAGTTCTGGAGATTTGTTCTTTATCACGCTATTTTCCTCTTTAAATCGAGGATCTATTTTTAAAAAGTCATTTACTAAGTAACAAGTAGTCTTATATAAGTAAAAGATGCGTTCCTAAAAAGCATTATTTGCCTCTCAATCTAAAAATGTCTTGGTTATTATTTTAGCATTAGAAACATAGATAAGTATTGATGGAAGCTGAGTGAGTTTATCATATTTGTATAGCTGTCCAGTGTCGATCAGTATGGATACTTAGGAACTATGAGGTGATAAAGGTGGCAGAAAAGATAGCATTTTAACAAAAGGAGGAAGTTCCTGGTTAACTTTAGGTTTGAAAGATGCATATTGTGCCAGAGAGAAAGGTGATGGCTATCTCACAGGCTCTCTTACCTCAGGCAATAAGTAGAAACGAATAATCAGATGTGGTTAAGAGGGGAAAAGGTTACATTTCCTTTAATTCGGATTAAGTTTACTTGTACTGCACCACCCCAAATTAAACTGGTTTGTTCTCTCCATTCCTTCTGGGGCGGGGGAGGGTAGACCTCTAGGACTCCAGGGTTTACCTGTTAAGGACTATTTATTGCTTATCCACCTACTCACACCCACACACCTGCATTTCCCAGGGGGTTAGGACATGCTTGCATCGGGTAGCCGTGTAGCCAGTGAGTTTCTCTGCTGGTTCTCACAATTTCACAAATGGAGAATCTTGTGTGTGTGACGATTTCTGCTGCTGCTGTGGAGGCTAATTCTGCAAGAGACTAGTCTCCTTTCATGTGAGAATGTATACTCCCGACGGCTTCTTCCCAGGGTAAAAAGATGAGGGCCCACCTGCCATGCAATACTTGTTTAATTTCTCACCATTCTGGTTCTTTAGATTAATGCATCCGGTTCCTTACCAACATACTGTATTAAGAAAATGTTATTTCAACTGCAACTTTTATGTTTAAAAATATTTCTTAAAATTTCAAAATGACAAAGTTGTGATAATTCCATGTTAGCTCGTAATTTCCCCCGCAGTCACCTTTTGGAGTAACTCACCAGAGGGCCAGTTGTAGTCGTGTGCAAGGAATCTGTCTTCTGCTTGGCCCATGTTGCCAAAATGCTGTTTTGTAATTTCCTTTGGCAGTACTGTCTTCGTCAGGGATTCTCAACGAATACACTTCCTCTTCCTACAGCAGCAGCACACTAGAGGCACTGGGGGACTGTTTTTCCTCTTTTTCAGAGCTGTGTCATCGACCTATGAAGTGAAGAAATTGGCCCTTTTAAACTTTGATCTGTGAGCCCCGTGTAGCAGAGAGAGTCTTTAAACTAAGTGTTTGTTTTGATATGTTTATCTCCTTCTTAGAAAATGAAATGAAACTATGCAGACTTATTTTTAGGAGATTTTAGGAGGGTTCTATTTTAAGAGAATGACACCATAGAAGAACATCTTGTAGTTAAACTTTTTAATACGCGTGATTCTTACTTAAAAGCTGCAAGATATTTTTGTTTAGGAAATTAATGAAGAGCCCTTGGCCCACTAAAAAGTCATTTATTTGGTCTGGAAAAAGTTTAACAGACACCATCTGCTAAAAAGATCGTCATAAATATGCAAAGATAAGACTGTTTTGGTCTGTACCTTCTGGCAGGCACCCTGCTGACCCCCCCCCCCCCCCNAATTTATTTTGTTTTCATACCTTACTCATCTTGCCTGTAGGGAACAGACTTGGTCTTGTCCTTGAGTAATTTTTCTCCTCGCCTATTCCTGTAGCACACATTGAAGGGTCCTGAAGAGCTGCTATAGAAGTTGGGAATGACATACATAGGTAGGTTAGTGTCTGTGGACGTTATAGCTGGTGTACAGTAAGTGACTAAAGATCATAGAAAGCCTTTCTACTCATTTTTATCACATGCCATTTTATTCATGCTACAAATACTTAATCAAAGGCATACTGTTCACAGAGCTTTCTCCAGGGCGTAAGGGATATAGTAGGAGCACAAGTCACATAAGGTTCCAGTTCACAGGATTCATGTTCTATTGGAGGAAGACAAAATATAAACATGCAAATCTGTGCTCTATGAACTTGTCATTGTTGTTCATTCACTTTGCCTTCTTTCACATCTGCACTTCTCCTTTCCTCAATACTTCAGCTCTCTGCAGAGAAGTTCCCGGCAAATTGCAAAGTTGGTGTTAAACTCTGGCTTGGTGCTGGTCTTTAATTCCCTGCAGATTATTTTTTTCCAGCTTGCTTTGGAGCTGCAAGGCCACTGTGGTATGGCTCCTGCAGTTTGGGTCTGTTTGGGAGAAGCTGGGGCTTTTCCAGGTGTGCCCAGATTAGGGCACACCTGTGGTCCTGGCCTGATCTGGGATCTCCAGTTCTGTCTTGTGAGGCCTGGTAGAGGACTGACCTCCCTCTGGAGTGGAGGTGGAGCCTTGATACAGCTGACTCATCCACATTGCTTCTCGCCTCAAATTTAGAACTAAAAGAGGTTTTAAAGATTGTCTAACTACTTCATTTTACGGGTGAGGAACAGACAGGAGCATGTGAGTGACTGGCTTAGGAGCTAAGAGTGTGTCCACGTGAGGCACCACTGTTCTGTAATGTCTGCTGTTAACCATGGTGGTTTCACAGCTGTTCGTGTCATTGCTTCCATTTCTGCAAACTCTTACTTCATTTGCTTGCCTCTGCTTCCCCTCCCCCTTCCCTTAGGCTGGTTTGTGCTAAAGTAACTGTGTTGCTCTTTTAGCATTCTCCATCAGTGCTTTCAGCTAACCTAAAAGCCATCTGTTTCAACCCTACCCCACCCTACTGTGCCCACCCCTGACTCCCACCTACTTCCTTTGGCATTTTTCTGTGACTCTTCTTTATTCTCAAGGACAGTGTAAGAGCCTCCAAAGCACAGAATGTGTCTACCAGACGATAACACATCTGATCCTTGGAGCTGCTTTTTGGATCCTTATGTCCACAGTCCATGAAGATAGCCTTGTTCTGGGATTCTGACACTGAAAGAGATGATGTGATGCGGGAGTGAGGTGATACCACACGTGGAGTCTTTTGGACACTTCCAGCTATGAAGTCTGAGACCTCCTAGCATTGATGTTGATAGGATATAGTGTAATTATGAAAGGATACTCTGCTATTTAAGGCATTTCTTGTAGTGCCTTATCTCCTAGTGTAAAAGTCCCTGAAAACTTCCTTAGTGCCAGTCACGACCCATCATAGAAACTGAGGGGAACCTGATCTTGGAAAGACTTCATTTAGAGAAAGTTGAAATCAAGTTTGTGTGTGTATGCCCCACTGATGCAGCATCAATAAGCACCATCTAGAGAGAGTCACCATGGGATTATTCAGCCTAAAACTCACTTACCCACTTCTTACAGGAGCAAAGCTGTTGTGTAAAACTAAGTTGTCCATAATGTTTTGCATTTGGAGGTAGAAGTCTCAGATGTGCTTGAAGTTTTATATCCATGGACTGGGAAATAGAAGTCATGTGTGAAGGAGGAAGAGATAGCAAGCACTGTTGGAGATGGATCTTTTAAGGGCTAGTCTGTAGCTCTTCCGAGTTCAAGTTTTCTAAATAGGTGGCTAGGCTGTGATTATGATAGAAGAACCCAATTCTGATGGCATCTCTACTTGGACAGACTCCGTCCTTTTAACCATCTTATTCTTGACCGAACAATATTTATTTTTCAGTATCACAATTTCCCCAATTGGAAAAATAAGCACAGTAGCAAGCATCCATAGAGTATTGTGATGTATCATTCCTTCCTGATAAAAGGCAAGTGTGTGACTGGTGCATGTTTCAAGCTGGGTTTTTCTAGGGAGTGTGTCTTTCACTTTCCATTCAGGCTCCCCCGCCCCCTCCATTATAATGGGATAACGTTATAAAATGAAAGAGACTAAGTTCCCTTGTGGGCTGTGGTCCTTTCAGTATTTGCTACTCTAGTAATTGCCTGTGAAGAGGACGACAGGTTATCTTCTAGGGGCTCACCATTCCTGGGTGTCAGATGTGTCCTCGTCCTGGAGTGGAGAGGTGCACGCAGGGCAAGGAAAACTTGGCACACTTGTAGGGGGGCAAGGCTGATGCAGGAAGTGACTCCTGCTACAAACAAATGCGTTAGTTTTCCTGTGAGTAAACCTGTGATAAATCCAGTGAGGTGCCTTTCTGAAATTTCTTATTTCTTTGAAGATCTTTGCATGTGTATGTGTTGGGGGAGAATCCGTATCATATTTTTCATTATGTTTTAGAGGTCTAGTGAAATTAATAATTTAGGCTCCTGAAGTCATTGAGAATTTACTTTAAATTCAGAGCCAGCAGAGGGAGTACACAGGTCTTAAGCTCGTCTCAAGTATGTTTTCCCCATAAAGCTAAAATAATTGCTTGATTAAAAAGAACTGTGATATAGAGTGCTTCCGTGTAGGTTTATGTCCCCATTAGAAAAGGATAGTTTGTAGAGGGGACTGTTAAAAACCTTAAGGTAACTTTTTTTTTTTTTTAAGGAAACCTTGATCTTCTGAGACCCATGGTCCACTTTCCATCCCCAAATAGTTAAATGAAAGCACTTTTAACGGAAAATTATCTTTCCTTGTCTTTCATCCTTTTTGTTGCTTCTGATAATATACGTGAGTGTTTATGCCTAATGGCAAATTTTCAGAGTATTCAAGTCTCTGGACTTGTGGAATGTCCTATGTTTTCGTGCTATTTTGATTGGGACTTATGATATTTTCCAAGACTTCACGGTTTCCCACAGGTAAGAGAAAGGTGAAAGCTACATTATTTCTAATTCAGTTTGGAAGTAATTAGTAATTATAAACTGGCGATTATACTTTGAATTTTTTAAAAAAACATTTCTGTATTGCTGTGATTTGTCATCTCCTTCCTCTTTGTCCCATACTTTGGTAGTGGTGGTGGTTTAATTTGGGAGTTGTAGTGGGTTAAATAGTATTCTCCCCCAATTCATGTCCACTTGGAACCTCAGAATGTGACTTTATGTAAAAATAGGGTCTTTTAAGGGGTGATTAGTTAAAATTTATATTGGATTAGGGTGGGCCCTACACCCACAACTAGTGTCCTTATAAAGAGAGGAGATGACATACTAGACGGAGTAGATGCGGCGAAGCCTGTATGAAGACTGAGGCAAAGCTTGGAGTGATGTAGTTAGTAGCCAAGCGCACTAGGCGTTGCTGGGAGCCACCTGAAGATGGCAACCGTCCCCGCCCTGGCACCTTCAGAGGGAGCATGGCCCTGCTGATGCCTTGATTTTGGACTTCTAGCCTCCAGCACTGTGAGAGAATAAATTTTTGTTGTTTGAAGGTCACTTGTTATGGTAGTCTTAGGAAACAAACACAAGAGCATGGAGATGGAAGAGAGGGACAGGCAGATAGAGGAGAAGAGTACAAAGTTTTATTTATTATTGAGATTTAATTGCCATATGATATTGGTTTCAGCTGTACAACATACTGATTCAACTTTGGTATATGTTGCAAAACGTTGACCACATGTAGCCTATTTTAATTAACATCCATGGGTGCATGCAGTTGCATATTTCTGTTTTCTTGTAATTTAGAACTTTTAAGATCTCTGATTTTTGTGCCTTTTGATCACTTTCATCCATTCTGCCCCTCTGCATTTTTGATTAGATTAAAATTAAAATGTTAATCATTCACAGGCTACTTGTAATTTAAATTTCTTCATTCTGCTGTGGGAGACAGAAGGAAGGGATGAATTTACCTGATTTCCCAGTTAGAACTACTAGAACTTGCTCCTCCCTCTCATTTCTAATGTGTCCTGGGCTCTCTCTCGTCTCCCCTCTCCTCTCCCGCTTACTGAATTTATTTCTTGAAGCTGGTGGAATGGCTGCAAGTGTGGAGTGTGGGCTTGAGGTTTGCTTTGAAACCTGTGAATTCTGGCTGAGAGCTTTGGTTCAGAAGAGTCACTCTTTGAGGAGAGAAAGGAGACTAGGGTCCTCAGTGGAAGGATCCTTTCTTTCCCGTCAGGGTTTGAGAAGATGGAGCCCAATCAGGTCCATTCTCATTGACTATGGTAGTAAGGCTAATGCAGAATCTCTCTGGAGTCCCCTCAGCTCCTCCTGTGCTTGCTTCGGGGACTTTCTAAGTCTCTCCTACCTGTGCCTTCAAGCTCTTGTCTCCTCGGAACTAAAACCAGTTATCCTGATGAAGCATAGAACATAGAGTGATTGTCCTTGTAGAAAAAGCAGCAGTGCTGAAGTATTTAAGAATCAGAATTGCACTGTCTAATATTCTGTTTCAAAATGATATTTTTGGGAAGGGGAGCCAGGAGAGGCAGTTTGATTTTTACAATAAAAAGGAGTCTGTACAACCACATTCTCAGACCTAGGTATAATAAAAATTTTTATAATAGTAGCTGATTTATTGAGCACTAAGCACCAAGTGCTCAGGTAGGTTTTTACATCTAATGTTGATCCTACAAGATAGGCATTTAAATGTAAATCTTAACTTTTTAATGTTTATTTATTTTTGAGAGAGAGAGAGAGAGACCGAGAACAAGCAGGGAAGGGGCAGAGAGAGACACAGAATCTGAAGCAGGCTTCAGGCTCCAGGCTGACCGCACACAGCCCAGTGCAGGGCTCAAACCCACAAACTGGGAGATCATGACCTGAGCCAAAGTCAGACGCTTAACCAACTGAGCCACCCAGGTGTCCCTGTAAATACCAATTTAAACATGAGGAATTGGTTCAAGGAACTTGTTTGGGATCAGACCCAGGTTTCTTGGACTCTGGAACTTTTGCCTTTTCTACTGTCACCTGAGTGCAAGTGGGACTTTGGGGTGTGTATGTACAACGATAAAATTAAACGGCTGCCATTTCACTTATTTATATTATTCAGTTGGCAGGGAGAGTTGAGTTTTTATGTGTGGGTTTGTGGGGTTTTTAAAATTTAGGTATATTTGACATATAACATTAACTTCAGGTGTATAATGTAGCAAGTCAGTATTTGTATATGATCACCACAAAAAGTTTAGTTAACCTCCATCACCATTCATAGTTACAGAATATTATTCTTGTGATGAGAACTTCTAAGATTTACTCTCCTAGCAATCTTCAAATATGCAATACAGTATTATTCATATAGTCACCATGTTGTACATTATGTCCCTGTGACTTATAACTGGAGGTTTGTGTTTTTAGAAAATAGCTTCCATTTTAAAAGTTGCTGCTGTGTCCCATATCTTTACATATATTACCACTAATCCTCATATTAATCCACTGGAATACTGTCTTGAAGGCTTGTTTTCCAAGTTGTGGCTGACTGGGGTCACCCCTCTCTGTGTGGTGCTAGGGGAGTGGACTTGGACCCATTATTTAGGTTCTTTTCCTTGATTTTATTAGCATGAGCTAATAACTTAAGAATTGAGTCATGCCTCTGCTTTTAGTGGGAGAGTAGAAGAAGTGGCTTGAGCATTCTTTAAAAAACCTGCTGGTGTGTGGGTTCTCATTTCTGACCGGTCACTTTTTTGCAGAATAGCGGTTTACTCCGGGTCAGATACAAAGTGTACTATTTAGAACAAATAGAGTGATACATAGTATGTAGAAATCCTTTGGGTTGGGCTGTTATCTCTGACAAATTTTTGCCTTGGGAGAACAGATTATCTGTGCTTTTATTATATTGTAGACTTTAGGTAGGTACATGAAGGGAGACAAGACCACCAAGAAAACCAGATTTTAGGGGAACGAAATTTATAAGAAGCTCCTGGCAGCAGTTTGGCTGCTGAATCAGATCTCATAACTAAAGGTATTAAAATATCTTGTGAGGTGGTTGACTCTTTGCTATGAGGTTACTCTTGGGTTTAAAGGCAGGTTGCCAACACAGAGACCAAATACGTTGCATAATGCAAGTTGCTGGCCAGGTTAAGGTATTTATCTCTACTGGAGAGTTTATTGCTTTTATTTTTAATGTAAAAATATGTATGGGTAGGACCTAAAATGGTTTTAATTGGCCAGGGAATGCAGTACTCATGTGCCCTAAGATTAAATGTGGCTAGCAGCACACTAATCCTATGTGTGTTTGAAAAAACTTCAGAACTCTCAGTTTCATAGTAAAGATAGGTGAGTAGTGTCTGGATAGTGTCCAAAAGATAGACTGAAACACTATGATAAATGTGGAGTCAGCAGAATGGTTCTGCCTGATAACTGAATATAGCAGGGTGCCAGGGAGGGTGATGGGGCTGGAGGCAGCTGCAATAAGGTGGTAGTGGCCACAGTCGACTTTTAAAGGTACAACTTTGGGTTATAAACCTGAAGTTTAGGGTGGGCATAAAATTATATCCAACAGAGTTCGTTAGAGGTCTCCTTGAAAATTTGTACTACTTAAAAAGATCAAGTGGACAGTTGAGTCATTAATTCACATAATTCAAATTTTTTTTTCTTTGTTAAAATATACCTCGTGCCTTCATTAGCTTTTTTTTTTTTTTTACAAATAGTTTATTGTCAAATTGGTTTCCATATAACACCCAGTGCTCATCCCCACGAGTGCCCTCCTCCATGCCCATCTCCCCCCTCCCCCCCACATCCATCAGTCCTCAGTTTGTTTCTCAGCATTCAAGAGTCTCTCATTGTTTGCCTCTCTCCCTTTCCCCCACCATTTCCCCCCTTCTTCTCCCCCTTGTTCCTCCGTCAAGTTCCTCCTAATCCTCCTATACGTGCAAACATGTGATATTTGTCCTTCTCTGCCTGACTTATTTCGCTCAGCATAACACCCTCAAGGTCCATCCATGTTGCTACACATGGCCAGATTTCATTGTTTCTCATTGCCATGTAGTATTCCATGGTATAGATAAACCACATCTTCTTGATCCATTCATCCGTTGATGGACACTTAGGCTCTTTCCATGTTTTAGCTATTGTGGAGAGTGCTGCTATGAACATTGGGGTACATGTGCTCCTATGCCTCAGCATTTCTGTATCCCTTGGGTAAATTCCTAGCAGTGCTATTGCTGGGTCATAGGGGAGTTCTGTTGTTAGTTTCCTGAGGAACCTCCACACTGTTTTCCAGAGGGGCTGCACCCGTTTGCATTCCCACCAACAGTGTAGGAGGGTGCCTGTTTCTCCACATCCTCGCCAGCATCTAGAGTTCTCTGATTTGCTCATTTTAGCTGCTCTGACTGGCGTGAGATGGTATCTCAGTGTGGTTTTGATTTGTATTTCCCTGATGAGGAGGGATGCTGAGCATCGTTTCATCACATAATTCAAATCTTAAAACTGCTTTTTTTTTCCCTGAAGTGTCCTACTGATGTTTAACATCATGTTTAACACTTCCTGCTGCATTCCTCTCCTTTCTCTTTTTAAAGTTTTACTTAATATTGTTAAAAGCTTGATGCGTTTTAATTTTTTCTAATACTATAATGGTTTTATAAAGTAAAACTTTTTCTCTACATTTCTCTATTAGAACTTGTCCTGCTGGTAAATTCTTTAAAATTTTTTTTACCTAATATAAAATTCAGTGTTGCTGTAGATCTTCTAGAGTTTTTACCTAATAGGATAGCTGTCCTGGGGCTTCCTGCCAGCATTAATTTCCATATCAAAGAGTTGTTGTTAATCTCACCCTCACACCCTGTATATATGTGCTTTTTTTGTCTGTGGGGTATGCATGTGCATATGTATGTATATATATTTTAATCCTCTAGTTGGTAGAATGAGAAGGGATGTATTCACTAGTTTTCAGTAATCTCATTAACAGCATTAATTTGCCACATGTGTATATGCCCATCCTGCAAATAAACAGTGATCCACAAACTAAATTTTCAGCAAAATACTTTTTTAAAAGTAAACATTGAAACTCTGAACCCAAACATTCTTCTGAATTTGTTTAAAAGAATAATGAGCAGTTAGATCAGGTGTACCATTTGTGTAACCCTGAGAAGCCTAGAATGGGCTTATGAAAATTATGGGCCTGATTAATTTAAGGTTTTCTTCAAGCTGATTCCAGGGTGATGTGCTTGCTTTGGCACACGTAGATTCTTAAGCTCCTCATAGATAACTTCCTAGGTGAGCTAGTATACCATTTCTTGAAATTAGTGGCCTAGATCAAGCCTTCTATCGCCAACCCTGTCCAATGAAGATAAGTTTACAGCCTTCTGTTTGACTAGATGCATGTCCTCTGTTGAACTGAAATATCTAAAGCAGTCCTATTTAGTCTTCTCCTTTTGGACTGTTATAAGTCTTTGACAAATGTGGGCAGTTCATTGATCGTGTAGCCATTTCTTATTTTTGAATCTCGGACAGCCAGCAATGCTGCGTTGACTTTTATATCAGTCTCAGAATCTAAGAGCCTCAGTTTTTACCTGTTGTAGTCACCCCCAGCTCCTTTCCCATTTTTTCTCTTTCCTTCTATATCACTAAGACATTATGTAAAGGGGACTCACTGCCCTTCTTCTCTTTTTCCCATCCACCTACTATTGCTCTGTGATCTTTCTCCTACATCAGTGGTTTTCAACCTCGGCTGTATTTGAGAATCACCTGGGGATCTTTGAAAAACACCTGTGTCTCAGTCCCATCCTACATAATTTAGAATCTCTAGATACGGGGCCTGGGCATCTATATTTTTTAAAGCTCCCAGGAGGTTACAGTATGCAGTTAGGGCCAAGAACCATTGTCTTAGAGAAATGAGTTATCAACTGTTTTAGAGTTGACTTTTAGACCTATTTCTACCCTTTCCTCCATGGGAAGATCACTGAGTGTGCTCCCTGGAAGCTCCCTATAAAAGGGAGTGCTGTCTAGTTGGGCTGGAAGAGAACAGTTGGTTTCTAAGACAAGGGCATCCTTATTTAACAAACTTTTTTTTTTTTTTAATGTTTTATTTATTTCTAGGAGAGAGAGAGACAGCGAACAGGGGAGGGTCAGAGAGAGAGGGAGTCACAGACTGAAACAGGCTCCAGGCTCCGAGCTGGCAGTCAGCACAGAGCCCGACGCGGGGCTCACACCCACGAACCGCAAGATCATGACCTAAGCGAAAGTCGGACGCTTAACCGACTAAGCCACCGAGGCGCCCCTTTAACAAACTTTTTAACTAGGATTTCCTCCTCTACGTTCTTTCATAGAAATGAATGTGGTTTCTTTAATGTTTCCAATTCCCACCTGTTTTTCTAGTTTCCACTGGACCCTAGTTAACCTGTTTTAAAGTTTGCAGGAGTTTGCAAAAAGAGATGGTGCTATTTCAAGTCATTGAATGAGACTTGAACACTGAGACACATAAATGTACTATCATTCCTTTGTGCAACCTAACCTGATATACCAGTGGGATCTACCGTATTCTGGCATTAAGCTAGTGGTTCTCAAAGTGTGGTCTTCAAATCAGCAGTATTAGCATGCATCAACTTGGGAATGCAGATTCTTGGGCCCACCTCAGACATATTGAATCAGAAACTCTAGACCCAGCGTTCAGTGTTATAATAAGGCCTCCAGGTAATTCTGGAAGCTGAAGTTTAAGAACCACTGCTTAAGTCATTTGCTAAGATTGGAATTCCTCTGGTAACAGATTGGGAGTCAAAAATAAAAATTTGCATGCCACCTTGGCTTCAGAATCCTGACAAGAGTGGGAAAAGATGAACAGCCATCTCATGGTGGTCTCTGTTGAAATGGAATGAAGACCCTAGCCCCTTGGAGTGTTCTAGACTTGCCACAGATCTGCATTGTTGTGTAGCTTTCTCTGAAGGCAAGAGTACCCCTCCTTCCTGGACAACCATAATGAAGGATCTGCTCAGGTGCACAGAGGAGGCCAAATGTTCATTCTGGGGCATATATTGTGTTCAAAGGACTTGTATGTAGGTTGGATTCTTGTTGTTTTGTGATCTTTTCCCTTGTTTGTTTTGATCTTTGGGGAATGTTCTTAGATTTAAGACTAGCATCAGACGGGAGTAGTCGCAATGACTCATCCACCGACGACATGGGACATGTGGGAGAAAGATAAGATGAAAATGTGCTGGGTGTAATCAGTGTGGAGGGTGGGTGACTCGAAGGGGAAAGTGATGCAGCTTTCATGATGAGGTCAGAGGCAACGCCGTGGTGGTGAGATGGCGTCCATCCTGGCTGAGGTGCACAGCCTCTCCCACAAGGTGAAGCCAGGTAAAGATCAAAACAAGTTACTCGTGCTGTCAGTATCATTGGATTCTGTAGTCCATTAAGCTGGGCCTCATGATCAGCCATATCAAACATAGCTGATGGCTTTAGGAATATAAATAGTGCAAAGAACAGTGGGTTGGCCAGACTTGGAAGTTCATTTCAGGACCTCTTAGCAGCTGCTTCAGAATGCTGCCTGAGATTCATAAATACTCTTATATCTGACACGTTAAAAAAACAACAACACAGGATTAGTTTGGATTACAAATTCTTCTGCTGTTAGTAGCATACCTTTTCCTTCATGAAGCCCTGTTGGAGGCAACAGGGCTTGCTTGGGTACTCAGCTTCAGAGGCGTGGTGACCTTTTCTTCCTGGGAATGGGGAGGTCAGACAAGTACTTTTCTCAGATTCACCAAGATTCTTGAGAATGATTAGGAAGGCAGGTTCAGATCTTGAGACATCAGAAGGTTCACACAGTGGTGGAGAAAGCTACATTGAGATACTTCTGTCTGGGGCCAGAGTTTGGAGGAGGGTCCTAAAAAGTGCCATGAACACTGTAAGCAGCGTTCAGAGTTGGACTCCAAGTGATTACTAGGGACTTTTAAGATCAGAAGTGAGCCAGAGACAGCTGGTGGGATGCTTCCAAAGCTGCCACTGCTCACAGATGAAATGTGTATATGTGTTAATTCACTTCCATTTTGTTTTTCCAAAAGGATGGGCCACTGCTTGCATGTTTTGGGGACAGGGAAAGAGGAATATCCTGAAAAAATTCTGGCATTAAGGATGCATTTGCAGAGGAGTAAAGTGCCTTAAGGAACAGTTAGGCTCAGAAGAAAAGCCTGCCTGGCAGCAGTCTACAAGTCTTGGCTCCCAGCCCAAGGATCAGAGGGATCTGAGTCCATAGCTCCTGTGGCCCAGATCTGAAGATGGTAATAAGGGACATCTGTCTGGTTGACCCCTCTTTCAAAATCCCCTCTAGGAGACTATAGAGGAGGCCTTTGGTTTTGAGAAGAAGGTCTCTATTCCCTGACTTCCACATGCAGCTGAACTGGGGAGAGTTGATGATGCTAGAAAACTTTTATCCCCTCCCTCCTCCCCCCAAAAAGGGAAAAACCATTATATCTTTGGTGCAAATGGGAGATGTGTGCAGTCTCAACCTTAAGGTTTACCCATCATTTTCATGGCTATAACTACAAGCTACCATTATTTGGCATTTATTATGTGCCAAATACTGCTAAGAGCTTTATGCATGCTAACTCTTCCTCTTTACAGATGAGGAAACTGAGGTACAGGATGATTAAGTGACCTGGCTAAAGCCATACAGTTGGGCAAGTGATAGAGTTGAGATACCTGCGTCAGTATGTCTCTACTTTGACTAAACAAACTCTAAAATCAATAATTTATCTAGACTTTAGGGAATTTTGATTTTATAATACTGCCTGAGACCTCACTGGGCTGTTCAATCCTTATCACATCTCTCATTTGGGTTTAAGAGTAGAGATAGGAGGGGAGTTTGCATGATCCTCTGTTAAGACAGATGTGTTCTGCTTGGCCTGGTAGAGCCCATAAAGAACAGGCTTGAGTGTTAAGTTGTAGACAAGCATTTGTGTTGAACACAATGTTGTTGTTTTTTTCTTTTTTAAGATTTGCACTCCTGTTAAGTGTAATTATTTTTAGGGATGGGACTGCAAACTGCCTGTTTTCTCCAGGTTGCAAAGCAGATAGAAGTGATAGTTCAAGAAGGATGACCCAAGTCATGTTTTGCACATTGAGAAATGAGACACAGAGATGCTCTGACTTGAACTGCATCTAAACTTTCCTGTGATCACTGCTTTTTCTCTCTCCCTCTCCCCTGGGCAAGTGGAAGCAGCCCAATTGTGTTCCGCCACCTGGTGAACAGCTAGCTACATCTGCGTGGCCTGGCTTCGGAAGTCTGTGGATCATTTAGGTCTAGCTTTCATCCTTTTCTTGGATCTTTTTCACACTCAGGCCCAGGATATTATGTGTGTTGGTTTAAGAAGATGAACTGAACAGGTGTTGAATTATGGAAGCATCAGGAGGAGGATAAGTTGTAGAGGACATGGGTGATTACTTGGCAAAGAGGGATCTAAGAGCATGGGTGATGGTCGAGTAAAAATACCTTGGCTGAAGCTGGAGGGGGGGGTAGTAGCTGTGTTGATTGTGGTGAAATATTAGGAGCAATGGCTGGGTTTAGGACAGTTTAGCCACTATGTAATTTCTTCAAAGAACATGATCAAACAACATGTACATACCCTCAGTTAAGTGACATCATTAATAAACACATTTTCTGACTAAAATGTAAACAATTTGCTTTTAGTCTCTGCCATGGAACCATTGAGACTCCTTTGGGGAGAAAAGTGAACCATAGCAGTTCTTATTCTGGAAAGAAAAAGAGGAAAGCAAAGTTATTTGTGGTTCTGGAATGGTAAAAATGTAATAATGTTTTATGCTTTGATAGTATCTTTTTGGGAGTGTTTCAGAATTCTGAATAATTTTTTCTTTGTCAAAGTGGGAGAAGCATTCTTTCCATAAACCCAGTCTCACAAAGTCCCTGGTGCTTCAGGGGCAAAGGAAAGAGAGGAGAGGAGAAGGAAACTCTATGTGCCATCCTTTCCCCGTTATCACCTCGTCATGAAAAATGATCTGTGACTTGCTGCCAAGACTTTGTTAAAAGAACTTGGTTGTCTGGTATTTCTCATCTGCATGAAAAATAAAGTGTCTCCATTTTTTTCTGAGATTAATGATAAAGATAAAAGTTTCTCAATACTTTAAAATATAAGCTGCACACTCTCTGAGAAAAAGCTTACTAAAAGTAATTGAGGCTATTTTTTGAATATTTATTATACAAACAGAGTTTTTCACTGTCATATAGAGACAGAATACTTTCCTTGCACTTTTAACCCCCTTGGGAAAAAGGAGAAATCAGCCTTCTTTGTTGGTTTGGCATAGGCCATTTATTTACCAGCTGCTTAAGCAAGTGCCTGCCAGCTTCTTTAGATTAAATATAGGGACCATCATAAACCTCTTGTTTTCCAGATGTGGGGAGTGGGTCCAGCAGGCTCATGACTTGCCTTAGAAGTAGTGAGAGAACATGAAGGTGAAGCCATGTGCTAAGAAGTCTGAGATTCCCAGCCCTGTGTTCTAGTGGGAGACAGTTAGCTTTTCATCCAGAAAGTTGCACAGAGATCTTTATATCTTGTAAGAACTCAGAAACCTCTCTTTCTCAATCATTGATTACTATTTTTAAAAGAAGGGTTTTTTAATGAAAATGTTGCTTCCTGCATGAAAACAGAAATGTCCTGAAAGACCTAAAAGAAAAGGAGCTGTTTGTAAGGTAATGCATTTACCCTATTTAATTTAATACCTGTTAGTTAGGTTTTTGTCATGTAGATGTGAGTGGCTCTTCTAGAAGAGGGTAAGGGGTGAAGTTCTTTCTTTTTTGAGGAGACTGTTTTCAGGACAGACTTGACATTTGGTTTCTTTTGTATATCAGGGTGGGAAAGCCAAGTCTGACCCAGAAAAAAATAGTACAGTAGGTCCATCCATTGTTACTCACTACCTGCATTAGTGAGAGTCACTCCAGACCACCCTTCTCGGCAGTCCGACTTTGTATATCTAGCATTCCCCTGTCCATCTCACCTGGGCCCTGTTCCATGAGGGATTTTCTAGGGGAAGGACTGATAGGAGAAACAAATTAATGCTAAATTGATGATGGAACCTCTGAGTTCCAGAACTAAAGGGCCTTGGTTGTCGTCATCCTGTTTATCCCTTTATTTTCTGGATGAGGAAATTAAGGATGAGAGATGTGTAGGAGCTTAGCTGAAAATGCATAGTGAGGCCACTCTTAGTTTTGAACTGCCCAGTGGTCACCCTAGTCACCACCAATTTTATGGTGGACGGCCTGCGCACGTACCTTATGGGAGTGTGAACATGCCCATACCTGCCTGGACATGTTCCTCACTTCAGACACCACTACATTATTCTCCAGGGAGGAACAAGGCTTTTTATTTCACTGTGGCCAGTGTGGAGGCATTCTGTGGAAATGTACCTGTGAGAGACTTTCTCAGGTGACCAAATGTTGTCTTCTGAGTCTCCAGACATTGAAGAATGATTGATGGGCGGCAGTCTTATAATCCAGAGTGATGGGGCCTGAATATTCTATGTAGTCATAAGAGGGTTGTGACTTGGGGTAAGAGTTACATTGCATATAATGTTTACAAGAATAAGTGACTTTGTGCCAGAGGAATGGGCACAGTTAGCTGGATCAATGCTTTTAGTTATCAGCAGTTTGCTGCAAAGGAAATTTGCAGTTCTACCAGTCTTGATGCTAGAGAGCCCATACTTAAATGTGTTTGGTAGATTTGGATGTCTTTTATTGGGAATTAAGTCCCCAAAGCAGCTTTCTATAACTATTGAAGTCTGATTGATATGCTCAGCTCTTGATGGCACTGAAAAAATTTGGTAGTCTTTGGAAGGAGCCATTTCTTTGACACTGAAAAGTACCACTACTAGTTGAAAGGTTTGTGGCAGATGGGATTTCTAATGCTATGGTGAATTAATCTGTATGTCCTTTACAGGTGAAATAAAAAGATGGCAAGTTATCTGAGTCAACCTCCTATAAACACATTTTTTTTTTTTTTTTTTAAATAACAAAGTGGTTGGATGTTCTGGTCCTTCAACAGTGTATTGATAGGCCAGGGTCTAGATCTAACCCCAAGGTCCACATGATGTACTTCTTTGGGGACAGGCCATGGGAGTGTGCTGTCTGGGCCACAGCCATGATTATTTATTCATCTGATTTATCCTTCTGCTTTCATTCATCAAATGTATTGAAGTGTTGAAGATCAAGATGGATGTAGAAGAAGGCATTGCCTTTGATGAGTGTATAGTGTGGTAAATGATAGGAATGTACACTCAGAAATGTACAACATTTCTTGGGAGACAGCATTAAGGAAGGTGTGCGTGGGCCCAGATTCTACCTTGCCTGGAAAGAAGGGAAGTCTTGCTGAGCTGTGCATCCTGGCACGGATTTCTGCCCATCCTTCATTGTTTTCACTTGTGATAGTGAAATTTCTGTCAGTGTAGTATGTTGTCGGAGTTCATTTTCTTTTGTTGATAAAAGTATTACAGTAATCAAAGAATTCCTTGCAGAACTTTTGCAACCTTCAAGGAAAAGTGATAAAACACAGACCCTGCTTGATAAATTGCAGGGTACAGGGAGGGGAGGGAGTTGTCCTTCCTTTCACTTTGGCTTTGCTATTTGTTTGTGTAACCGTGAAAGAATAACTGAGCCTGCTTTTTGTAAAGGAGATAACTTGGCTCATCCCTAACATGCAGAGTGTTGGGTGAGTTAATGAGTGGAAGGCACGTAATAATATGTGGCACTTATATAGTCTTTTGATGATTTCACCTAAAATCTTGCCATCTGGAAACTTGCATTTACTAGGATGCAGAGCCAATTTTGGATGATACTGTATCCAACGTGTATTTAAAGTGGTTTAGATTTTCATTTGGCTAAAACTTAGGAGGTTATGGACTAATAGAATAATAATAATGATTGCTTTTCCTAAGGCGCCTTGAATAGGCTCAGAAGCACTCTAATGGGAGATAAAAGGCAGGAATCTTATTCTGTTTCCTAGCCATGAAATTGAAACATGGTAGCCTGCTCTAGAGCTGGTCCTGGAACTGTCTTTTTTGAAATGAAAAGTTGAATTCACAATCTATGGCTTTGGCTCTTGCTTTGCTACCAAGCATTGCTGACTGCAAAGTCTCTAAGCCATGAAGAATCTTTGTCATCGTAATTTTCCAGCAGGGGAGTAGAGGTTTCCCACCTAGAATTTAAATTCTGCTGAAGGTGCCTAAATCCAAGCCTAATAAGATTGCAAAGCTGGTTAGGGCTCACAGGCCCCTTGGCTTGGGAAACAGCTGCTGACTGTTGAGTTAGGAGCCCAGTTGGCAGTGCGTCCATAGCTCCTTTGCTGTCTGGGGGGCCCTCTGCACTTTCTCAGCACTTCAGTAGAACGAGGCTGGGCTCTTCTTCCCAAGATAGCTGATAGCCTCCGCAAGGTGTGCCCCACACTTTCCTGTAATTTAGACATGCCTTTTACCTCCCATTAGAGTGCTTCTAAGGCTATTCAGGGCACCTTAGGAAAAGCAATCATAATTATTATTCTATTAGTCTACAGTCTCAAAGATTTTAGCCAAATGAAAATCTAAACCACTTTACGTACACTTTGGATTCAGTATCATCCAAAATTGGCTTCTACAGAGTGATGGGATATGTTGCCCCAGGTATCTGTGCCCTTTGTTCTGGCTGCTGTCCTGATGCATCCTTCAGGGTGCATGGGGGAGAGGTGAGGAGCACAGGCCTAGTTCTGCTTCCACCTCATTCCTATCCCACGTTCTCAGCAGGTTCCTTGCTTTTTTAGTGCTTCTAAATATCTGCACAGGCCTGCCATTCCTGGATAGACCCAAACCTATGGAAAAGCAAAGACCACCTTTCCCTAAAGATGTTAATTTCAAATTGATGCTTGTTTATGCTCCTCTACTGTGGCAACTTAAAAAATTTATGCTGTATAAAAGGATGAACCTGAGGGTGAAGGGCAGTATAGTGCTTGGTAGGTGCTAGAGTCAGATCACAGACTTTGCTCTTGAGTTTCATAGCAGCTGAAGCAAAAAGGGATATAAGATCAGCTTCCAAATTTATAATTGCCTTTAATAAAAACAGATCAGTTTCACAGAAGAACCATGACTTTTTCTGTTACTGAGAAGCTTTTTCTCTTAGGACATAATAAACAGAATGCTGATCTAATGGATGACATTCTCATATTTGAAATTTGGTTCTCTAGAGTAATGAGCCAGTCCGTTTGAGCATTCTTTCCTCAGTGGTTTATTTATTTCTGTCTCTCTAGCCTTATAAATCCTTTTTTTGACATATCAGGAGATTGGTTGAGTGTGTATTGCGTCAGGCTTAGGAAGTGACTGGGACTTACATATGAAGCAATATGGACGACGTTCTTTGGGAAAGTTCTCAGAGTTACACATGGAGAAAACCAAGGCTGGTAGGAAAACTGTGGATCAGAAAAGTGGACAAGGAATTGCCTGTACCAAGAAGTAGCAGCAGAGACTCAGCAGGAGGGACTGGAGTTGAGGGGAATGCCAGGGAGCTGGTGTGTAGTTGGTGCTCAGCACAAGTGCACTGGCATAGTCCAGCCTCCTGCAGGACTTGGGGTGTGAGACAAGACTGGTTCTCAGGGAAAGCACTAGGGAATCATTAAGGAAACTGTATCAACATTTATTGAGTACCATCCTCGCAGTAAACTTGAAGGTAAAAAAAAATTTTTTTTTTTCCAGTTTCTGAGGAAGCAGAGGCTCAGATTTGGGTCTGGCCCCTGATTGGTTTGGCAGGGGTCTGGTGCACCCAGTGGATCAAGCTCAGCCAGGTTCTGAAGGGCAGAGCAATACAGACCCAGCCTGCCTACCCCACCTCCTACTTCCTCCTCCTCCTATCAGAGGTCTCTATCACTTAGGATAGTTTCTCAGGGCTGAATACACCTCCACTCACAGATGAAGGGATCCTGAGACTGCTTCTCCTTGGGCAGAATTGGTCCCTACACTGCTCAAGGGAGTGGAGTGAGGTGGTTCCAGTGAGGGGCATTAGATGTAGAGATTGATGGGAATGGGGTGTCAGGCAGCACTAGGAGATTTGTGTGCCCACCTGTGATACATATATTTTGCTATTCATAGAAATGTGTATATACAGTATATGTGTGTGTATATGTGTACACACACACACATACACACAATGATTCCTCAGTTTGCCTTTGAAGTGAAAGCTGTGACCCAATACTACCCTTGTGTTTTCTCCCCTCCATTTTAGGCCAGTCCACGTTCCTACAAACAGACAAAGCATTGTTTAAAGTACAATGTACTCTGCTGCTTTTGCATTGTCATCAGAAACCCTTGACAAAATGTTTAATTTCTCTCTGAGGTTATCTGCTTAGTTGACTTGCCTGATGGTACATTTGGTTCCGAAACCTGGAACTTTTGCCCACCTATGTTGTATTAAGTCTGTCATAGGACACAAACATTTTTATAGAAAAATTAAGGATTCCTGAATTCTGAGATGACTCAGGCCAGTATTTCCAAAGTATTAACATTAAGTAGGACACAGGCTGGAGAAGGGCTTCCCCGCTGGCCCTTGCAGACTGTTGCTGGTGCCATCCTTCTGAGACCTACGTATATACGGTAAAGAAAAGGGACCTGCCTCCTGGATGGAGGGTTCCCTCTTATGATGGAGACTATTTTTAAGGCAACTTTAACATAGTTAAAGCTCTAATTGTGATGATCTAACCAGTTGCATTCCTCATGACCTTATTTAAGAACGTGTTTTAGTTTATCATCTTTAAATTGATAAATTCAACGAAGGTAGAGATGATAGGAGTGAGTTGTTTTTTGAGTAGTTACCTTTGAAGTGTTCTTTAATATATTAAAATGTTTTTTTTTTTAATTTTTGAGAGCGAGCGAGCGAGCATGGGAGCGAGTGGGTGCGGGGCAGAGAGAGAGGGAGGGAGGGAGACACAGAATCCAAAGCAGGGCCAGGCTCCAAGCGGTCAGCAGAGAGCCCAATGCCCAGCTTGAACCCATGAACCGCAAGATCATGACCTGAGCTGAAATCAGACTCTCAGTCGACTCAGGCACCTCCTTTAATGTATTTTAAAAGCTCAATTCATGTTTCTCTTCTGCACTTGGGCTTATTCTCTTGCTGGTATGCTGATTCATTTGCACGAACCATTACCTGGATATAATAGTATTACTTTTTTAAGCTAAGCTATATGAAAAATTAAGATTTAACAAAACGATATAAACTGAGGTCGTTACTCAACCCTTTCTTTAATGAGCTGTCACATTTTAAAGAATCAGAGTTTAGAAATTCAGTTATAGTCAACTTTACAAGAATATATTTGTGATACAAAATGAAATATATGTGCAAAGACACAGAACAGCCTTCCTCTTTCTGGTCAGAACTGCTTCTATTTTATAGCTTTATATTCCCTAGTCCCTCACCCTCACCCCAAAGATGCAGGATAAGAAGAAACTTAGAATATCAAGATGCACTGAGACTGTGATGAGTCAAGATGAGGTATCCTGATGGCTGCGAAACCACGGTCTGGGCCTCAAAGTATAGTAGAATAGAGAAACAGAGAAAATACAGCTTGACTGGGTCTTGCCCTCACACTCGAAACCTCAGCAGGATGCTTTCGGCTCTGCTGGGATTATTTTCTACAACTAGGCAAAAAAAAAAAAAAAGAGGAAAGAAAGAACACAGTTTGTTCTGGTGGGACTGGAAAAAGGAAAAACTTGAAGGAATATTTAAACAGTTTTTGATGGAAAGTAATGATAGTATCTTAGTTCCTTAGCATTTATTAAGTAAACATAATGTTGTAGGTTCTGCAGTAGAACATTTCAGAATTGACATTCCTGAGGCTATTTTCTAAGACAGAAAAGTCAAACCTGTTTTTGGTCTGGTGGAGTTGGAGTACTTTGATGCAAATGTGTCTTGAGAAAAATGGACGGCATCAAGGTGCCTGTGTGTTTGTAAACAGTCCTGTGGACCATTCCGCATGTGGCTGCTTCCTATGTTGCAGCTTTACTTAACTTTCTCAGAAAACTATTGTTTTTGAAAATTTAAAAGAATCTAACTGATAGAAATAGAGGATGCATTTAAACTGGTCTTTGTAATTTTTCCTGGTCACACACAGCCCACATTTGGGAGCTTCGTGACGTAAGCGCCCCCTGACTGGGAGTCAAGAGTCTTGACCCACCTGGCCTTGGCTGCCTCGGGGCCACACAGACGCCTGCATAACCCGGATCCTTGTTTACTTCCTCTCCAAGTGCTGGGGACATTTAGTACTAAGAAGAACCATGCGCCTCCACAAGCGCCCCTCCAGCATTTTCTCAGCCCTGCCATTCCTGACTGTCCTGGAAAGTGCCTCATCTGTGAGGTGGGCTTTTGCTCTTTGAGTGCAGCCATCGGTCCTTCTCCAGATTCCGGTGAGGACCTGCAGACCCACTCCCCTGCAGTCTGGCTGCCGAAACGGGTTCAGCTGCTATTATTCACTTTAAGAGCGAGAGGAGGAATCAGGCAGGGGGTGGATCTTACTGGAGCCCTGTGGCTGGCTCTACTGCAACAGATTCTGTGACTAATATTTGAGAAAGCAGTGCTTTCTTTAGACACTTATGGGAAATTTAAGGGGCTTTTGGATTATACAGTGTTGCCTAATGAGGACTCTAAGACACAGCCTTCTAATTGTGAGTAAAAAAACTTTCATACTGAATGTTAGGCTGAAGTGATCCTTTGCAATTGCATGAAAAATCAAAAGGACGTTCGTTGCCTGGAAAGAAACTATTGTAAAATGAAGTGGCATTTTTTTTTCCCCAAGGAAACTTTTCACCTTCTAGAGATTTATTCTTAACCGAAGGATGTCATGTTCTGTTCAGTGTGCTAATAGAAACTCTTAATATTGGTATTCAGACAACAAGAGGCACATAGATGTGTAAAGTTAAATGTGAAGACTGCAATTTATTGTTAGGATTTAATTTTGGTGTGTGTTTTTGTTTTAGAGCGTGCACCCACAGCAAGGGAGAGGGGCAGAGGGACAGGGTGGAAGAATCCCAAGCAGGCTCCATGTTCACTCTCAGAGTGGAACCTGATGGGGGGCTGGATCCCATGACCCTGGGGATCTTTACCTGAGCCACCCTGACCATCAAGAGTCTGAAGCTCAATAGACTGAGCTACCCAGGTGCCCCCCTGCCAGTGCTTTTTTTTTTTTTTTTTGAGGGATAATGCTCAAATTAGAGCAAGGGAAAGAGGTAATGGATAGACAAAATAAAAGTACTTATTTAAAGACTGTAATAGCCAGAATTATAAATGGAGAATTGAGACTGCTGTTTCTGTCAGAATTTTGGATGCCATGTTCATAAATGCTTTTATGGTTCAAAAAATACACAACTTTTCTCCTTTTAGTTTTGGAATTATTGCTCTTTTATGAGACTCCTATTATACCTTTCAGACTGGAAGGTACATTAGAGCTCATTCTAGGTCAGCTGTTCATTTGATAGGAGGAAAAAAAAACAAAAAAACTGAGGCCTAGAAGTTGGTGATAGGCTCAGTGCACCCAGCTGGTTAGTTAGGCAGTGTGGACAGGAAGTAGCCTTCTCAGTCCAGGCCTGTTCCTTTAGAAGATGTTGCTGCCTACCTTTGTGACTGTTCTAAAGACCTGCTTGGTCATGGGAAAGGCAGTGGGGGCTGAGGGTACACGGATTTCCTTTGCTTCTAAGGATTAGAGTTTTCCATTTCACAGGTGTGGCTGGGACTCACTGCAGTATCTTGAGAAACTTTTTTTTTTTAGGTTTATTTATTTTGAGAGAGAGAAAGCGTGCACTCAAGTGCACGAACAGGGACGGAGCAGAGAGAGAGGAGAGAGAATCCTAAGCAGGCTCCACACTGTTAGTGTAGAGCCCTACACAGGGCTCACGAACTGCAAGATCATGACCTGAGCTGAAATCGAGTCTAATGCTTAACCGACTAAGCCAGTTTCCAGGTGCCCCGAGAAACTCTGATTTCAGCTTTGTACCCAACAATTGGATAAGAGTGGTCCATTTACATTCAGGGTATAGCCATGTCTGTTACAGACAGGCATCCATCTTAAAGCTAAGTACCATGTGGGGGATGTGCATTATATCTGTTAGAACAGTGTTTCCCAAATTATGTTCTCTTGGAAATAATAGTAGTCTTCATGGTTTAGGTTAGGTTAAACAAAATTTAAATGGTCTATTTATTTTCTTTTCTAAATGGGACTTCTTGGGGGTAATCCTATTATATCCTTCTGCTGGTAGGCTAACTCAGGAACCAGCATAAAATCCAAAATTCTTGCTAACCAGGCAAAAACAGAAAGATCAGAACCATTTTAAACTACAGTCCTGAAGTTCACTTTTCAGTCAGGCTTTCAGGAAGTAGCACATGAAAATTTACTAGGAGGGTTTCCTCATAGTTCTTCAGTAGTTTGGAATGACGTCTTGAGCTGGCAGTAAACAAAAATCTAAGGTTATTGTTTTTCTTTCCATTGAACAAGTTATTGTATAGGGAGGTGAAACAAAACAACACTTCGTGTTTCTGAAGCCAAAGGTTTTGTGGTCTGCCCTTCATATAGTTACTTATGGGTTCCAGCTACCTTGACAAAAAGAAATAATGGTATTCTTAAAAAGTTTTATGTATGTGTTTTAAAGTTAATCATTGCTGCCTTTTTGTTTCATTTTTCATTTTATTTTTAATATAATTATCAAGTTGGCTAACATATAGTGTATACAGTGTGCTCTTGGTTTTGCGGGTAAATTCTCGTGATTCATCACTTACATACAACACCCAGTGCTCATCCCAACACTACTTTTTTGTTTTAAAAAAAAAAGTTTGGGAAATTGTGGTATATTGATACAAAGGGAATAGAACAGTACAAACTGTTTGTTCCCGTTTATATGAAGTTCTAGAAAAGGTCAAACTAACCCATGGTGACAGCAGATCAGTGATTGCCGGGGGCCATGGGTAGTAGGAGATTGACTGCAATAAGGGAACTCTCTAGGGAGATGAAAATGTTCTATATCGTTATTGTGGTGGTTATATTGGTATGCATTTGCAAAAACTCATCTAAGTATGCTTAAAATGGGTGCTTTTTTTTTTGGTGTTAAATTATACTTCAGTAAAGTTGATTTAAAAAGAAAAAGTTCAGGAAAGGGTATGGTTGGGATTTCTTGAAGAACAGATACTACATTTTGACCAGTTGTTTTTTGTTTGTTTGTTTGGTTTGGTTTGGTTGTAGCACTGAGCACTGTAACTAGGCCCTTTGCTTTCATGTTTCTTCAGCTATTTTTTTTTTTTTTTAATTTATGCTTACACAAGGGTCTTTGTTTTTCTTTTGTCTCCCCCGACCTTTCTTGATTTGAGCAATATAAATTCTTTGAGGAACTTAGCAGTCCTTGTTAGTAGCAAACAAGAATGAATTTTAAATTTACTTGAAATTATTTTTCAAGTAAGTTTGGTAAGCATTGCTGGCCTTTTGGAATGGAAGTGTGGTAGAAGCATGAATGTATATGTGTGGGAAAAGGGTGTATGTTCCTGAGATAATTGTGCCGTGGTTCCTCACACTTGTGTAAACTTCTGTGTGAACGCTAAGTGTCATGAATTTTGCTTCTGGCATTTGTCTGCCACAGCTGGGGCCTCAGGTTGCACATTTGTTGTGGTGTCAGAGTCTGAGAAGCCATTTGTTGAGAGGCTGTGCAGTAGTAATTCAGTGGGGGGAGGAGGGGCCCAGGTAGGGGTTCTCTGTGCTTTCACTGGTCTCCAGTCTTTAATCTCAATCTCCACACCATCAGAAACTCGAGAGGGCTTCTCTCTAGTATATCCTCAGAGAAACGTGTGAATGCATAGGAATGTATGACTTAGTGCGTTATTTGAACATGGAGTATCAGGAATATTGCTGAGTGTTTTTAGAGTTCAGGTCTTCCATGTACAGTCAAGGTTAGCCTCTAAGAAAGAACTAGCTTGTTCTTTAATGTAATCACTACCCCCAACGTGGGGCTCGAACTCATGACCCTGAGATCAGGAGTCCCATGCTCTACCGACTGAGCCAGCCAGGAGCCCCTCGAACTAGCTTGTTCTTAATGGATCATGTTAGCTGGATTTGGTACAAGTGTTTTTTTTCTTAGAAGGGAGGATTACACTTTATAGTAACAAGATGTTCTTTTATTTCCTAGTTTATCGAAAGATGTTGATTGTGAAACAGGGTGTGCAGATATTTTAGATTTTACTGTTTTTAAATAGATGAGCTTGAGAGACTGAGTAAAGGTTGTTACTGTGCCTGAGGAAAGCTAAATAATTGGGGGGTGGGGAGGGAAAAGTAAATATTTTTTCCTTTGCTAGGTATTTCTTTTGGACATCTTTAGGTTTTATGTTTGTGTTGTGTTTGTGTTAACTTGGACTCTTCTTAAAACTACTCAAGCAGAGAGAAGAGAGATGGCACAAAGCTGTATGTGGATATTCTTCCCTCTTTTTTTTTTTCCCTCCCCAAACAGTTGTTGGCAAATTAATTTCAAATGGGGGTGGGGGGGTGGGAAGGGCAGCTTGAGATACTTAGATTGATTTAAGCTTTTTTTTTTTTTTTGCAAAATGAAAATAGGTGATATTTGCAAAGCTTTAGAGAAGAAAATATGAGAGTCCTCATTCTCTTTTTCCTTCTCAGGGGAGTTGTAGAATATCAAAAGCATGTTTCATACTCTAAGATTTAAATGCCAAATGAAGAAACAAAGCTGTCAAGTTACTGGAGTTTTGGTTCCTTATTAATAGAATAAAGGTATGGACCGTAGTAGCATCATCCATGTTCCCCAAAGGTATCTGTGAGGTAAGATGCATCCGATTACTCCTTTCCTCCTTCCCCACCTCAGCCCCATTTCCCTCCTTGCACTTGCCTCCCTCTCTGGCCCTCTTCTTCTGGCTTTTTTGCCATACTGTTTTTGAATTACTGCTTTCTAAACTCCCAAGAATATAGATGGCAAATCCGAACCTGCCTCTTGGGTGGTGGCCTGTGGCTTCTGTGCCCCCTTGAGTCCCTTGGGCCTCTGAATCTGGCGCGTTGTGTGTCCCAGTGACTCAGCCAGTGCAGGAGTTTAGGACAGCCCAGCCTCTCAGCCCCAAATCTGGCTTTGTTGAATCTGACAGAGCTCCAGCTCTTTCCAAACTGACTCCTGCCGGCCCTATGCAGTGAAGTAAGAATGGGCTTTACCTGAGCAGTTTTGTGGGCGGCTCTCTTCCTGTGTGTGCTCCTGGAAGCCATTTCAGAACCTGTATGAGTGGTCTGTGGTGACAAGGGAAGGTATGTGATTTTTGGTGGAGACTTTTCGTGATCTAAGGTATCTTCACAGTGGTTCCCCAGACCGCACTAGCAAGAACTCAGAGTTCAGTTCATCCTCCCGATATCTTAATGCTGTGCTCAAGGAGAGATTTTTTTTGGGGTGGGGGGTGTGACTTCCACCCTTCCTACTCATCCCTCAGGCAGCTGGGTTTTGTAAACTCTTGTCAAGCCACGAGTTCTTGAGGCCAAAAGCCTCTTGCTTATTTTTTTGTTGGGTTTATAGAGTGTGAGTATATAGTGTTTCTAGGTAGTGATGTGGAATGCAAATAGCTTTCAGGAATACTGAAAATACTTCTGGAGAAGGAGGTAAAGTAAAAATGCTTTTAAAAAAGATTTTATTTTATTATTTTTTAAAAAAATGTTTATTTTTGAGAAGGAGAAAGTATGTGTGAGCAGGGAGGGGCAGAGAGAGAGGGAGATAGAGGATCTAAAGTAGGCTCTGTGCTGGCAGCCTGATGTGGGGCTCAAACTTACAAACCATAAGATCATGACCTGAGCCAAGTTTATATGCTTAACTGACTGAGCCACCCAAGCACCTGTTAAGATTTTATTTTTACGAAATTTCTATACCTCAACATGAGGCTCAACTTAAAACCCCGAGATCAAGAGTCACATGCCCCACTGACTGAGCCAGCCAGGCACCCCAGAAATACTTTTTAGTGTAACTCACCTCTCAAACTCTTCTACCTAAACTGAATTTAGCGATATAGAAAACTTTGGGCTTATTATGTTGAATTAATTTCCCAAGTAGTCATTGTATGAGTTATAAGGTAAGTTTTTGTTATTAAAAAACTCAATACAAGCTATTGGGTACAGGGAACCCTTTTGCCCTTTTATTATTTGATGTTCTCTCTGTCTTTGAAATATGCTTTTCTTTCTTTTTTTTTTTTGGAGGAAAGGCACGTTTGTTCCTACAATTCCCAAAGGTTGGTTACTTACTCTAGAAAAGAATTAGCAAATTTAATTCTATAAGGTTTTTGAGAAACCTTATAGAATCTGCCTTCTTAATGTCTCTTATTCCTAAGACGTAGGGTAAAACCTGCTTTTCTGTTTGTAGCAAATCCTGTCCTATCTAAGGGAGCTTTTTGCCTCTACATGAAATAATGACCTCTGTAAGACCACATGATATGAGGGGCCTGCTGGCTGTTAACAGGCCAAGTCACCATTGTACTTTATTAGTGATAAGCTTCATATTTCTGCTGGAAATTGATTTTGCATTAATGAGCCAAGTATAGAACATTTTGATATTTTAGTAAAATAAATATTTTAATGGTGACAGCCCTGTTCCCCATCATTCTGTCAGACCCTGCCTAGACTTTGTTTCCTTTCTCCTGTCCTTGTTGTATAAACCTACCCTTATTTTTCTTCCTAAAATGTTCCCTTACTTTGAAGAATACCCCCCAAACTTATAATCTGTCAGTATGTACTGTTTTACCATAAAGATCAAAAGCATGACATTTTTATATTTCTCCTCTCCATTCAATTATCCCTTAGCATTAAAAGCATTTTTATAATACCATGTTTGCTATTTGCTATTTTGAGAAGTAATTGACCCCTTTGAAAAAGTTGTATTGCCTATCTCCAGAAAAGTGTGGTTACATAAGACATTTTGCATCTTATTTGCGTATGATTTCAGAGGCTTAGAGACCCTCTAAATCCCATCCATGAACTCCTGGTTAATACTCTAAGGGGTTCCAGTGACTCTGTTAAGTGTGCAATTCTTGATTTGGGCTCAGGGCATGATCTCAGGGTCAAACCCCAAGTTGGACACCGTGCTGGGTGTGGAGCCTGCTTAATATTCTTTCTCTCTGCCTCTGCTGCTCACACAGACGCTCTCTAAAAAATAAAAATAAAAAAAAAGGTAAATACTGTAATTAGAAAAATTGCTCAAATGAAAATAGTAGTGTGGACTCAGATATGAGGGGAAGTGTCCAGATTACTTAAAAAGTTACAGGTTGATGAAGGATGAACGGCTCAAGTATGTTCTATAAGCAGGGATGGAAAATGTTTGAGGGGGTAGGAAAGTACATAGGAAACAGATATCAGAGATAGGAGCACTGAGAAGGGACATTTAGGGGAAAGAGAGAGGTATAGGTGCACCTGTTCATAAGCAAAATTACAGGACGTTTGGGAGGAGAATCTAGAACCCTTAGACTGTTTCCACATTTTATTTAAAAAGAGATCTGTGGTTTAGTGAGTTTGGAGAATACTTAATATGCTGTTGCCCTTTGGGGGTTTCAAGACACATATCTGCAGGCTGACGTTCCTGAGAAGTCCTGCAGTAAAAAAACTAACTAACTAACCTATTTTACATAGTTGAATCCAGCATATCCCAAACAGCTTTGGGTCCAAAGGATGCTTTTTTTTTTTTTTTTTTTTTAAATGCAGAAAACAGTTATCTGCAGAACACACCTTTGGGAAGTGAAATGCTTAAACTAGATAAAGTGGTCCTTTCTGACTTTTTAGAGTCTGAGGTATGGATGATATCCTGAACCACAATAAGCAGAGAATGCCAAAGGACTGGTCATTCTGGGGGTAGCAGCAGCTAAGTGAGAACATAACTAGGCCATGCAGCTGTGCCTTCACTTGCCCCAGAGAAGGCGGTACTGGAATATGGGTGATGTTGGGCTTTGTTGAGAGACACACAGCTCAGAGGTTGTGTAAGTTCTTACTGTGACTACATGAGAAAGAGAGGCAGACCTGAGACTGCTTGGTTGAGCCATTAAAAACAGCGTCACCCTAGAGATTTACTCTTTCAACAACTTTGTCCCCATTAATCCAGAAGCCCACCAGGCTGATAATAGGTAATGCGGGCTTAGGCATAAAAAAATTGGTTGTGATTCTGAATGTGGAAAGCATTTTCCTTTTTAGCTGCAAGGATGCTCATTTAAGAAAAATTGCTTTATTATTAAACAAAATCATTATGCTGTCTTTAATTGGATCAGGACATCTCTGAGCTGCCTTGTGGTATTCATACCCATTCTGGATAATGACTTTGTGAAATTAGGGACTCCATGGGCTAAATTTAAGCTAGCAGTGCAGGGCACAGGGGTACTTTGATGCCATTATGCACGGTTATCAGTCCCCTGAGCCCAGCATTCTCTTGGTTAGCTACTCCATGTTTAATATGTTTCAAGGAATTTTTTTTTTACACAGATATTCTCTAGTATTAATAGGCTTTGGTGGCTCATATTGTAGACCTTTATGTGGCTGAGTCCAGCCACAGCATGTGCAGTAGCCAGAGAGCTATTTCAGGAACAAACCTCATGTTTCCTCTAATTTTTAATAAGCACTTAGGTCTGCCTGACTCTTCAGATGTATCACAGAGTCCATCACATGTCACCTACTAGAGTACTAAAGAGGTCCTAAAATTAGAATTTATGCTTTGTTTTTTTTTTTAAATTAGTGATTCTTCTTCCTTGGCTGAAACTACTTATAGTCATCCATATTTGTTAAATAGCCTCTTCTAAGCCCATAAATTCTAAGCGGGAATTTTTGAACATTCTAATCAAGCAAGAAAAATTTTTAATAAAAAACATAATTCCCCTCATGGAGTTTTGAGGTTCCCAATTATTTGGTGGGGCATATATTTTCCTTTAAGGATCCAGTTCCTCTGCAGTTCTTATTATACATATTGTATATGTATAATGTACTACTGTACAAATTCTATTGCACATATACTGTAATCCTTGCCTTCTTCCTCTTGACCTTCCCTTCTTCTATCTCCCCCAGTTTAGGGAGGGAAAAATCCCTGTGCTTCTCTCAGTCTTGAAGCAGTCTTTCTGCCAGAATTGTGTTCTTCAGTAGTTTCTTGATCTTTACTTAAGTCACCTCAGTTCCAGAGAAGGAATGGATTGATTAGCTGAATTCTGCTGACTTGTTGCTACCCAGCTCTGCTGATACGGACATTTGTAGGGTGGGGATGACAGGGGATTACCAAGCACTTGCTGAGTGATAACACTGAACTGAGGCAACCACAAGCAGGATGTGCACAGAAGAGCCTCTGGGACACACTGCCCATTGCTCTGAACTAGCTGTTTGTGCTGGAGCCTGCTGGGAGACAGGGCAGGAATCAGAACTTTCTCTTGAACAAGCTAAGTACAATATGAGTCAGAAGCATAATTCCAAAGGTTTCAGGGCTGTCCAGATTTGGTGGTGGGAACGGGGAGGGAGAAGTGTCACACATTCTATGGTGATTGACTTACTGGAAATTCACCATCATGGAAACAGAAATTTAGGGAAAGAATTCTTAATATGTTCTGGGAAGGCTCCCGTTCATGGAATTGGTTTGGCAGACAAATGGCTTCCAGGAATGCCAACCAGAATTCTATAGCAAGATGCAGATGGTTGATAAGTCTCTTTTCCTGTTACTACAACCTGGCGGTGGTTGGAGACTTCCGACTTAGGGCAGGGGCACTGTCTCTTCACACATGACCCTCTACCTCTTTCAGTTGTGGCTTCTGATGACCAGGAAGGAATTTCTCAAATTCTCATCTGTGCATGTTCTTTCTCCCTTTTCTTTTTAGATGTAATTAATAAAAAAGATTACCAACAGTTATTCTATAAGAAACTTGAGGTGCAAACTGAGTTCATTAGAAACTTAGATGAGTGCTATTTGCTCATTGCTAGATTACAATAACTATGAGAGCAAGTTGTTTTATTCCCCTTCTTCCTTCTTCCTTTTCCCCTGCTGTTATTCTAGGTAATAAGTAAATGACGCTTCTGAACTGAAACAGATTCAGGAGTGTTCTTTAAAAACCTAACCTTTTTTTAATGGGGATTTTCTCATAAGACAGGGCAATTTTATATAAAGGAGAAAAATAGAATCCTTCTGGGTGTACTAACTTTGTTGCTTATTCTAGTACCAAAAATATATTAATTTCTGTACTGTATGTGCTCAGCTATGCCTAAAATAGTGTCTATGTGTGTATGTGTTTGTATTACAATCATAGTTGATGGATTTACATTTTGAACACCATTGTCTTATTTGAACGGTATTCAGTAGTCAATAGTCAAGCACCATAAATAGTTTAAGATTATAGACTTCTCATAATGCCCTATCACCCAATATATGCCATCCTCTAGCGTTCAATGGGAATGTTGTACTTTCTCACAGATGCTTCTAGTCTTTTTCCTCATCATCTGCCACAAGACTTTCTCAAGTTTGACATCCCAAATTTTTATTGCAGTTTAGTCGGTTTACTTTTCTAAAATCCTTCTAATTTTTCCTTTTAAAAAAGCAAAGAAACATTTAGTACATTAAAATCTGACTCACAGACTTAGAAATGTCTTTAAATAAATATCATGAGAAGCAAGCCCCCTGTATATCCATTAGATACAGTTATTTCTGTTAAGGGCTATTTCATTTCTTCAGACAGATTCCAGCATCCTTCAATCTCAGTTATTCTTGACTGTAGATGTGAATTGTCCCATTTCAGTTTTTCTTTCAGAATAGAATACAGATGTTAAAGGTATTCTATAGAATAGAATAGAATGTAGTCACATTCCAACAAGAAAACATTCGGTGGCCAGTTCTTTCCTTGGAGACCCATGTGAATCTGAATCAGCCTTCTGTTTGGGCAAGATTGAGTTGCTGCTCAGCACATCTTGCCCCTGGATATTCCTGTGTTTTCAAGACTTCAGAGGCATAAGCCATTCACTTATTTACTTTATTTTTTATTGAGCTATAATTGACATATAACACTGTGTTAGTTTTAGGCCTACAACATAATGACTTAATATGTGTAGATTGCAAAATGATTACTGCAGTAGGTTTAGTTAACATCCATCACCGCACGTAGTTACAGTTGTTTTTTCCTTTAAGCCATTCACTTTAAGATTACTGACAAAACCTAGTTGTGTTACCTGAGAAGACCAGTTAACACAAATTGATATTCATAGATAAAAACTTTTAAAAATTTATTTCCTTTTAACCATGGGGGAGAAGAAGGGGAAAAATAGTTGGGGAGACGGAGGGAGGCAAACCATGAGAGACTCTTGAATGCTGAGAACAAACTGAAGGCTGATGGGAGAGGGGAAGGTGGGTGATGGGCATGGAAGAGGGCACTTGTGGGGATGAGCACTGGGTGTTATATGGAAACCAACTTGACAATAAACTATTTAAAAAAAAAGAAAAACATTTACTTTTCAAAAAAATTTTATTTCCTTTTAGAGTATCTGTGTTCATTGAAAACATTTGAAAACTACAGATTGCAAAAATGAAGAAAATAAAAATACCTATAATTCTGCAATTTATTGTTTACATTTCTTTGTGCTCATTTCTTGGTTTGGTTGATTGGGATTATGTGTTATACCTATAGCTTTAACATGTGGTTTCTCCCTTAAGCCTCAGGAACTTGGTAGTTTGATATCTTGACTAATTTTCATAAGGGAGGAGGAGGGATTATACTTTTCCATGCCACTAAATAATTAATGAATTCATTTTTAAAATGTAAATGTCCAGGGCGCCTGGGTAGCTTAGTCAGTTAAACGTCTGACTTTGGCTCAGGTCATCATCTCTCTATTCATGAGTTCGAGCCCCACATCAGGCTCTGTGCTGACAGCTCAGAGCCTCAAGCCTGCTTCAGATTCTGTGTCTCCCTCTCTTTCTGTCCATCTCTCTCTCTCTCTCTCTCTCTCAAAAGTAAACATTAAAAAAATTAAAAAATAAAAATTAAATGTCTTATTTTGAGATAATTGTAAACTTACATACAGTTGTAAGAAATAATAGAGGTCCCAGGTTCTCCCATTGATAATATCTTGTAAAACTATGGTACACCCAACCAATTTACTGGCATTGATACAGTCTAGATACAGACCATTTCCATCACCATAAGGATTCTCTTAGCCATATCCACCTCCTTTCTCTCACCTCCACCCTGGCCCCTGGCAACCACTAATCTGTTCTCCATTTTTATAATACAGTCATTTCAAGAATGTTATATAAGTGTAATCATATAGTTTGTGTGAGCTTTCAGATTGGCTTTTTCCATTCAGCCTAATTCTCTGGATATTTATCCAGAAAATTACATGTATCAGTAGTTTCTGTTCATTGCTCTCTAGTATGCCACTGTATGGACATATCACATTTTATTATCCACTTATCAATTGATTGCATATTTGGGTTTTCCAGCTTTTGGCTATTTTGAATAAAACTTATATGAACATTTGTATACATATTTTTTGTGAAGATTAGTTTTTTTCAGAGTGTCTAGGTGGCTCGGTTGGTTACATGTTTGACTTTGGCTAAGGTCATGATCTCTTGTTTGTGAGTTTGAGCCCCATGCCGGGCTCTGGACTGACAGCTCAGAGCCTGGAGCCTGCTTCAGATTCTTTCTGTCTGTCTCTCTCTCTCTCTTAAAAATAAATAAACATTAAAAAAAATTGAATGTAAGTTTTTCTCTGGGATAAATGCCCAATGACTTCATTTTAATGATGGCATAATATTTCATTTGTGTGACTTTTTCTTCATTGCATACAATAAATATGTCATTTATTCAGCTGGTTATTTCTAGATGGATTAAGGCTCTTTTCCTTAAAGTTTTTTTTTTGTTTTGTTTTGTTTTTTTGTTTTTTTTTTTTTTTGCTGTTATAAATATACTGATAAGAACCTTTACAGGTAAGCCTTCATGCACATCGGCTTTTCTTTCTTTCTTTCTTTCTTTCTTTCTTTCTTTCTTTCTTCCTTCCTTCCTTCCTTCCTTCCTTCCTTCCTTCCTTCCTTCCTTCCTTCCTTCCTTTCTTCCTTTCTTCCTTTCCACTTTTAAATAGTTCATTGTCACGTTGGTTTCCATATATCACCCAGTGCTCATCCCAACAAGTGTCCTCCTCCATGCCCATCACCCCCCTTCCCCTCTCCCCCTCCCCATGCTTTTATTTGTAGAAGTGGAATTGATACCTCAGAGTATGCAGAATTTTAAAGCTTTGTTTTTCTTCCTCTAATATCTCTGTCCTGTTAAAATTCTACCAGCAGTGTATGAAAGTGTCCATTTATCCATTGCTCATACCCTTGCCAACACAGAACATTATTACTTTCAAAAAATCCTTGTTAATCTCTACCATACCCCTCCTCTAGCCACATATACTTACAACTCGACTATTTTCCAGTCCCACTTAGCCTAAGAAAATCTTTCAGAATAGTGGAGGTACCACTAAAATCTTATTTTTATATTTTATATGAAGTTTGGAACTCTGCTGAAGTGATTTTGTAGAGCCTGAGATTTGGTATACGATGGGTATAGAGGTGCGCTTGGCTGACTCAGTTGGTGAAACATGGGATTCTTAATCTCAGGGTTGTAAGTTCAAACTCCACACTGGGCATTGAGATTACTTTTAAAAAAAAAGATCTTTTTTCAAAAAAAAAAAACACAAAAAAAACTTGGGTCCAGTAAATTACAAGAAATCACTCAGTCTGCCTTTTCTTGTGCGTTGTCTCTTTTCTACCTCCTGTTCATCGAGAAGAATGAAACATGCGTGTGCTGCCATCACTAATAGACATAAACAAAGAAAAACAAACCTTTGAGATGTGAATCACTTTTTTAAAAAACCAATTGATATAAGCAATATATGTGAGAGAGAGCATGTATGTGTCTTATCAGTATAGTAGCTCATTTTTGACTCTTAGAGATGAGAGTTAAGTATAGTCCTTGTTAAGAGTAGGTATAGCAGTAGATGCTTTTTTTCTCCCTTCTTATACTAAAGTGTTTTAGTATTTTTCTCAGTGTGACTAGGTAGTGATTTTGAAAGGATAATACAGCGAGAATAATATTTATCTACCAAAACCTGAATGTATTTGTTTTCTGAGACAAATGAAATCTTTGGTTTAAAAATTACTTTCTGGTAGAATATGGCAAACTGACATTCCTTCCAGTGTAAGACATTTTTTTCCTCTTTGTGTTTTGAAATCTGTAGTTACTTGTTTTCTTCATCTGTGGATATTTAAGATGAATCAGGATGATTTCAGTAAAAATTGTTTTATTAGAATGGCACAATCACTCTGTAGGAGATTGGATGATTTCAGAAGAGATTGTGCTTACTGACTTCTTTGGTGCTCAGTTAGTGTCCTGTGACAAAGATAGACGCTATTCTTACAAATAAATTAAGGAGGCTGGCAGAATCTGGCATTTCTCTTTTTAAAGTTAAAAGAATTATTTCATTCAGCCATTTAAATACCTTCTACAAGTTTGTTGCCAAAGACTAATAACTAACTGAAATGAGCAGATTAAGCAAAGCAGCATCCATGAAAACTATTCACTTTCTCAGGTATGATAAATAAAATCTTCTCATTTCATTTTTCCCAGTTTAGCATGATGCTTACCGCACCAGTGATCTTAACATTAAGTATCTAGAACAGTCACACACCTTTTGGCCTAGGAAGGAAAGTGTAGTATTGAACGTCAAGCTTGTCATTCTTACATCCAGGTGTTATATACAACCTAATTTACCAAGAGTTACTTTTGGTATAAGAGAGTGCAGGAAGGGAATTCTGCTTAATAGGGGAGAGACGGGTGACCACTGGGGGAGTTTGGGATGGGGTATTTTCTTTGAGCTCAGCCTGTGCAGCTTTCCCCAAACGTGTATCACAACTTTCCTCCAGGGCAGTAGAAGGGCCCTGGAATCTGTCAACTTTATTGAAGCTCAGAGTTTCATTTTATTTTTGAAATAAAGATTTCTCTATGTGTTACATTTAGACAACATTTTTTATTTAAAAAAGTATTTTTATAACAATCATGGAAATATCTACAGGTCTGAGAACTCCTAGAAGAATCTTTGACTATGAATTTGACCAAGAATGGTGGCTTAGGCAACTCTGAAAGAACATGATGTTGAGAACAATCAAATGCAAACAATATCGACCCCTCAGACTTCTTTGACTAAAATGGTGATGTCCAATTCTGATTTGAGTGATTTTTCAGAAGACATCATGCAGAATTTACTGAGGAGGTTAGAAGGTACTAGAGAGAAAAACATATTTTAAACAATCAAGATTTTATTACATAGATATTTTAGGAAAGATTTGCTCCTGAAAGTCTAGAATTATGGTAGATACAGTAAGTAATAAAAAGAAACTGAAAGATAGCATTTTATTTCTTGGTGGGTAAATGAGGTAAAAACATTGGATTCCTTTTTACCTCTTCAGTGGCAGGTTAAGTTTGTGTGGATTATTAAACTTTTGTGTGACTGTGTGTAAGAACTTGCCAGCATATTTTGTGTTTTTTCTGGATTTGGATAACACTCAACAGAGACCTGCTTTTGCCTAAAGTAAGTGAATAGTCCTATTCTAAAACTGTATTGAAGTCTGGAGGCTTCATATGATTTATTAGGACATAATACTATGTTTGACATTGACCTATATCTGGGCAAGGAATATTCAGTTCACATTCATTGTTCATTATTGTGTTTGGACCACAAATAAATGTTATAGTTGTAGGGTCTGTGCTAGAACTGAACTGCCTGTGAATTTTGCCAAAGAAAACAGCCAGCTTGGATGTTTCAGACCCCTTAAGTTTTTGAGGGTTTTGTTTGTTTTGTTTTGCTTTTGCTTTTCAGTGTGTTTTATTTGGGTCCTTTTTAAATATCTAGAGTATTGTCTTAATTCCAGTTCATCCCTTCAGGGATGCCCTCCTGTGCCATATCTAAATGTTGTGAATGGGAAGTGATTTTGAGCCTTCTCCCATTTTGTTGTGCCTCACCCACCTGTGGATCATGATGGCTCAGTGAGGAGAGAGAAAAGAGTATTTATTTAAAGCCAAATGCTTCTCTGTTGCAGATTTTCTTCACACTGTTCCACGTGGACATGGCCTCTTAGCTCTACTAATTTTCATTTTTAAGGGTAAGATATTCCTTAGGCGCCAAAATAAGCTTTCTGAGATAAGTGAAGTTTGTAGTTATATTCTGTTTACTATTGAGTTTTTGTATACATACTGTGTTTCAGATACATATGTCTAATCCATACCCTAAAAGTTACTCATTTCTCAGAAAAGGAAACAAGCGTAGATCAATTAAGAGCTTGCCTAAGATGATACTTTAGTGGAAAAAAAAAAAGATGGGTTTTAGATCTAATTATCTTAATTTCATAAATGGTCTGGGGATGATTAGAATTACCCTAGAAAGAGAAGGTTTGTTTGCTTTTGTTTTGTTTTAGCAGAGAGGGTGCTAAATGGGATGGTTCCTGTTTTGATAACCTGCTTAGATAAAATGAGGGACCAGGCTGGGATGGGGAGGTGGGGGAGGGTGAACATGGAAATGTAGCATGTGGTTGAAGTAAGACCGCAAATTAGAAGAAAATCTAATTAAAGGAGAAGTCACAAGATACATTTATTTTGTAAAATGTGGTGCTTTCACATCACTCAAAAAAAAAAAAAAACGCACAGAAAACAAAATCTATTTTGTAATGTGAGCATGTGGTACCTGGTAATTAATTGCTTTGCAAATTGTCATTGATAAAATTTTTGGATTTTTTAAATGTAAGAATTATGAGTAAAATAAGTTTGTGCCACAAAACAACTTTGGTCTGAAACAGAGCAATTATACATTAAAAGAGGTGGGGGGAGGGCGGGGGGTGCCAGGGTGGCTCAGTCCATTAAACATCCAACTCTTGATTTCAGCTCAGGTCATGATCTCCAGGTTCATGGGTGCAAGGCCTGCTTCGGGCTGTGTGTGGACAGCGTGAAGCCTGCTTGAAATTCTCTTCTTCCCTCTGTCCTTCCCCCTTCCTCTCTCACAATAAATAAATAAATAAAAAAAGAGGTGGGACAGGGTCAGAAAACAACTAATTTGGTACTGAGGGTTTGAAGACTGGAATTCTGTGTAGTTTGACAGTAGGCTGATCAGAGCATCTTCCTTGGTTGTCAATAATGTTCTCAGTTAATGACTAACTGCTGCTCTTGCCCAGAAATCCAGAAACTCTGGAGATGAGGAATTCTTTTTGAAACTAATTCCACAGTACATCACCCCTTTTGTTCACCACCACAGACTGTACCCTGGCTCCTCTTCCCAAGGGCGGTTCATTGGCACGTCTGTCTGGTAGGGCGGTGTTTTCTGCATAGTAATCAGGCCTCTGCAATTGTGACATTCCTCCCCCTCGCCCTAAACTCTTTGGGTTCTTGACACACAGTGGCAATGCCACTGGTAGAACAAAAATCAAAAGGAGAAAAGGGGGGAAAAAGTCTTCTTGAATTTGATGTGTCTGCATAGTTCTGCCACATTGTGTTTAAGGAAACCCCATTAAAAACTTCTTCCCAGAAAGCAGTGTTGTGAACAGGCAGGTTCAGAAAGCCAGGGAGCCAACATTTTTTCTAGTCATTTACCAGCCTGTCCTACTTTTATACTAAGTACTTAGTGATCAGTGTACACACTTTAAATGGTTAAAGTTTGTATTTTGACTCCCTTTAGTATGTGCTAATGTGCATAACTTTCAAAAGTTGGCTCTTTGGCCACTGTTGTGTGCAGTTTTCATTTTTGTTGCTTGTGTGACAAGAGTGGGTAGGGACAAGGGTCTCTTAAAGATAGCTCAACAGGAGTACATCGAAGGAGGCAGTGCAAGTTCAACCAGCAAGTGTCCAGTGCTTGTGTTTTGTTATGTTTAAAAAACAGACAGACCCCTGGGATATTGGAATATTTAGGAGCAAGGTGTTGTCGTTGTTTCTTAGACTCACTGAATTTATAACTAGACTTTTATTAACTTGTGTTTTTTGCCTTGCACACCCAAAAGGGCATACTTAGAAGATGAAAGATTTTTTTTAATCACAAATTGAAATACTATAGAAGACTAATGTTTCCTATACTCTCTTCAGAAACTTGCCACACTAACACTATGTTTTCTGATTCTGATAAGGCTACATGTCTTGAAAATAGGATTGTAAGATGTATTTGTTTCTAACCCTGTTGATCTTGCTGTATGCCCAGATGATTGTGGACAAATTCTGCTTGGTTTACAAAGCCCAAGAGAGTCCCCATATTGTTGTTTTTCGAAAATCCTGACACTCTTCGTAAGATAAAAGCATCCTTTTGGAGGTGGTCACAGCTTAAATTCCTTGGATGCCTTACCTCAGATGCTAAGGAAGAAATTTACATTCACTCAATAAATGTTTATTGATACCTATTGTGTGCCAGGCACTGAGATGTGTATTCTTTAACAGTGGGTTACCCTGGAAGAACTAATCTTTAGCAGTTTCTCAGTTTAGCACAGCAGCATTCTGACCATTGATGGCAGGTCTGACCTTCATTCCTGTCTTATTTGTTGCCATTTTCCAGGGATCTTGGGATTATAGAATGTCAGAGTTGAAAGATATGTAGACATTCTAGTCCAGTTCTCTCATTTGATTCATGAAGAGTAATGTAGGATTTCATATGCATACTCCCAGTTGGTCTCAAGATCACCTCGAGTTTTCTAATTTAAATGTAAGTGTCTGTTTAATATTGAGAATCATTTTCAGAATGCTTGAGTTGGGTGAAATCTCTAGTTTAACCACTTGAAAAACTGATGGGTGGAGAAATTAACACTCCTACTTAAAGATGGTTGAAAATCAGCTATCACAGACCTATTACAAGTAGTTCTGCCAAAGAAGCTTATGCTGACTGGGAATTATCTTTTTTCTCTGAGAAGGATATGGACCATGGACTAGATTAGAGATGTAGTCCAAATAAAGTTAGAAGGATGATCAGAGAACTTTTTGGAACTTGTTGAATTTTAAAAAAAGAAAAAAACAAAAAAACCCAAACCCAATCCTTTTCTGATGCTCCTATAACTTCTCTGTCAAAAACAAAACCCAGAAACAAAAATTCCCTGACAGAAATCAGGAAACCAAATATCCTACCTGCTTAGCTAACTCTGTGGATTCTGTGTACCATTTAGGATCCCTTTGAGTTGTCTTTAGGTTTATGTGAAAACAACTGCAATGTGTTCATGAGTGGAAAACAATTTAAAAGCTCTTTTTGGCCTTGGTACTTTTAGAACATTTAGCATTTTCAGTAGTTTTTCAAAGTTTGAAGAGAAATAATGCTGTTACTACAGAGAAAAAAGTAAAAGCTAACTTTTTTCTTCTTTACCCCTCCCCCACCGCAGTCAGAACACTGCCTCTAATTTCCCTGGACAGATTTGTTTCAAGCTGAAGATAGCTGCTTAAGCAGTTCATGTGTATGGAACTGTATGGAACATGTATCCTTTTGTTAACACTGAGGTAGCCAGAGTGCTTCCATCAGCTTCAGAGGTGTGTTAGCTGGACCTTGAGATTTTTGCCTTAATCCAGATGGACAGTTAGCAGGGGACATGATGCAGAAGAGGTTATTGGAGGTTAGTTCTGAAATGTCTTTTAAGATCAGCCTACTGTAATTCATATTCAGTAAAGCAGTGGTTTATAACTGGTAAGCTGAGTAAATGGATTATCTCTAAGCCTTACTATTTTTAGCCTTCCCCCCAAAATGAATGGTGAATTGTCACGTCTCTTCCAAAAGCTTTTTGTTCCCATGAGTGCTTAGAGATGAGATAGAGCCCCATCGTTACTCCTAAAAGAAGGCAGTGGGTGGGAATGGTTGTGCTGACTTGCGGTAGTGTCCAACATTCACAGAGAGGCCCTGGGAGTTAATACATAGGTGCCCATGGACCTAGGGTCTAGTCCAGGTTTAGCACTTAGTAGCTGAGTGACTATGATAAAGCTCTGGGTCTTGATCTCTTTAGTTTAAACATTTTTTTAAATGTGTATTTATTTTTTGAGAGAGAGACAGACAGAGTCCAAGTAGGGAAGAGGCAGAGAGAGGAAACACAGAATCTAAAGCAGGCTCCGGGCTCTAAGCTGTCAGCATAGAGCCGGACACGGGGCCCCAGTTCATGAACAGTGAGATCATGACCTGAGCTGAAGTCAGACACTTAACCGACTGAGCCACCCAGGCACCCCTCTTTAGTTTTAACATTAGCCAAAATACTGTCTGTCCTGTCTGCTACTTTTAAGGTGGTGGTGATAGTGGAGTACTGAGATTGAAGGTGGTGGTATTAAGAAGGGAGGAGAGGACAGAAGGCTAAATAACAGGCAAGTGAATTTGTTTCTCACTCTGTCTCTATATAATGCTTTGGATCACCTGTAGGGTGAATGTATTTGTGTTTCTGGGTTAGCCACATGGCACAGCAAAATGATCTCTTATATTGGAAAGCAGTGTTGTTCTTACTTGTTTCTTCATGTCACACCCCTTTTAGTGTGCACATCATTACTGGTCCTTCTGTTGTAGCTTAGCACTTCACACACACACACACACACACACACACACACACACACACACACACGAAGATAATATGCCTAGAGGCTTTAATTTGACCTGGCCGCTTTTCCCCCAGGCTAGAGTCCTTTCATTAAACTTGAGAGATGTGCGTATTTGATTAAAATATGTATATACACACATACATACACCAGGCGCCAGGCACCAGGCACCCCTGTTTTTATAATTTTTAAATAAAAAGAATGCATCTAAGTGTTCTGTAAATTGCTAAGGTTCTAACTGTGGATTCCTGACTAGGAACTCACAGTAAATTAGCTACAGGGAAATTTGGCCACTAGAAATTCAATAGAATTGAGCAGAGGATTCAGTGTTGTTAAGTGTGTACAAATGAGTCATGAGACTGGACCTCTCAGCTCAATAGGCTGAGCCTCTTCTCCTTTGTGCTCTGAGGCAGAGGAAAAAGAGTAAAGGGCCGTGTGTGTGTGTGTGTGTGTGTGTGTGTGTGTGTGTGTGTGTGGTTTGTATGTGTGTGTGAGAGAGAGAGAAAGAGAGAGAACACATTTCCATTCTGTGGCCTTTACAAGTAGATGTGTGATAGGGGTAGGGGTTGGCAAAATCTGAAGCCTAAACATGGAGTTTAAACGATTCAGAGGACAACCCCCACATATTTCTGGTGCTTATGCTTTTTACGTTTTTTTAGGATTTTTGTTCCTTCTCCCCACTGCCCCCGCCCCCTGCTGCCTTCACCTCTCATTTGTGATCCAAGGAGGATGAAGACCTTTTTCCTACAATCCTGTTGTTTGAAACATTTGGATAATTTTACAATGAAGTAAAATTATCTCTTATAAACAACTGTGGGGTGTCTGGCTCAGTCCATGGACCATGGGACTCTTGATCTCAGGGTTGTGAGTTTGAGCCCCATGTTGGGTGTAGAGATTACTTAAAATCTTTAAAAGTGAACAAAAACTATGTTGATTTATTGTTAATTTCCCCCCTCAGGTGAATTTCATCTATTATGGTATAATTTGAGTACAATAAAATTTGCCATTTTTTTGTGGAGAATTTGAGTTTTGATAAAGGCATATAGTTGTGTAACATCACAGTCATGTTATAAAACATTTCAAACATTTTCTTCACCACAAAAAGCCCCCTGGTACCTTTTCAGCTATTCCCCTCCCCCTGCTTCTGGCCCCTGGCAACATCTGAGCTGCTTTTGCCTTTTCTATAATTTTATATAAATGGTGTCATACTGTATATAGATTTTGTGTTAGCTCCCTTCACTTAGCATGGTGCATATGAGATTCATTCCTGTCTTTTATCAGTATTCCCTTTCATTGCTATCAAGTATTCCATTTTGTGAATATTCCATGTATAAATAGAGTACAATATTTTATCCATTTACCAGTAGATAGATGGACTTTTGGGTTATTCTCCGTGGGTTTTTCTTTGTGTTTTTTTCTTTTTTACATTACGAATAAAGTTGCTAGAAATATTCACATTCAAGTCTTTGGGGATATATTTTTCCATTTCTTTGGGATAAGTCTCTAGGATTAGGACTGCTGGGTCATATGTATAGTGTATGTTAATTTTATAACATTATTATTTTCTAACTTAATCTTTTTATGGTCAGAGAATCTACTTTGTATAATTTCAATCTTTTAGAAATTTATGGAGACTTGTTTATCACCTAGAGCTTGGGGATCTTGGTGAATGTTTTATGTGTATTTGAAAAGAATATTTATATACTGTTTTGGGTTGTGTGTTCTACAAATGTCGATTAGATCAAGGAGGTCAACTTCATTTGGCGAGTGCTTGTTATATTAATTACTGTGAGATGAATTTTGAAATTCCAGCTGTAATTGTGGATTTGTCTACTTCTCTTTTCAATTCTGTTTTGCTTCATGTATTTTGAAATTCTATTACTGGCAGATAAACATTCAAGATTGTTCTGTATCCTCTTGATACATTGGTTTCTTTGTTATGGAGTGTCCCTCTTCATCCTGACAATTTTCTTTGTTAAAAATCTATATAATAAAGGTAATATAGTACCACTACCACTCCAGCTACTTTTGATTAGTAAGCTACTTTAACTTTATTTTGATTAGTATTTGTATGGTACCTCTTTTATATATGCTTCTACTTTTATATATGCTTGTAACCTATCTCTGTGTTTAGGTATAACTAATCTTTGTATGTATGTATGTATGTGTGTAGGCAGCATATAGTTAATTAGGTCTTGTTTTTGTTGTTGTTGGTATTGTTTGATCCAGTCTGATACTCTTTCTTTGCCTTTTATTAAGAGGGTTTTTAAAGAGACCATTTCATATAATGTAATTGTGATTTGTTTATGTTTAAACCAACCAATTTGTTATTAATTTTCTATTTGTCCTATATGTTTTTGTGTTCTTTTCCTGCCTTCTATGAAGTAGTTATTGTTGTTTTCAATGAATACCATTTACTTAGCATATTAGCCACATCTCTTTGTTATTTTATAATGATTGCTCTAGTGTTTGTACATCTTTAACCAATTACAGTCAGTCTTCAAATAAGACTTTACATAGAGTAGAGTAAGATCCTTGAAATACTATGCTGCCATTTCTCCCTTCCTAGTCTTAGTTCTATTTTACTTCTACATGCTATAAACATGTTATAAATGATATATTACTAGGTTGCTTTAAATAGTCATTATATGCAAACCATGAGAGACTCTTGAATGATGAGAACAAACTGAGGACTGTTGGATGTTGGGGGGGAGGGGGAGATGGGCATGGAGGAGGGCACTTGTGGGGATGAGCACTGGCTATTATATGGAAACCAACTTGACAATAAACTATTTGTAAAAAAAAAATAAAAAAAGGAAAAACTAAAAAAAATAGTCATCTTTTTAAAAGATTAAAAATGAGGGAAAATCTTTATACTTATCCATATATTGATAATTTCTGGCTTTTCATTTCTTTGTTTAAATTCAGATGTCCATCTGATAGCATTTTCTTTCTGCTTGAAGAACTTTCTTTTGACATTTCTTATAGGTCCGCTCTGCTGGCAGTGAATTCTCTGAGCTTTTGTTTGTCTGAAAGTCTTTATTTTGTCTTCAGTTTTGAAAGACAGTTTTACTAGGTATAGAATTCTAGGTTGATGGTTTTTCTGTTCCCCTATAAAGGGGTTCTTCCATTGTCTTCTGTCTTTTTTTTTTTATTTTTTTAATTTTATTTTTTTCTAGGAGAGAGACAGAGAGAGACAGCGTGAGCAGGGGAGGGTCAGAGAGAGGGAGTCACAGACTCCGAAACAGGCTCCAGGCTCCGAGTTGGCAGTCAGCACGGAGCGGGGCTCGAGACCACGAACCGTGAGATCATGACCTGAGCGAAAGTCAGACGCCCAACCGACTAAGCCACCCAGGCGCCCCATTGTCTTCTGTCTTAATAGTTTATAAAAAGCATTTTGCTCTCATTCTATCTTTATTCCTTTTTTTTAAAGTTTTAATTGAAATTCCAGTTAATTAACATAGTACAATAGTAGTTTCAGGTGTACAATATAGTGATTCAGCACTTGCATACATCACCCAGTGCTTATCACAACAAGTGCACTCCTTAATCCCCAGCACCTATTTAACCAATCTCCTACCCACCTTTTGGTAAGTATCAGTTTGTTCTCTATGGTTAAGACTCTGTTTCTTGGTTTGCCCTTCTCTTTTTTTTCCTCCTTTGATCATTTGTTTCTTAAATTCCACATTTGGGTAAAAATCATATAGTATTTGTCTTTGACTAACTTACTTTGCTTAGCATAATACTCTCTAGCTCCATCCATGACATTGCACATGGAAAGATTTCATTCTTTTTTATATGGCTGAGTAATATTTCATCTCTTTATCAATTGATGGATAGTTGGGCTGTTTGCATAATTTGTAGATAATACTACGGTAGATAATGCTGGTATAAACATAGGAGTACATGTGTCCCTTTGCTGTAGTATTTTTGTATTCTTTATTTTTATTCTTTTTAATGTGTCTTTTTCTCTGACTGCTTTTAATTTTTTTTCTTTATCACTAATTTTCATATGCTGTGCCTTATGTGGTTTTCTTTATATTCTATTTGGGATATAAGTTTTCTTGGATCTGTGGAATTACAGTTTTTAGGAAAAAAATTTAATTTAGCTATTATTTTTCAATTATTTTTCCTGTCATCTACCTCTCTTCTTCTTGACCTTAATTTTAGAGAGCTTAATGTTGTCTTCCTACAGGTCACAGACTCTTTTAATTTTTCAGTCTTTTTTGCTCTCTGTGCTTCATTTTGGATAGTTTTGTAGTTGTGTCTTAAAGTTCACTGATCTTTTGCAATGTCTAATCTGCTGTTAATTCCATCCAATATATTTTTTATTTCAGATACTACATTTTTTTTCACTGAAAGTGCCACTTGATTTTTTATCTGTCCCTTCTCTGCTTCCTTTTTAACAACTGTATTGAGACATAATTCACATTGGCATGTAATTTATCCATTTAAAGTATATAAATCAATGCTTTTAGTACATTAACAGAGTTGTGCAATCATCGCAGTCTAATTTTAGAACATTTTCATCACCCTATGAAGAAACTTTTTGCCCATTAGTCCCCATTCTGTATCACTCCTCTCCAGCTTACATAACCACTAATCTACTTTCTGCCTCTATAAATTTGATTATTCAGCAAATTTCATATAAATGGAATCATATAATACATGGCCTTTTGTGTCTGTTTCTTTTAGTTTAGCATAATGGTTTTAAGGTTCATCCATGTTGTAGCATGTATCAGTACTTCTCTTTACGGTTGAATAATATTCCACTTGTATGGATATTATCACATTTTATTCATTATTTGATAGACGTTTGGATTGTCTCAATTTGGGGACTATTATGAATAGTGCTGCTTTGAACATTTATGTACAAGGTTTTCTGTGGACATACATTTTTATTTTTCTTAGGTATTTGCCTAGGAGTGGGATTGCTGGGTCATATAGTTACCTCTTGAGGAACTGTCTGTTTCCCGAAGAAGCTATACCAGTGTAATAACCTGTTTAATGCCCTTGTCTACTAATTCCATCATCTCTTATCATTTCTGGGTCTGCTTCTATTAATTGATTTTTCTCCTAGTTATGAGTCATAATTTCTTCTCCCTTTGCATGCCTGATAATTTACTTGGATACTGTTGCTGGATGCTAGATTTTTGTTGTATTTCCTTAAATAGTACTGGATTTTGTTCTGGCATGCAGTTAAGTTACTGGAAACAAGTTGTATCATTTTTTAAGCCAGCTGTTGGGCTTTATTAGGGTACGTCCAGAGCAGCCATTGGTGTAGGAATGATTTAGCTCCAGTACTAACACAAAACTCATCTGAGGATTTTATCTGATGGTGTGTGTATTATGATTATTTCCACTTTTGCTAGTGAAAACATGAACTATTCCTTGCTCTTTTTGAGCTCTTGGACTTAGACCAACTGTTTTTGGTGCTTTTTTCCCTGACTTTAAGTGGTCTCCTCTCACACAGAACTCAGCCTGGGATTCTAAGGGACCTTTGCACTGCTCCCTCCTTCCAGGTGTGCTGCCCTTCCACTTCTACCCAGCTTGGCCTCCCTGAATACTGATCTCTACCCCCCTCAACTCCGTATGACTGCCATACTCTGAGTTTTCTCTTCTTAGTGTTGTGGCTTGGAAACTGCAATAATCAGGCTATCACAGGGCATGCTCATTTGTTTCACTCTCCTCAGGAATTAAGTCCTACACTGCCTGTTGTCCGGTATCTGAAAATAATTGTTTCATGTATTTTGTCTGGTTTTCTAGCTGTTACTCCATCATAGCTGAAATCCATGATAAACGTGATGTCTGTGCCAAAGCCTGCTGCTGTATTAAGCATTTAAAGTAGAGCCTGTTATATATAGGGAGAGAAAAAGAGTTAGTGTTACCTATGAAGCCAAGGCATGAGACAGTCGACCTGTATACTACAGAAATGATACCTTTACTTGCTAACTTAGGTAGGGCATTTATGATTTTCAATACACTAGCCATGTTTGAAAAATTGCCCTTTTTAGTCATCCAAGTAATATTTATTAAATATCCACAGAGTACTTGATGCTGTTCTAGGCATTATTTTGTATTCCTACTTATTTTTTTTTAATGTTTATTTTTGAGAGCAAGCACACGCAGGGAAGGGGCAACAAGAGAGAGGGACAGAGGATCCGAAGTGGGCTCGGTGCTGACAGCCAGAGAGCCCGATGTGGGGTACAGACTCATAAACTGTGAGATCATGACCTGAGCAGATTCAGACACTCAACCCACTAAACCACCCAGGTACCTCTCTTATTCTTACCTCTTAACAGTTGGAGTATGCCAAACAAATGAAATAAAAATAATTTTGCTATTCTAGATTACCAGTTAGATTCTTGGATTGATCTCTCAGGCTTTGACATTAAGAAACTGGGAGTGGAATATAGTATATTTTCAGCTGTAAAGTTGATCTCGTTTCCTCACTGGCCATCTGTTTGTTTGTCTTCAAGAATAACAAAAATTTCATAGCCATATATGTATTATTTAATTACTTAAAATAATGAATGGGCTGAACCATGCTTGCCCCACTTTTGAAACAGTTCCTCCTATAGGCTGTTGGAGTAGGAAGCTAATACCTCTGATTAAGAATAAAGACCAGACCTACATAAGCATATGTTGTACTGCTGTATCTGAAGTCATGAGGGTGTGATTAATGGTCCTTAAGAGTTTTAATTTGGCGTGTCTTACTCCTAAATCTCACTTAAGCTTGGTTGCAAAGCCTTACAAATGAGTCTTCTGTAGATGCCAAGCTAAGACAAGTCACTACCTTCTTGGGGCCTCATTTCCTAAGCCTTGTCTGGGTTCCCTACAGGTTAAATTACAGGACAAAGCTTGCATGGAGTCATAGGGAATCTTCACAGATCATTCTTTGAGCAGAATAGTTAAGTAACATTCTTTGCCTGAAAGCATGGTTCATTTCCTAAGCCCAGTTCTAACAGTGTCCTCTTTTAAATCTTTAAGTTAATTAAATCCTTTCATTATATTTTTGGGGTCAGAAAAACAGACCGTACTTGTACTCAGGAGCCTAGAAATACACAGCATCATTGACTAATTACTTTCTTAGAGGTCTTACATGGTTTCATGCTGCCTTTTGATTTGTTTTTATGTGTGAAACATTTTTTGTTAACACATTTAACAGTACATAATTTTTTGTCTGCCCTTTTCCTTAAATAGGAGGGTGACAGTTTCTTTAGGAGAAAAATATATGATGCTAAGTGGCCTCAGTTTATTTCATGTGGGATGTAGATGTTTCCTGTAAAAATTAAAGTGAACTGTTTTTTGCAGATAGGGCCCTGTATTTCTTCCATAGCACTTTATAGATGGGAGGGATGGTGTATGTTTAAAGACATGATGCTTTTCTGGAGGAGCTGGGGTGGTTTGTATTATGAAGCCATGTTTCTGAATCTGAGGATTAGAATGCCACTTTGTTATTTATCTTGGAATGAACTAATAATTTATTTATAGTAAGAATTTTATTCTTCAATAGCAGCTGTTCTTAGCATCTTATTACAAAAGATTTCAAGTTGTAGTCTTTAATCTGGGGTGGGATTGGGGAGAACAAAATTGATACTATTAATGATTTTACTCGATAAAAGTTTGGTTTATTTGATACAACTAGTGTCTTTATCACATAATGTTTTATTACGGACATTCAGCAAATGATTCCCTCTGTGCCTGTGACCTTCTGCAATATCCAAAATGTAGGTACTTAAATGTTTGAATGAATGACACAACGAAAACTATTCAAATGCTTATTAAAATGATGCCTTATATACCCCTACTTCCAAAGAGAATTTTGAGGATGGGTAGTATTTCAATTGTTCAAGTTGGATAATTTTGTTTGGATGGAGAATCTGTGTTCTTGTGAAATTGAAGTTTATGAAATAAGATTGGAAAAAAATAGAGTGTATAATTGGGCACATCCTGTACTGCTTAGTGAATCACCAACCCAGTATAATTGCCATTAAGCATTTTGGAAACCAGGCTTGTATGTTCTTGCTCTGCCTGAAAAGCTAGGAGTTGCCCAGGAGGAGCAGCAGTTCATCCAGGCTACAGTCATTGGAGTGACGTGTTGAACCACTGCTCATGTGCATGAACCATTTGCCATGCCAGCTGACTCCTGATGTGAGTCGCAAAGGCATCAGACGCCATCATACCAAAGCAGGACCTTCCTTGGTCATTTTTAAGGCCATGACAGGAGTCACGTTCAAAATATAATTAATAAGGCAATGTCCAAAAGAAAAAAAGTAATTGTATGTGTAGTTCATGATGTACTTCAGCTACTGCAATGAAAAATCATTGGAATGAGTCTCTTCCCACATTGGCTAGTTCTTCATCAGTCCAATACAAACCTGCTTTGGAGTAGATAGATCCTTTAGATGAAGACGCCTGAAAAAGTGAAATCCAAACCTAGGGCTAAATTAGGCATTCATATCCTTCTGCCCTCGTAATGTGTAAAATTTTCTAAGTGTTCTTAAAATGGTACACCAGAGGATGTGTGCCTGTGCGTTTTTCTGGGAAGTGGGTGTGTAGCATTTACTGGACTCTCAGAGGAGTCCACAGGATGCAGAGTCACTGACCTGGAGTGATGGATATGGTTGTGAAAAGAGAGTTAAAGTTTTAAACCCAGTAGAAAAGGCAGTACTCATCCTGGAAGAAAAAGGAGCAGTCATTGACCTTCATCCATTCCTGCCTGCAGCAACCCCCTCTCACACCAAGCCCTGAATCCTTTTAAGGAAGGACTTTGATTTCCCTTGTGGGCAGCAGTGTTTCCAATAGTTGGTTAGGCTAGTGTGTGAGATATGGAGCTAATTTTTAAAGAACTTTTTGCCTTGGAAGTGCTTTTTCTTCTCCTTTGTCAACAGTGTTTGGCTTTCATTTGAGAATTCCAGTGGTCTCCAGGTTCCCAGCACTCTGGCCCTGTGTGCTTCTGCAGTGCTGTGGTCTTTCACATTGAGTCAAGTGAGTCTGAAATGAAATCCTTTGAATCCCAGCTCCACTGTCAGCTGTATGACTTTGAGCAAGTCACTTAGTCTCTTTGAATGGCAGATTTTTTTTTTTTTTTTTTTGGCTATAGAGGAAGGATAGTAGCTCCATATGTTGAAGGGTTTTTGTAAGAATTAAAAGAGATAATATGAAGTGCCTTGCAAACCACTTGGCACATTATGAGCTTCCAGTAAACCTTAGCTGCTGCTATTAGAGACCGTGTGCATATTGGTGAATGTGTAATTCATCTCTTTTTTTCCCCACTTGGTTGTCAGCAACTTGAAGGCGGGAACCATACTTTATTCTTGTGTCTATCATCTGGATTGCCCAGAATAATAATTGTTGGTTGCTTTTTCAGTGCGGTCCGGAGTCCCCGAATCATTCCACATCGTAGGCATGTGTCTCAACTATTCCACTTTTTCTATGTAGAGCGCCAGGGCACTTGTCAAGTGCTCTTAGAGACATTTCTCAGGCAGAAATGGGGGAATTTTTGGCTTTATTTTATTGGCCAGGTTGAGTTTGACCCTTTGGTCATGGGTGTTTGGTGAGGTTCATTCTTTCTGAGGTTTCAAAACCTCCAGTGTCAACTCTGTATTCCGTGGATAAGACAGAGACTTAAGTTCAATTCCCTCATAAATAGGGGGAAAGACAGCTTCAGGTCCTATACTGTGAATGGTGGGCCAGCTCTTTCTCATACCATTTCCTGTTGGCAGCGTCCTACATTCCCATCCCCCCACCCCCCCAGCCCTGTCTCAGACTTAGCCCTCTCAGACTTAGCCCTCTCAGTGTGGACATATCCTTATCAAACTGTATTCCTCTCAGAGCGTAGATTAACCCATACCGAAGCCTTAGTCATTAGTAGTGCTCTTCATGTCTTCTCCCTCTAAGAATATGAGACTTTATAAAGACAATATGCAGAGGTGATATCTTAAGCCAGTGGTTCTTAACGTGGGTGGGGCAGGTGTGTGAGGTTTTGCCCCAGGTGGCATTTAGATACTTTTGATTGTCACAAGGTTTGGGGCAGGGGAAGTGGATGCTCCTGGAATCTAGTAGGTAGATGCCCTAAACATAGTACACCACACAGGATGGCCCCCCACAATAGAACATTATCCAGCTCAAAATGTCAATAATGCTAAGGCTGAGAAACATTGCCATTAGCCTGACAGGGGTATATGTCATCTCACAATTTGTTGGGGAGAAAATGGGAGGTACGAGGTATTTAGCTGTCCTAAGTCAGTTCTTGCCAGGTAGGCAATACCTAATCACAGGATATGCTAGAGAGAGTCCTGAATTTGGCTCCATGTCTCATGGAGTCATGTTTATGTGGTATTAGGGATAATCTGGGCCTGATGCCCCTGAGGAGTGAATCACAAGTTCTGTTTGGAGAGTCGGGAAGAAAGAAGCAGAGGGATCCAAAGCTTTGAGGAGTGGTTACAGGATTTCTCCTTAAATTCCTCTGCAGAGCAAGAGAATCAGAGAGAGTGGAAGCTTTCTGTCCTGAGGTTTGCTGTGTACCTGAAAATCCACTTGAATCAGCCAGAAGAAGGTACTAGAGGGAAGGACGATAGATGTTGTCCATAGTAATTTCCCTTTGAGATCAAATCATAAGGCAGAGTCCCTGCTCCTTGGGGAGTTATTGAGGAGCTGGTTGAGTTGAGAGTTTTCTCTCTCTCTCTCTCACACACACACACACACACACACACACACACACACACACGGTATTTTTTGTTTTCAACATCTCTCTTTCCTTCCCTTCCCAGTGTCCCCCTGCCCCCTACCTTCTCCCCTATACCCACATAGACGTTGAGGGGAGCCTTTCTCGCTCTTCTAGGGAAGGAGCCACTGTGTATGGAAGCGGCAGGCATTCTCACTGGACTGCTCCTTCCTTGTTGCTGTGATAACCTTACACATCCAGTTTCCACAGATCCATGTGGATCCATCTGCCTGACTCGTTTACTCTGAACAAGGGCAGCAGCAGCACCAGCAGTGGCATATGTAGCTGAAATGACTCATTTTGCATGATGTCAGTGAGAGAGCCGGGGGGGCCCCCCTTTGTGTTGTGCCTCCCATTCAGGCATTCTTTCAGGAACTTGCTTCTCTGCAGTTCTAGAATTGTGTGTAAGAGAGCCTTTTTTAAAAAGTTGGAAACGGTCCTCTTCCTGAGTTGCGGTGGAAGCAGCAGGAGGGTCAGCCACTTTCAGGACAGAAAGAGAGGCACAGAAGAAGACCCAGAAAGAGGTCTGAACCTGCGCAAATGCTGTGTGTCTGTCTCTGTTTTGTGGCATGGTTTCCTTTCTCATCTTGGCCCTGTCATGGGACCAAAAGCATGCCTCAGAAACCTACCAGAGCCTGCTCATGGCTTCTAGCATCTAGTCTGGGGGGAGATTCTGGGGTGCTCCCAGGGCTAGCTCCCAGGAGGGGTTAGGGCAGATGTCATGAGCCCTGGATGCCTAAGGAGGCATTCTCTGATGAGCTTATAAACTGGCTTTCTTTCATGATTTCTGGGTCATTGGTAAGTATGAGTAGTTGTTGTAGGATATTTTGTGGAGTAGAGGATACTATGCCAGGGAGGTTTTTAGTGAAACTACCTGCACATGTAAACCTTTCCTTAATGTCTCACCACCTCAGTTTCGGAGGAGAAGCTCACTACCTCCAGGTTCCCTCCCTAAGGACAACCAAGGGCTAAGACAAGTTCAGAACTGACAGACACTGGTTCAGCTCCATTGTAGGCTGCTGGGGCAGGCCTTGTCAGACTTCTTGCTTCTGGGTACTTTTGTTTTGTTTTATGTCATTATGATATGAAAAGTCAGGGTCTCTTTTCAGGAAGGCAAAGGAATCTATCCCTCTCAAGCTTCCAACCTTTGTAGAAAGCACAGCTGTGACAAAGTATATGTCAGTTTATACTGTTTGATTAAGGAGGAAAGAATTTCATCTATTAAAATGATGTGGGAAGGAAGGAAATTCAGGTCTTGGGCTATAGGTTCATAAACTAGACTTAACAGGAAAAGTTTTCCTCTCATGATGCTAACTTTCTGAATAGTTGAGACAAGAGTTTTTACCTTTCAGCTGAAAAATAGACAACCACCTGCGAGTTTTGTTGGCTCCTTCATTAAATGGACTTAAAAAGAATGGAGAAGTGTGTATTCCTTAATAAAAATATGCATAAAATTAATGGGTAGGTAGGACTCATCGTGCCACCAAGATTTGGACACCTGGATAATTTATACAGACTGTGACAAAAATGTTGTAAGATAGTGTTGGGGCCACAAGGACAAGGGAATTTTCATTCCTCCCATGAGCCTGTTTGATATTTTGGGAATGTTCTGAGAGAAATTCTTTCACTTGCTTGGTGAGCAAGGTCCAGACTAGATTGTACCTGGGGCTTCCCAAGGAGTTATGCTGAGCCAAAGACTTGGAAGCTCATGGATGATGGAATTTAGGGTGTATCTCCTTTCCTTGTTTGGATGAGACCTTTCCTAAGATAGACTAATGGTAATAACAAAAACAAAACACTTTAGACTTTTACTCTAGAAAGATACAGCCCTTTGGGTACAAACCCAAGGAAGAACAAGGGAAGATTAGGTTTTATAACTGTTTCACTCTTATTCAAGATGAGAAGGGGCAAATTATCAAGCTTATCAGACCAGTAAGTTGCTTACTTAATAAATAGTGGCAAAGAATAAAGCTATGGGTCCAAAATGAGTGCACTTTTTAGAAAAGGTGATTTGTAGTGTTAGGGTGTATCCTAAATGTGGGCTTGGAAAGGAGTACTTTGGTTGCCACTTTATTTTTGCAGGGATAATCAAAATGTAAAAAGTGAAAGTTAGTATTGCATTTTGGTAAAGCTTTAGATGTATTTTATATTTCCTAAAACAATTTTTTTTGCTATGAATAAAAATGGAGGTCAAAGATACAAGAGCATCTTCAACTGAATGGGACTGGGTGCTGGTGTTTCTCACACATACAATTTTTTCTGCAGTTACTCAACACTTAAAAGTCTCAGATTAAAAAGTTTATTCACTGAGGTCATGGGGTCATGGGATCCATGCTAAGCATGGAGCCTGCTGGGGATTCTCTCCCTACGGCCCTCTCCCCTGCTTGCTCTCTCTCAAAAAAAAAAGTAGGTATTTTTTAGAAAGTTTATTTACTGTGCATAGAATTAAACATTTTTTGTGGTATTTTATCTGGAATTTTGATAAAACTACATATAATGAACATAACTTGTAGTTATGGTTTTCTTACAATTGTTATTTCATTTCCTTTGAAAAGTTCCATTTCTCAACACTTCTGTGCTCTTTGGCAAGTTTGTTCAACTCTTTAATCTTAAAATAATGATTGAACTACTGATTTTTGGTACTTCATTAGGTGGATTGTATAGTCTTAACAGTTGACTTTTGTGTAGTCTTAACAGTCGATTTCATTCTTTAGGTTTATTGATGAAAACTAGTGAAGAACTTAGTGGCTCACAGGACCGTAGTTAAAGGTGCATCCATGTGTCTGGTATGAGATATTTGTCTTCACAATAGTAATTATTTGCACTTAACCAATAAATCTTACTTTTTTTTAAGTTTATGTATTTATTTTGAGACAAGGAATGAGGAGGAGAGAGAGAGAATGAGGGAGGAAAGGAGAGGGAGAGAGGGAGAGAGAGAGAACCTGAGAACATGTGTGGGGGAGGGGCAGAGAGAGAGGGAAAGAGAGAATCCCAAGCAGGCACCATACCACCAGCGCAGAGCCCAGTGTGGGGCTCGAAGTCATGAACCATGAGGTCATGACCAGAGCTGAAATCAAGAGTCAGATGCTTAACTAACTGAGCCACCCAGGTGCTCTGATAAATTTTTACCTTCTTAAAGATCAGATGAAGGTAAAATGGTGTAATGGTGAAATGAATTTCTCTAGAACTAAAGGAATCCTTACCCTGGGAGACTGTGGTGAACCCTCTAAGCTGCACTAGGGTCTTCTGCAAGGCCTTCACTCCTCTGTGACTCAGCTTTGGTGTAGAGGAAGGATGCCACTCCTTGGAGTCAGAAGGCTGGGATCCTGCCTCACCCTGCCACCCACCATCTGTGAGACCTTGGGTAAGCCAGCAACTTTTTCAAACTTTATCTTAAAGTAGAAACAGTGTTACTATGTGCTGGGTTTGTTTCAATGACATGATGGAATATTGAGGTGGTGTCTTCCCCACCACAGGTGCTTAGTGTGTTGCAGTTCTTTCCCTGCTTCACCCCCTTGTGAGGGGGACCAGAGCATGTTTGCTTAGAACCATGTCTCAATTCAGCTGGTGTGTTGCATAAGCTTAGTTATCTACTTTTCCTTTCAGTTCTTCCTAGGTATACAGCTGGTTAGAGGGAGGTGGGGTTGGGACTGAGGAGAGGAAGCTACTCAAAGCAGGTGCTGAGGAGAGGAAGTAGTCTGAGGCTGTTTGGTATCAAGCATATTTTAGTATGACCCTAGACATCCAGAAAATGTTAAATTGTGTCCAGTACGCTCTTTTAAAGTGGCTAATGTTTTGGCATTTAAAAGCAAGCGTTAGTTACTTGAAAATTTCACTTATGTGTAATCCCCTTATTTTCCTGTGGTATAAGGTCAGTAAGTGTATTAGTTGGCCTGGGTAGAGTCTGAATCACAGTTACCAGTGTGATCTCCAGAGATACTGGCTTTCTTTCCTGAGGTATCAGGACTCATTGGTTGTGCTGTCAGCTCAGATACCTGTGGCACCTTGTCTTCCCAGCAAGTGGTCACTGTTTCTGGAATATGTGTCACTTACCTCAAGGCAAGCCACATTATTTTTAATCCATGTTCCTAGGTTACTTGATGACTTGAGCACATATATCAGAGATAAACAGACAGGCAGGCCATTGATTTTTTTTTGAGATGAAGAACAACTCTGTAGCCAGGGAGGAAAAAATAAAATCAGTTTATAAGTTGCAGTGGTTCAGGGTGATCTGCTTTCTCAGATTCTCCCTCCCTCCGCCTCCTAGGAATCCTTGATTTCATGGATTTTTAATTTTAACCTTTACCTTTCGGCATATTTCAGAGTGAAATGTCCTATAAGGATAATCTTATTAATCTTGAATCTGGAATTTTATGTTTCTCATCTGGCTATGCCAGTATTTTTACTTGGATTTTAGGTGATTTTTAAACCTACTGAAAATTTGACATAACTCGCTATTAGTCAAATACAAATACAAATATTTGTATTTAAGTACAAATACTTAAGTATTTTAAGTCAAATACTTAAAACAAGGAGTATCTTCAGAGATTTGACATAGTAGGTGGCATGTGAGCTGAACCTTAAATGACAACTGTTTGTTTTTTTAAAAAGTGGAACAGGATGGATGAGCTCCATGAGGCAAGACTGTGTGTTTCTAGTTCACCTGTATTTCCAGTTTCTAACAGAGACCCTGGTGTCTGGTGGTTACTCCCTAAGTAGCTGTCAAAATAGTAAATGACTGTGTGGTGGGACTCCCAGATAAGAGTAGATGGTCGGGAGATAGGGAACAAATGAACCAAAGGTAGATTGAAGCCTGTGAGAGGCCTTGAGTGTCAGATCAGAGAGGCTTTGTTCTTTCTGCTATAGGCAGGGGATGTTGGTAGATACCCTCTTGCAAGCTGACCTTCTGGTTAGTGGTGGCTTCTGAGGTCACTTACCTAGGCTCTAGCAGGAGAGGGCTTTGAGCTGGTGTGGACACTGGGCAGTGGGGGAATGGAGCAGGGTGTGGCAGTCCTGTTGCTGAGTTTGCTCTCCCATGGTCTAGAAATGAGGAGTAGAGGAATCTAATCTTTATGTTAGACCATTTTCAGTCTATACCAGTCTGCCTTCACACGTGCCCAGAATGGACCCACAAGGGCTGACTAGGAGACTTTGAGGGCTGCTGAGGTAGGAGGAACTGGGGGCCTGAGCCTGGGCAGAGCAGTGGAGCTGACAGGGAAAGCTCCCAACAGTCAGTTCCCTTTCGTGTATTGTACCAGACTCAGTTATATACTGATGACCCTGCTTAAGCTGGTACATAGTACTGATTGCAAAGTGGGGTGTGAAAAATGGTCCCTGTCCTCCAAGAGCTGGCATTCTTGTTGGAGACATAACACCCCCCAAAATGGTAAAACAAAGTTTTAAGAGCATAGATGTTGGAGCCTCGGTGCCTGGGTTTAAATCCTTACTTTTACTTATCTTGGGCAAGTGATTTAATGATTCTCTCCCTCAGATTGCTCATCTGTTAGAGTATCACCTACTGCATAGGGCTGTTGTCAGGATTAAAGCAGGCAAAGTGTGCATATTTAAAGTGCTTAGAACAGAGTGTGGCACACAGTAAGTGCTGTATAATTGCTTTGGTGGTAGAGTTCCTAAGTTTCCATTTCCTCTTTATAATAAGAACTTCACAAGATTATGAAGGTTGGGTGAAATAACGTATGTAAAGCATCCAGCACAGAGCTGAACAGAGACCAACTGCTCAACCAGTAGTTGGTATTATTGTTCTTTGTATTTGACACCTGCCCCTTGGTATAAGTTTGTTTGATTCTCCCTCTTTTGGGAAGATAAAATATATCTTAGTCATCTGTTTACGCTTTCAATTTCAGAATCGACTTTTTTGAACAAAATATGCATTTGTTATTGGACTGCTCCATGCTAAGAAAAATGACAAGATTACCTCTGGGTATTCTCCCCTCTTCCTAAAATTCTGTATGAGCTTGAAGTCTCTGGCATGCATGTCTATTTATTTTTCAGTGTTTATTTTGAGAGAGAGCATGAGCTGGGGAGGACCAGAGAGAAAGGGAGAGAGAGAATCCCAAGAGGCTCCATATCTTCAGCACAGGGCCCTACGTGGGGCTTGATCTCACGAACCCTGAGATCATGATCTGAGCCAAAAATCAAGATTCTGAAGCTTAACTAACTAAGCCTCTCAGGCGTCCCAGTTGTGAATATTTAATTAAGTCTTAACTAAGATAAAACAGTAGCTCAGCAGGGGCTTTTTAATGGCTAATCCACAGTAACCCATTTTCTCAATCTTTTTCTCCCGCAGGAGAAGAACTAGCCAAACTAGCCGTGACAGGATATTTTGGTGGTCCTTTGAAAGGAATGTCCCCCACAGGGTTTGGGGAGATGGAGAGGAAAAGTCTCCAGAGCCTCTTCACCTTGGAGCTTTGTGGCTTGCTGTGTGACTCCTCTAGGTCCATTGGCTTCACGCAGGATATGAGGTGGAGATGGAGAAAGAAGCAGCAGGCTCTCTCAAGACTCTAAGCAAGTCCCATGGTGCTAAAAGAGCTTAAACCCATATTCTCAGACAGATATAATTAGAAAGAAGTAGAATAGCATTCTATTCTGGGATAGGATGTGGAGGCCACCTCCTTCTTCCCCTGATAGGCACCATGAGGCAAAGACACAAAAGATGGGAAGAACCCTGGGGGTGGGTGTACAGGTTTTTACATAGTGTTGGTGGTCTTCTGATCTCTGGGGGCCTTTGAACTTCTAGAGTTGGGATGGAGGCTTAAAGAGTCCTTTTTGGGTAAGGTTCAGTCATGGTTAAGAGTTTGGGCTTTAGAATCAGATCTAGGTTTCAGTCTGAACTCCTTGACTTCTTGGCTGAGGACCTTGAGGAGCAAGTTCTGTAAGCTTTCTGTGCCCCTGTTTCTCATAGGTAAAATCCCAGTTGAGGATTACACTGAGATTATACATATTAAGGGTTTATTAGCATAGTGTGTAGCAAAACAAATGAAAACTTATCTATTACTGTTGGTGGTAATACTAGTAATCACCAGCAATAATCAGAGGTGCCAAGAGAGACAGACAGAAGAGGAAACAGGCAGCATTCTCCAGGGTGAGGGATCAAAATTGCCATCTAGATTGTGAAGGACCCTTCTAAAACCTTCTCTCAGTTCTATTCAGTAGGAAAGGCAAGTAAGGTTGAGGATGAGATTATATAATTTCCTGGTACCTTCTTCCTATGGGTCTCTTAAGATAGGAGACACAGTGGATTCAAGTGGAGTACGGGGAGAACTGCCAGCAGAGAGCAGTTTGGTAGTTTTAGAGGGAGGCCTTTTGTTTGTTATTTCTCTCCTCTTACTGTCTTATCCAGCATGATATACTTTGATGCCATTGAAAAGTCAAAAGATAGCAATGTTATAAGCAATAATCTTTTCAGAAGGGATTAGGAGGAGGTTGAAGCTTTAGTTAAGGAATATTTTTGATTCATAGTAAAAGCTTTCAACAGTTTTATTATATGATCTAAAAACAAACAGCCCCCCCTCCCTGTTTTTTTAAATGACCGGAGACAATAAATAATCAGGATACCTGCTCTTTATGTGCTTCCCTCAGGGTTTTTGTTTTTGTTTTTGTTTTTAATGAATAATGTAGCACTTGTCTTTAGGTACCTTTAAATAGGACTTTAGATAATAAGCTAAGGAAAAGATTTTTTTTTTTCATCCATAAGTCTCTGTGGCTTTGATAGTGAACTTGTGATAAAAGGATTAGAAATACAGATGAGGAGTCTGATTTAGATACATTTTCATGGTTATAGAAATTCTGAACTTCTCACCCTGAAATAGGAAAGGCCCATCTGAAGCTTTGTGGGTTTCAGGTCAACCTTGAAGTTGTTTAAAAGATTTTGTAGCACTACCAATTTTTTTAAATATATATTTTATTGGTTTAAACTCCATGTTCACCTTTTCCAAGATTTTGGTTTTTTTTTTTTTTTTGCTTTGGTCACACAGGAGTGGCTCTAGGAAATAGCTTGTAGGTATAGAATATAGAGGGGAGGAGAGGGTGATAGGCACAGAAAGTTTTGGGGGATACAAGAATGTGAGCCTTTGTCAAAGAAAGGTTTCAAGAGGAGGGGACAGAGAAGAGGGGAGAGAGAAAAGAGCATATTGGAGCAGAAAGGGGAGAAAGAAAGAGAAATTCACCAGAAATGGTGAAAATAGGAATAATCCAGAGAGGAAGAGACAGTACTAAGTAGGAATGGTAGAAGTCTAGTTCAGACCAAAGAGGGTACAGGTGGGTGAGTGTGGAAAAGAGAACATGGGGACCCCGGGGTGGGCTCCATTGGTTAGGCATTCAACTCTTGATTTCAACTCAGGTCATGATCTCACGGTTTGTGGGTTCAAGGGATTCTTCATTTCAGCTCAAGTCATGATCTCCTGGTTCTTGAGATTCTCTCTCTCTGTGCCCCTCTCCCATGTGCTCTTGCTCTCTCTCTCTGTCTGCCTCACTCACTTTCTCTCTTTCAAAATAAATAAATAAACTTTAAAAAAAGAAAAGAGAACATACTAGGTTTGGTGGTTGTGGGGAATAGTGCCCGAGGGATACCTTCATGAGGCTTTCAAGGGAATTTAAACATTTGGGATGTCCAGCGTGATATTCAGAACCTGGTTGAGTTAGGGAGCTCTTGGGCAATAGTGTCTAAGAGGATCATCTGTACTTTGGTGCTTTGGTGTGAGGAGGAAACCGTAGAAGGCAACTTTGCCTGTCCTTTTATGTTAGTTTTCTTGTGATCTTGTGACTAAGGCCTGTCTTTGTTGGGTCAGCTGTTCTACATTTCCACCTCCTTTCTCTAAGTTGGATCAACTCGTGCATAAGTCTTGCCACTGCTCTCTATAACTAGCTCTTTGTGACTTGTTTTACTTTAAAGAAGAAGAAATTCTAACAGACTTTCCCAAGTTCTGCTACACTTTCTTCCCTTGTTTGCTTCGTATTGCCACCAAGGGTCATTGTCCTCCTTCTCAGGGGGCCATTACAAAAAGGCTAGGTTTATTAATTAATTGATTAGAATATATAAAATCCTGAATTTTAGGATCATTGCTTTTCATTCAATAAATGTTTGGGAGTTGCTTTTGTTTTTAACCATCGGTAAGTGCCCAAACCCTTTTATAAAATTTAGACATTTTAATAGTAGTTTTCTAAAATGCATTAAAGTGTACTGCTTTTTTAGTTTTACTTTTTAAAAAAAATTTATTTTGAGAGAGAGCACAAGCAGCGGGGGCGGGGTGGGGGGGGGGCAGAGAGAGGATCCCAAGCAGGCTCAGCTATCATTGTGGAGCCTGATGTGGGCTCAGACTCACAGAACTGTGAGATCATGACCTGAGCTGAAACCAAGAGTCAGATACTTAACTTATTGAGCCACTCAAGCACCCCACGTACTGCTGCTTTTTAATACTGAATCTGTGGAACTTAGTTTGTCATCATGGCCATCAGTATTTTCTAAGTCTTCTGGGTTTGAGAAGAGAGAAGGCTGAGTTAGTTAGGATCGTGGATATAGTTCCATTCATCAGTGTGTATTCTCTGCTGCGCACCTGCGGATGTAGTGGTGAACAAGGCAGACACCATCCCCGCATCATTGGAGTTTAAGTCTGTAAGTCTGAATGATGATGCAGACAGCTCGGTATGGAAAGTGCCAGTTTTGTCGGGCTGCCTCCAGATAAATGGGGGTATCCCTCTCTTTAGGGGTCTTGCACACATGGTCATATCCACTTCTGGTCTACGAACACCTAGCCCCTCAATCCACATGGAATTAGGGATTTTATTCTCTTGGGGGTTGAGGGAAGAAAGTGGATAAGGAGAAGGGCAGATGTTGATTTGCAGGAAGACAGGATAGTGTTGGATAGTGTTGCTCTATGATTTGTGTATTCTCTAAATGATTATTCTATAATCTTTTAAAAACATACTTCGTTTTCTACAGAAGACATTAAGTATGGAATCAATGTCTTTTTATTTGGTTTTCCAAGCCTTTTTTTTTCTAAATGAGTAGAGTTAACGCTTGTCTTTAACCAGCTTTGATAAGAATTTACAGGGGTGCCTGGGTGGCTCAGTTGGTTGAGCGCCAGACTTGGGCTCAGGTCATGATCTTGGGGTTTGTGAGTTTGAGCCCCGTGTCACGCTCTGGGCTGACAGCTCAGAGCCTGGAGCCTGCTTTGGATTCTGAGTCCCTCTTTTTCTTTCCCTCTCTCTGCCCCTCCCTCACTTGTGCTCTGTCTCGCTCGCTCTCAAAAATAAATATTTAAAAAAAAGAATTTAAATAGTAAGCCCATGGAAAGTGTGGTACTATGCCTATAATAAAGTACCTTCAGCTGAAACTAATATAACATTCTATATCAATTATACTTCAATTAAAAGAAAAAAAGTACTTTTTGTGACATTGTATTACTCTGCCTAAGTTTTTCCTGCTTTGTATTTTGCATTTCTGAGTTGCTCCCTAAGGCCTGGGTATAATTGCTGTCCTTCCTGGTATAAACATGCCAGTGGTCTGCCGAAGAGACCGTGTGTAAGGATGGATGCTGCTTATAGCATCATTATTTATTATTCATCTGATAGCACATAAAGTGTCACACTCTTGTAAAAAATATTTGGTAGAGATAATCAGAAAAGAAAGCTCATTTTGTTCATTTAAGAAATCAGCTATGAAGTAAAGAGGTCTCATTTCTAGAGTTGAATACATTTGCTTACTTTTTGTATAAAATAATTTTGAATTACTGCTTTTGAACTTAGTTTAAAAATTGTCATGAAAAAATTCAGACAGGGCCAATAGCATGGAGTGTATCCAACAGTTATCAAGATTTTGCCTCATTTACTTAATCTATTTTTTGTTTTTCTTTTTTTCTTCCTTGAGAAGTTTTTTGTTTGTTTGTTTGTTTTGAGAGAGTGTGTACAAGCAGGGGAGGAGCAGAGAGAGAGAGAGAGAGAATCCCTCTGTCAGCGTGAAGCCCAAGTAAGGATCAAACTCATGAACCATGAGAGTTGAAACCATGTTGAACCATGAGAGCTGAAACCAGGAGTCGGACGCTTAACTGAATGACCCACCCAGGTGCCCCTCTTTCTTGAGAATTTTAAAGCAACTCCTAGGCCTGTTATTTCTCTTCTGTATACTTCAGGGTGCCCCTTCAAAAGACATAGACTTAGTTTTACATAACCACAGTGATGTTATCATAACTATACTTACTATATTTTGTTGGTATCATCTAATGCCCGGTTTATTAATAAAAAAGTTTTTCTCAATGTGTAAAAATACTTACGTGTGTTTTTTACAGTGTTTTGTTAGAATCACAGTCTGATTAAGATCCACATATGGGGTTTGGATCTTATGTCTTTTAATTAACAGTAGTCCCCAATCCCTCCCCACCCCCTTTTGTTTTTTCATGCCTTGAGTTGTTGTAGAAACTGGGTCAGTTGTCCTGCAGAATGTCCCACATTCTGGATATATCTGTTTTCTTGTGGTGTCATTATCTTGTTCCTCTATTGCCTGAATTTCCTGAAACTGGAAATTAGCTCTAGAGGCTTGATTAGATTCAGGTTTAACCTTTTTAGTTGCAGAGTGCTAGTTGCTTCACACCAGGGAAAGCCTCCTTAATTTAATTAAATAAAAAAAATTTTATTGGTGAACAGAGAGTTTGGTTTAGACATGGTGCTAGATACTCTGGAGATTACAGAGATGAACAAAGTATAGTGTCAGCTGCCTCAGAATTTCTCTTGGATGCAGACCATGACCAGCAGCTGACAGAAGATAAGTAATGTGTACTTAGGGACCAGGAAGTCAAGAGTTAACAAGTCAGTAAATAGTTCTTATCAGGAGAGATTGCCTAAGAAACCTTTGAAATTTCAGCACTCTGAAAAAAGTTAATACAGAAAAGAAATACTCTCTGTCTACAATAGCAGCTGTACTCTTTCCACACCATTTTATACAATTCTTTCTTGAGTTGTTTTTTTTAAATCTCTCCTCTAACCTATTATGCATTGCATTATTCAAGGTATTATAACATTGTTATAGCTGCTTTATAGTACATCCAGGTCAGGATAAGACCTGCAGACATTCCTGTAACTTCCCATACCTAGTCAGTGAAACACAAAAGGCAAGTGAAGTTCTCAGTAAAAGAGAAAGCTGGCACCATGTTTGAACTGGTGATCCATCAGTATCAGCTGGCTCTGTTGCTCTCTCTCATCCTGCCTGACCTGTGTTAATCTAGAGCATGCAAATAGTACAGTGTAGAGAACTTAAGCTTTCTAGTGAACACCTTAGTATTTCTTCTCCCTCTTTCCTTTTCTTTTGGAGGGATATTTTGAAGAGGTTTATACTGCCAAAGCTGAAGCTTTAAAATTGTTTATGTGAATTTTATAAAACTGTTTTGAAAACCTATAAAATAGTATCTATTAGCATTGTATAGTCTTTTTACCTGTCTCTTCTCTACCCAATCCCTACCCCTTGTAAATTTTTATTTCCCATAAGAAAGTAAAATTTCAACTTGAAAATGTCCTCTCAATTCAGGGTCCGTAAGTCGAGAACTTAAGCAAAAGAGGAAATTCCTCTGTATATTCAAAATGAAGGCTCCCTGAGGAGTATCTTGTTCACTGATGTATTTAAACATTTAATGCAGTGCTGGACACTCAATGCTCAATAAGTACTGATTGAGTAAATAAAATGAGACATTGGGGCTATACTATGCACTCTTGTTTAGATATTGCAAGTAAATAATATGACCATAAAAAAATCCTTAGACCACCTTCAATAAGGAACTTTGGCTCAAGCACTCAGGGGTGCTTAGAGGGGTGTGTGTGTGTGTGTGTGTGCGCGCGCAGCACATTGACAAATAGAAGAGGATTTATCTTATCTGCTGACTGATTTTTTTCTTGAGATTGTATGTTTTTTTTAAAAAATTGTATTTAAAATGTACAACCTAAAAAACTGCTGAGTAAAATTGTGAATTTTGTTCTTGAAAGAAAAATGACATTTCTAACTTAGGAACCAATTTTTATTATAAATGACCAAAAATTGTTAGAGACTAAGCTTTGATGCATTTACTACTACATGAAGGTCAAATACTTAGGTCATTATAATTCTGCCCCTTTTTTGTGCATGCAAACAATGAGCTCTTTGATATGGAGATACCACATTCTCAAGATGAAGGAAGGTCACGTGTTTTCGGGCATTAAGAGCATGATCTACTCTTTCTCTTTTCCCTGTTGTAAGTGGCTATTGAGAGGGGAAGCTGGACTAATGAATGGCTTTTGTCTACCTTTGTACTATTTTTTACTTATACCGAAGTCAATCTGATTGCGACCTCTTAAAAGGAAAAGTTAAATATCATAGAGCTGAGAACCAGTTGCCCAGATCATCCACAGCCAGCCTTCAATCAGGCTCATTTACTCAGATTTTTATCACATATTCGCTAGTGGAGTTTTGATGGCCTCCAAACATTCATCATGTATGTGGCTTCTTTGAGTTCCCCCTGGGAACTGGTCCTTTTGCTAAGGAGGCAGTGTGGCTTGTTTTGGGGGCCCTGGAGCCAGTCCACTTCAATACAGTGCTCCACTTAATAGCCCTGTATTGAGGAAATTATTTAACTCTTCTGTGCATTTTCCTCATCTGTAAAATGAGTTAATAATGCAACCTGAGGCATGAAAAAAATGCCAGCACAAAGAAAGCACATGATAAACATTAGCAACTCACTGTTACATCTATATGTGTAAATGCATTTGGAGATGTAGTTCAGGTATTTAGTATGTGAAGGAGGATGGAGTTTTTCTCTAGGAGTCAAGAAGATATCTTGAGAAATTCAAGTACTTAGAAGACTGAGCTGGAGTTGAAGGTGGTGCACAGTGGAAAGGTTTGTAGATGACCCCACTGCCTCAAGGCCACTGGGAAGGGAGAAGCTCATGTTTCGACTCCTGGGTCCTAACCAAAGCTGGCATTTCTCTTTGCCTTATTGGAGCCATTTGCTTAATGATTTGAGCTGTAATTCCTAAGGTGGTTGAAACCAGGTTATGTGTTTGCCTTATTTATTTTTTTAGCTCCCTTCTGCCTTGGCTTCTCTTTAAAAAGAGAGAGAGAGAGAGAGAAAACAAATGGTAGATCCAGTGGAAAATAGACCTTTAAAAGTTTCACATATCTGAGGTTTGTTTCAGAGTGATTGGGCAGCCAGGAGGTGGATGAGAGGGTAGGGGATGAATTATGTATATAGATATAATAAGATTGGTTGTGAGACTGGATAAGTACATGAGAGTTCATTGTAACCTTTTTACTTTCGCATAAGTTTGGAACTTTTATAAGAAAGGTAAAAATTGAGCAGAAAATACAAGTTGCTTTAGTATAGTGTGATACCATTTATATAAAGTTTTGAGCCAAGCAAAGAATATATATTGTTTATGCATGTATACTTGTATAGCAAAACTTCTAAATCTTATAAAAATAATAACTACTAACTTTAGTGGTTACCTGTGAGGAAAATGGAAGACAAGTGGAATGGAGCAGGGGATACATAAGGTGTTTCTGTAATACTCTTCCTTCCTTCCTTCCTTCCTTCCTTCCTTCCTTCCT
>NW_027532594.1:4746072-4859030 GCF_008692635.1 Crocuta crocuta
ACACAGAATCTGAAGCAGGCTCCAGGCTCTAAGCTAGTTGTCAGCACATAGCCAAACGCGGGTCTCGAACCCATGAACCATGAGATCATGACCTGAGCCAAAGTCGGATGCTTAACTGACTAAGCCATCCAGGTGCCCCTATTTTATTTCTTTTTTAAAAAGTTATTTGAGGGGCGCCTGGGTGGCTTAGTCGGTTAAGTGTCCGACTTTCGCTTGGGTCATGATCTCGCGGTTCATGGGTTCGAGCCCCACGTCCGGCTCTGTGCTGACTGCCAGCTCAGAGCCTGGAGCCTGTTTCAGTCTGTCACTCCCCCTCTCTCTCTGACCCTCCCCTGCTCACGCTGTCTCTCTCTCCTAGAAATAAATAAAACATTAAAAAAAAAAAAACTTGTAACATCTCTTTAAAAAAAAAAGTTATTTGAAACAAATATGGCAGATATTAAGATATGTTAAAGTTGAGTGAGCAGTGGGTACATGGGTGTTTGTTAACATTCTGTGTGATTTGTCTTTTTAAAATATATCACAATAAATAAAATAAGAACATGCCATGATTCCACAGCAAGACATGTTTTTGGATGTGTCAGGAGCCGAGCTGTAGGATGTATGAGGGGTGCCTTCCCCTGCTGTAGAGATTCATGTCCTGTCAGGGCATTTCACTTGGCAGGGGTGATGAAATGGCCAGTCACCCATAAAGCTGCTTAATGGGAGAGAAGCCCCCATGGGTCAGGGTCAGGAGCGATGGCAGTAGGGGAGCCGGAATTAAAGGCAAGTTAGTTATGGCAGGATTAGGGTTTTCTGGAACATGTTGACCTATTACCTTTATCAGAAACTTTGGGCTAAGTCATGGGGGATGAGTTAGTTATAATGACTCCAGTGTTTAGAGACAATAAGAAAAAGGGAGATTTCTTAAAAGCATAGTTTTTGAGTAAAATTTAATAATTGGTTCCCTTGATAAGACTTAACAGAAACAAGAAAGCAGTTTCCACTACTGATTGGTTGTTATGTGGTAATCTCATCAGCCTTCCCACACAAAGTGGGATTAAGCTGTGTCACCCCTCAGATAGAAAAGCAAGCCCACAGTTTGGAGAGTAAGAAGACCGATTATTTTGAGGCCTGGCTTCATGGCCTGCTTCCAAAATGTGGCTAGTGCCTCCGGACCTCAAGACTTGAGGTTAGAGTGATCCTTGTGCCCAGGTCCTGCTCTGTGTGTCTTACTGTATTTATAGATGTTGAGACTAGTGAGCATGAGTGGTATGCACACATAAAATGTTAACTTGGCCTCTTGGGGAATACAGATATAAGATAACATCTTTGGTATTTTTATTCACTTTAAACCTCTCAGCCAGAGATCACTGTTTCCTATGCTCAAGAGGACAGTTTTAACAGAGAGAAAACATAAAGCCCACATGCCTTACAAGTTAAACATTCTGCTAGTAGAATACAACCTATGTCGAGACTATATGCAGCTGAGGAAAAGGGATGCGTGGGGCAGGAGACCAAGCATCCAGAGACCCTGCTGTTTGGTATTCTAGAATCTGAGGAAGGCAGTGACTTGAATACCAGACCAGCCCTTTACCACTGTGTGTTCTAGAAATGGCCTTCTCCTGTAATAGGGATGGAGGTCTCTAGGGGTATGTTCTGAAAGTTTGTGAGGATGAGGATTGGAGTGAACTTACCACTTGGGAAAGGACCTGTGGTGTATGCCAGGTGAAAAACCACCGGAAGCAAAGACTACCCAGAATGGCAGCCACTGAGGAGAGCTCTGTTTCTGGGAGGCACTCACTTCATGTTCTGTACCCATCCAGGCTTATTTGCATTTCCTGGAAGAATTTGAGAGGCTACCAGACCCAGGAAGTTCTTCCGCCTCCTCCCAGGCAATCCCATTAAACTACCTCTATTTAAATCCCAGCTCTTCTGAGTGATCTGCCCTGTAAATGGATCGAAAGATCTTCTGACATGCGGGAATGAACTGAGGCAAGGTGCAGATTTCTGCGGAGTGAGGGGGTTTCTAGGTCCTGGGCAGGGTTTGGTTACATTGATTGCCTTTGGCCTTTACTTTAGTTCTCAACTTTATGTCTTCCTTTTTATCATAATTTCTCCCCCAAACTGGCAAGGCATAAAATAAATTGAAGCATTAAAAGCACACACATAGGGGCGCCTGGGTGGCTTAGTCGGTTAAGCATCTGACTTTCGCTTAGGTCATGATCTTNTGTTGTCTATTTTTGTCTTCCTTAATTGGTTAGTTTAGCACCACCTCCCCAATTTATATGTATATAATTAAATTTATATTTAAGCACAATGAGTTCCATATGAGCATATGAATCTGCTGGTTCCAGTGGCACAATTAGAAAGCCAGAAGCCAGCCGAGGAACTTGGCAGAGGGCTTTGTCCTAAAGTCCGACTTTACTTGGACCTTGTTACGGATTTAAAAGTGTCTAAATCCTTGGTTCTCCTCTAGGATAGTGGTGGCAAAATTGGTTAACAACAGAATGATGTAATTAGTCTCAATGTTTTCATGGATGTATAAAAAGTCAGATAGATGACGGGGCGCCTGGGTGGCTCAGTTGGTTAAGCGTCCAACTTCTGCTCAGGTTGTAATCTCATGATTCATGGGTTTGAGCCCTGTGTTGCACTCTGTGCTGACAGCCCTGAGCCTGCTTGGGATTCTCTCTCTCTGCCCCTCCCCCACTTGCATGTGTGAGCATGCGTGCTTTCTCTCTCTGTCAAAATAAGTAAACTTTAAAAAAAGAGTAAGATGAGGGGCACCTGGGTGGCTCAGTCGGTTAAGCGTCCGGCTTCAGCTCGGGTCATGATCTCATGGTTCGTGGGTTCCAGCTCCGCGTCGGACTCTGCTGACAGCTAGCTCAGAGCCTGGCGCCTGCTTCAGATTCTGTGTCTCCCTCTCTCTCTGACCCTCCCCTGCTCATGCTGTCTCTCTCTCTCAGAAATAAATAAAACATTAAAAAAAAGTAAGATGAGTTAAGTCTGTATGGATTTACTCTACATACCAGACTCCTGGTAAAAATAGAAATAGTTCCTTTTATTTCCACCAAGAATTTCCTTAGCATCTCTTTTTTAACCCAGGTCTTTCTCCCCATGTAACTGTTGGCACTGAATGTCATTCCCTGATCCTGGGCTTTTCTGTCCCCAGTAGCTTTTTGATTGTCTTCCCCTATAGCTAATACTATCTGTATTAAAAAATTTTCCCCCACTTCTGTTGCATGATTATAATGTCCAAGTCTTCCGATGTATTTCCTAAGATAACCATTTATCAAAAAGAATATCCTGAATTCCTCATGAGTGTTAATAAAAATTTAATTTGTTAAGCAAATATATGTCCAATGTCAAGTCAGTGAAACAGGACAGAAAATTACATTTTCAAATTTTGTGAAACAAATATACTTAGAAGAAAAAAAATGAAAACACTGTATCACACTTCTAACAATGGTTAAGGCAGAATATTTGGAATATGAGTAACTTTTTACCCTGTTTTCCAAATTGTCAGTATGTCACTTATATTTATCCCCCCACCCCCCAATCCATGTGGCATTTTTAGGTGTGTGGCACAAGGGAATGTAAAGGAGTGTGGTATAAGAGCAGTTGTTCTCAAATGTAGACCTATAAGACCCCAGAAATCCTCAGAGCAGGGGTGTAGGTCCCTGAGGGAAAGTGGACGTTATGGAAAGGGGCCTCTCTGGGTCTTCTCCCTGCCCCTTAACAGAGCGGTTCTACTATGATTTGTTCTTTACATCAAGGTTTGACTAAGATAGTGTAGAAAAAAGAATGAATCTTGGCATCAGAGCCAGGACACCTGGGCATAGACCTTGGCCCAACCCTTAACTAGCAGTGTGTAACTGTGTAATTGTTTCCATTCTGTAGACTGTTCCCGTGTCTGAAGTGATAGGTTAAGGTGAAGTGATATCTGAAGGTCCCCTACAGCTCCGACATTTTAGGATTAAATTCAGGTGATGTTAATAAATAACTCCAGGAAAAGAAGGCTGCTACCTAGTCTCCTCCTGCCGCCTCCACCTGGAGGTTTTTAACTTGTGGTCTGTGCTCTAATAGGAGTGTGTGGTTTGAGCGAGGAGAAGAGCCGCAAGCCATGTACATTGCTGTTTTTTAAAGATGACTTATTGGTTTAGATTAGAGGCCCAGGCTCTTTAGAAGAAACAGACAGTAATTTTTTTCATCCTAAAATGATTCCAAATTAACAGCAGGAAAGGGGCCAGAACAGTGGCACCTTGTCCTGGCTAACAGGTCTTGGATGTCCATTTCCAGACTCTTTGCCCACTGCTATGTCAGCACTGTCTAGATGGCCTTAGATGGGTATGAGGAGGCTGTCCCTGATATCCAGGTCTTTACCAGGAGACTTTTCCCATTAATGAACCAAGAGGAAAGGGAACCTCAAGACTTGTCCTTTCTCACTGGAGATGCTTGGAGCCCTGGCCTCCAGAGCCCCATGGCTCCCCTGACTTGATGATAGGGCATTCTCCTTCAGGCTGTGCCTCTCAGGGCCACCTCGGCTGAGGCCTGGATCCTGCTCCCTTTCATATGCAAAGCGGTCTCTACTCCAGACCGCCTCTAAGGAAGGAAACAACTCCATTTGGTTGCAACACTAATTCAATCATTAGCTTTTTTATTTTTGGGAAACTTTTCATCTTCACGTACATGAAGTAGTGTTGTAAATAAAATCGAAAAGCTCAGTTTGTTGGTCACATTGGACTGAAAGGAGAGAAAGTGAGATGAAACTGCCTTATTTCTTGTATTCTGCTCTCTGAAAGCATTTCCTAGGACAGAGAACCCTGCTTAAGCATGGGTGCAATGACCCCAGGTGACAGCAACAACAGGGGCTCTTCAGAAAGGAGCAAATGGAGTTGGACCCTGTCTTGGGCAGGTTTGTGTTTGCTCCCAGGTTGAGCTTATTAACATTCCCTCCCCACCCCTCTTTCAGGAATCCACCTACTGCCAGTTACCTAGGCACCTTCCTTTTCTATTTAACCTGAATAAATTAAGTATGGAATAAGTCACCCTGAAAAGTACAATCAATTCTAAGAGGACAAAACCTAGATCAATGTATTGAGGTCTTGGTCCTATAGTATAAAACTGTAGATTTTACTTTCTGGATATTTATTGAACACCAGTAGAAAACTTGCTTGTTGGTCTCAGAGTTTACAATCTATTTGGAAAGGCAGCATTATATGGAAAAACAGACACCTGTGAAATTAGTTCAAAACTGCAAAGCACTGAGTATAAGACACTCCTGCTTTTAAAGATGGGGTATCTCCCTCCAGATGCTCAAGAGCACAGTTGTGATTTGAATCAAATCAAAGAGCCAGTCTTGTAAGTAGTGAGTTTTAAGTTGGAGTGTTGAGGAAGTGATGGGCATGAGAAGAGACAGCCCCCAGAGAGGCTTATGGAAGGAAGCAAGAAGTTTTCGTTGGAGAAGAAAGGTAGAGATGCTGTTGTGTGATAATAAGAAGAATTGAGACTTTAAAACACACATAAGACACCTGAAAAGCTTAGCTACAGCACAGTAGGCATTCAGATAGAATTTTTTCAGGCAGCATTATATATATAGGTTGAATTGAAATGGAGATACCCCTCCTCCACACTCCCATTCCTCAAGTTAGTCATATGCTTCTGTTAGGACATGAAGTGTTTTACCAGCAACATACTATACTTCTATGAACACTAAACACATATTAAATAAATTCACAAAGATATGCTTCAGTAACAAAAATGTCAGTGTCTCGTGTTCTGTTCCATTTATTCTGATATTTTAAACATTTTTTACTCCATTTTCAGTTGTGTGGATTTTTTAGCATCCATTATATAGCATGTTTAGGACACTTAATTTGGGTTTTTTGATCCTTCACAATTTCATATATAATTCACATATAAGTACTAGATATGAAATTTGGGTTAGTAATCATATAGCTCATTAATGCCTTCCAGACTTCCTTTCTACCACTTTGAATTATTTTACCATTTCACATTAGGTTTTTCTACAAATGATGGATCCCATTCATTTATAAGTTCATTTAACAAATGTCTATTGGCCCTATTTTGCTGTTACTGATCAAAAACAAAATTCAGCATTTCAGTGGGATGGGATTGTTTCAGCTAATTTTGGTTTCCCTATGATGCCTTTGAATTTAAGTTAACTGATTTAATTTATTTTAAAACATTTCATCATCACTAGCAAAAACCAAACATTCTTACTAATGGTATTAAAACATTTCTGTAAATGCTTTTGAAAGCCATGGATTTTGGTGAATTTTGCACATTGAATTTTAGTGAGTTGGTTGGCTTCCACCACCTATGGCCCTAAAGAATCTCCACTGCTCCATTAAACAGTTGAAACACTACTGGTTTAGTTGATCGCTGATGTTTCTCCGCATTCTGAAATTCTGCCTCAACTTCTCTGTGCTGTTTTTCTTCTGCATTTAGCTTACCCAGCCAGAGTTATGATCACTTGATATAGATTTAAGGTCTTTTTTCCCCTTTAGTGTCTTGGTTGCCCCCACAACAAGCAGGACGGAACATGAGAACTGGGGAGCACAGAAGGAACCATAAAAATCCAAATATCAAGTGTGAGAGGGACAACTTCAAGTGTGATGTGTGCAGTAAGGCTACAGTTGTCCCCCTAAAAACCAGAGCAGTTACCCTACTACAGTCAGTATCCTTCTTGTGTTTTGCTTGTAAAGGTTAAACTTTTTAGTGGGAAAAAAAAAAAGGAAAAACTTTGTGCACAGTTACCATTCATTGTATTAAGACCTGTCTACACAGGTGGTTTAGCTATAAGAGAATTCTGCATGGAATTTAAGAAGAAAAATGCCAGAAGGCTGGAAACCTGAAATACTAATAAGCCTTTTAAGTCATTCAGGCTCTGGGTTTTTTGTTTGGTTTTTGTTTTTTTGTCTCTACATTTTTCTGATTTTGCTAGATTTTTAGAATAAATATGTATTACTTTGGTAATCAAAGAAAAGTTAAAGACTGTAAACAGAAGTTCAGTAGCATTTACCCAATTCAAAGCTAGTAAATAACAAAAATTGTGAAAATTAGAATGATTTGTGGATGGCAGTAGCTGTACTCTAAATTACTGTTCTCACTGAGATGAGAATCTTGTATAGCACTGGTTTGGACAGTTGCTGGAAGAGTCACAGGTAGGATTGTGCTAAAGCCTGAAGTCATCATAATTAGTGGTTCCATAAAGCTAGTTCATCTGCAGCTTCTGCAATTTCAGCTTGTGTTAATGTTGCAGTTTGTTTCTAGTCCTTTGTATACAGATTGAGCTCATAGTTTCTAAGGATCTAAACATAATGTGTATTTCACATGATCTGGTAAGTACAGCTAAGCTTGCTAGCCAAAGAATTCCTGTGTGCTCTCCACTTCCTAATCCAAAGAGACTAACTCATAAAATGTTAAATATGTTTTCAAATTCTCGTCCCCCCACCCCCCTTTTGGAAATCTCTATGGGATGCTTTGTTTGAGGAGGAATTGGATTTCACCCTAGTTCCTGCGTAGTGCTGTTCTGAAGAGGAGGACTTAATTTTTTTGTTCATTCTTATAATTTTACTGTGTAAACAATAAATAAATTCTTTACCCAGGGCCAGCTTGACCTTTTTGGGCTTAGTGTACATTAAAGTGGCTGAAGGCAGAAAGGATGGGAAGAGGCAGGGGAATGGGAAGGCTTACTTACACTACTGGTTTGCACCATTCTGAGGTCACCTCAGAAACTAGCACACTCCCGTCAAATACCAAAAAAACTATTCCCAGGTGGAGGTGAAGGCAATTGGGACTGCTGGGTCTTGAAAACAAGATGAACGGACCTCAGAAAATATGCACAGCTGCTCTGTTTTGTTTTGTGTTTGTTTGTTGATTATGGAACGAAAAGAGTCTTCAACAGCAATCCCTCAGTTTCTTCTCATTGTTCCACTTTCCTTCCTGCCTAAACCATGGAAGGAGAGGACACAGAACGATCCCATGTATTTTGCTTTGCTTTGTCCCTGCCCAGCCTGTGGCAGGGGAGCCCGTGGACTAAAAGTAATACTGCCCGGAGCTGAACTGTAGAGAATTGAAGCCATGGGGCAGGAGCCATAACACCTGACTTCAGTGTCACAGCTTTGTTTGTCCCTTAGGTCATCTCTAGGTTGAAATTATTCTCAGAGGTCTCTCACTGATGAATGGTGGAAAAGCAAGTTGGAAATTGTCCAAGTATGTATTCTGGGATATACCAGCCCTTAGTAATTATTTTCCCCGGGTAGAAGGATGATCCTATGGCTGTTGCACCAGTTAGAGTATGCCTGTAGAATCTTCTTACCCCATCTCATGATCTCAGCTAGGAAAGGTCTGAATGTGACTCATGGACCAGCACACTGCTAGTCCCTGCCTGTAGGCCCTGGATCATATTCGCTCACCTCCTGAGGCCTTCACTGCATAGCGTTTGGACTCGAGTCAGACCCCTTGAGTTCTAATCTTGGATCCTCTACTCACGTCATGGGGTCTTGGGAAGGTTTCCTCAGGCTTCAGTTTTCTCATCTGTAATATGGGGGATAATGTTACCCCTATTGTTAGAATAGTGCTTAGTATGTAATAAGCACTCAATAAATGTTAGCTTTTATGTTATAATTAGTGATTCCTTACTGGCATCATCCTGGTTTCTGCCACTAATACTTAATCACCAGTGATAACCTCTTTGTTGCCAAGCTCGTGGACACTCCTCATCTCCTCCTCATTCTACGTTTTTCAGGGGTGAGTGCTGTCTCCTTCTTGAAGTACTGTATTCTCATGGCCATGAGAACCACACTCCTCTCTTGTCTGGTGGCTCCTGTTCATTCTGTTTTGTGTGGTCCTTATTCTCTACCTGACCTCATGTTGCAAGAGTTCAAGGAAAAATCAGGTTTCTCTTCTTATTCTCTGGAGGGTAAACTCATCCACTGTGAAGACTTTTGTTACTTAGTTGCTCATTCTTCAGGTCTTAGGTCTTTCTTGTCTTTCCAGTCTAACTCTAAAGTCCATCCAGCCCACCCATTATTTTCTCTCATGGTACCCTGTTGTTTCCCTTCAGAGCACTTTTCACAGTTTATAATTATGTGTGTATTTATTCATTGTAATTAATGTCTGTCCTTCACTTCCCTTCACCCCACAAAATTGTAATGAGACTAGGGAGGGACTATGCCTGTCTGTTCACTCATGTTTGTATACCTGGTGCATGGAAGGACCTAGGTAAACACCTGTTTGAATGACTTTATGTATGGGAGGCCCCTCCACTTCTTCCTCCACTGCTCCAGCCCTGGCACTTCTGGGGAGGCTGAACCTTTGTTCTTACTCCTTCTACTCCCTAAATGTATTCTCTATGTCAGAGGAAGTCATAGGGAATTGTGCCATTTCTCACCTTCAAGACCTAGAAGCCTCAAAGTTAATGATCAGAAAACTAAAGGAAGTACCAGGTACTAGCTCCTGGAAAACAATTACAATGGAGCATCCTGGGTGGTTCAGCTCAAATCCCTGAGCAAAAGGAAATCTGGGTTTGACACAGGGCATTTATACCTAATGACAAAATATTAACAAACTAAAAAATCACTTTCTGTAAGAGCTGTTCATGCATCAAACATTGTGACTTGGAGGGTTTTCTCCTTTTTGTTGTTTCCTTTAGTGGGGTTATGGATTTAATGAAAGCATATTTGTAGAGTGCCCAGCCCTGCGGGAGCAGTTTCATGGGAGACACCAAAGAAGTTGGCGCTCCTGGCCCAGTGGCCTTACGCTTTGGCACAGAAGTTGGTGTCCTAGGGGCCATTTCAAAACCAAGACTTTACAGGTTTATTTATGAAGTGTGAGGAGTAGAGTCAACAGTGTAACAAGAAGGGGTTAAAAGATGTTGAAAGGGACAATTAGGCTCAGAAATAAACCCTTTTCCTCCAGCACAGGCTTTGGGAGCAATTACGTAGTATTTACCAGTAAAATGAATATATCAGTTACTAAGTGACCACCTTTCCTCTGAGTAAATGGACCATCTTTTGTTCTTCTGGGGATGGTCCTGTTCACTAACAGTGACTATAACCCAGCAAGTACGTACCTAACTAGGAATATTCAGGACTGTTTCCCTGGCATATTCTTTCTTACATATTGTTAGAATTGGGCAGTGTAGTTAAGTATTCGTAATGCTTTCCTGTTTGCTAGGTCCTCATAGACTGTTTTCAGTATCTAGACTTTAGACACGAAAAATAGAGATAGTCAAATGGTATCTTAATGCAATAAAGTTTTTATTCTCATATAGCATTCATTATTCAGAATATTGGAATGCTTTCTGACAGATTTCTTCATTTGCTCATTTCCTGATTTTTGAAAATTCATTTTAAGGAAGGATAACTGACCACAATTTTGTTCAGTGGGAATATAGAATTATTTTTAATAGTCTTACTGGATGCTATCCCACAGTGTCCAGATATGAATATCATTGGTTTCCTTATTGGATAGCATTGTTTGTTTTATTTATTTATTTATTCATTCATTCATTCATTTATAATGTTTATTTCTTTATTAATGTCTATTTTTGAGAGTGAGAGAGACAGAACGTGAGTGGGGGAGGGGCAGAGAGAGGGAGACACAGAATCTGAAGCAGGCTCCAGGCTCTGAGCTGTCCGCCCAGAGCCCAACGCAGGGCTCAAATTCATAAACCGCGAGATCATGACCTGAGCCGAAGTCAGAGACTTAACTGACTTAACCACTCAGGCGCCCCCCAAAACAAGTTTTAAAAGCCTCATGATAATATAGCCTGTTCACTTGGAAATTTGTTGAGTCCCTATCCTTAGTGTCTCCACATCAGAACTTCTAAAACTTTGGGACCAGGAGGACCACTGCTCACCGTGCCATCCTTGTAACATTGGAGAATGACAGTGTCCAGCACACACACAATCATTCATTGAAAAGCACTTTCAGAGTGCTTGATAACACATACACCAAGATAGGTGGGAAATAGACACAGAAAAGCCTTTCTTGCTAGGTGTATTTGTTGCATTATTTACTTGCTGTGATTAGAAACCTCTAATTACCATTATTAATACTTGGAATTTTGTTGTCATCTATTTTTTTATTATCAATATATGCAAAAGTGGAAGAGAAAACATAGGGATAACACATGCAGAAGAGTGTATAATAAGATTAATTCCTAAAAACAGAATTTCTGGGTTTATCAATCAGGATTAGATTTGGCCATGTATAACAGAAAACTCAAATTTAATAGTGAATTATTTTCATGTAAAAGAAGCCTAGGTCTGATAAGACCATTCTAAGGAGTGATTGAGGACCTGTCTCTGAGATTCTGTTCCACCATGTTCCACTACTGCAGGTGGTTTTCATCATCAGGGCCCTCTTATGGTTCATCTAGATATAGATGGACTGAAGAAATGCAGAACAAAAAGAACTCTCATCTGAGTTAGTTACCTTTAAACAGTATTCCAGAAAGTTCTATGGTACTCCTTCTTATATGTCATACATGTCATGTGGGGCCAAATCTAACTTTTCAAGGAAGGCTGGGAAATTCAGTGTCTTTTTTTTCTGGGCAGCCATGTGCCCAGCTAAAAATCAACCTTGTGTTAGTAAGAAAGGAGAGGAGACTGGAATGGTTTGTTTCAGTAAGTCAAAGGCTATGTACATTTTTAGTATCAGTAGGTATTAATATATTTTTTAAAGTTTGCATTCACTTAATACTTTTGCCAATTAATCCAAATGTTTATTTTCCCACAGGTAAACAAATAAACAAAATCCTGAATCTTGACAAAATGTTCTCTCCTCCTGTATCTGAATTGTATAGTCCACTGGGGGCATGAGTATTTCTCTAAGAAAACAAATGATATCCACATTTTGAACTTCTAAGTGCTTCTGAAGTTTAAGGCAGATAACTTAATTTTTAAAAATCTGATACTTTATTTACTGTGTGTTTGCTATGACTTTCAGTGCTGAAGGTAGATTTCCTTGGAGATGGAAAACCTGGGAAAAGAGAGTCTGTTTCTTTAACACTGGACTTCTTGGATTGTATTGCAGGTGCTAACTTTATTCACAATAGTTTAGTTCAAAAGAGAAAACAAAAGGAAAGTTTATTTCAAGAAAATGAGTCTTCTATGTGTCAGTCCTCTCTAACATTGACAAGAAGTAGTTGTGCCTTCTTTTATTTTTTTTAATGTTTTTTTAATTAGAAAGTGAAGTGGGGGAGAGGGGCAGAGGGACAGAGAGAGAATCCTAAGCAGTCTCCACATATAGCACAGAGCCCCATGGGGGACTTGATCCCAGGCTCTGGGATCCCAGGCTCTGGGATCAAGACCTGAGCTGAAATCAAGAATTGGGCACTCAACCAACTGAGCCACCCAAGCACCCCTTTTTTTGTTGTTTGACACTTCCTAGTTGTTTTTGTATATGAATGTATATGACTTGTATTTTTTTTAATACTTATTTTTGAGAGAGAGAGAGCGTGGGTGGAGGAGGGGCAGAGAGGGAGGGAGACACAGTCCCTAGACTCTGAGCTGTCAACACAGAGCCCAGCACGGGGCTAGAACTCATGAGCTCCAAGTCAAAGTCAGACACTCAACTGACTGAACCACCCAGGCTCTCTCCCCACAACTTGTCCATATTTTTATGCACCTTTTCTTTCTAAGAAATATTTTAATAACCATCACTACATAGTACTACATAAAAGCTCTCAGGAAGAAAGACAGACATTTAAATGTTCAAGTGGTATCTAAATTTTAAACCTTTATGTTTTTCTATTACTTTAGACTCCTATATAGATCCAGATAGACAAAGTAAAACCTATTTTAATAGTAAGACTACCTCACTGTAGCTTGAATTGATGTTTTTTTTTTTTTTTAAATGATGGCTTTTGCCAAGTTCTTTTGGCAGCTACTCTAGACTGAAAGAAAGTACTAAAAATTGATTACTTGCAAGCTGTTGCTAATAGTTCATTTTTTATGCAGCCCTTGCCACTCAGCCCAGGCTGGGGTCCCTGTAAAATGTTAGTATCTGTGGTGACTGTGTGGGGGACCTGTTGCTCAAGTGGAGTGAGTTAACTCTAATTTGCTCCTGGATGTCTGCATTATTTTCCACATCTGTCCACAAATAGCGTCACAACAAATTAATGTAATTTTCTGATTGATGCAAAGAGTAACTAAAGAAAGCATGTTGTGTTCGGTGGCCAAAATACCACACAGTGCGAGCAGAGTAGAACTGCTGGCCCATTTTATAGCACTCTAATTGATAATTATTTCTCAAAGAGCACATTATTTGGCCGTGTGGCAACAATTCAGTATTATTCCAGAGGCATTGGACGTGTAGGTGCATGTGAACACTACAGTAAATAAATGCCTGGTTTTGCCAAGAATGGAAGTAGGTTATCCAAGAGGAAAGGGGAGGGAAAAGAAAGTATCAGTTTCCAAGTACCAGAACAGGCCTGGCTTAAATCATTTAGCTTTTTAAAAAACTGTGGAGTGTGAAATCTTGTAAAGTTTTTTTTTATTTTGTAGTAGAGGCTTCTGGTTTATATTTAATAAACTAGAAAATTAACTCTCTTCTGGAAACTTGGAGAAAGTATATACAGTAAAACCTTTGTTTGCGAGTGTAATTCGTTTCAGAAACATGCTTGTAATCCAAAGCCCTTGTATATCAAAGCAAATTTCCCATTAAGAAATAATGGAAACTCAGAGGATTTGTTCCACAGCCCAAAAATATTTATATAAAAATGATTACAAATGCTGTAATATAATACAAAATAATAAAGAAAATACAAAATATAGAGAAAAATAAATTAACCTACACTTACCTTTGAAAATCTTCATGACTGGTATGAGGGAGACAAGAGGAGGGGAGATTATTATGTAGGACAACTTTAACTATCACAGCAGAATCACTGCTAATCTGTTGGCTCACTGGAATCATTTTTCTGCATGGGGGCCATTGTATACGCTCACACAGTTGTTGACTACCGTACAGTATTAATAAACTCTTGTCATATACTATGTTTAATGTAACTGGCAATAAGGCAGCAGAGGAAAGGGTCTAAATCTTCAGGCAGCCTGACCTAGAATGAAGCAAAGCATCCCTAAACTTACTCTTCTATGGAAAAGCAAAGGATTGTACATAGGTGCTTTGAAGTGACAAGGAAATACACCAGTGCCAGTTGTGGGCACATTCCAGTGTTCTGAAAAATCATTGATTTTTGCCAAACACCACTGCCTGAGACCAAGCATCAGAGTATGGGAGCTGATTATGTACAGTCCATCAGAGAGAGAGAGACAGACAGACAAGAACCATTGGCTCAGTTGTGATCATGTGGCATTCAGCATCATGTACTACTCATATTGCAAGATATCACTCATTTTCAAGTTAAAATTTATTAGAAATGTTTGCTTGTCTTGTGGAACACTCGCAGAACAAGTTACTTACAATCAAGCTTATACTGTAAATGTGTATGTGCATATGTTTGCTTTTGGTTCATAGGAGCTGTCCGCACCATCCTTTCTGCAGGTCTAAAGCTGCTAAATACTGTTAGAGGAATCAAGAAAATGGATGCGGGAGAGCTAAAGCAGCAAGAGGGAGGGAATCCTGGGCTTCTGTGTGTGTGACCTGTTGCAACACTGTGGCAAGGAGAAAGGCCTGAAAGCATTTCCATCAGGGTTAAATTTGGGGCAGTCTATAGGCAGGTGTAGGGGACTAAGGAGAAGCTCTTCCCTCTGAGAAGGGCCCAGGGCTCCAAAATCGAGATCTGGATCCTGTGGAAACTCAACCAGTGTAACCTAGAAGACCGCCATACATTGGGGCAGTCGGTTGTCAGGGAGATGGGGAGTGTGGGCCCATCTGATCTGCTCTTGTGTCTGGTCAAGGGAAGCAAGGAGAGAGAAATCTGCCCACTCATCTCTGCTCATCACAAGCAAACATTGAGCATTGAGCAACAGCTGGAAAAGATGGTGACTGGTGCAGAGGAAACACTGCACAGTGACTGTACCTGGGGAGCTTCTCTTTTACAAATGGTTTATTTTCATAAAGCGTTACAGGTTCTCAGCAAAGCTGGATCAGAATATTCAGATTGCTGGAACCACACGTCTGCCTCTCTTACTTGTGACTTCAGTTTCCTCCTTCATCCCCTTGTCTTGTGTTCCTTCTCATTTATGTAGGAGTAGAGAAGAAAATGAGCTAGAGATGAATTGCCACATTACATCTTTTGCATTTGATCCCACCAGCCATGAGACTCGTAGGCCAGAGGCAAAGAAATGTGTTACTCATGCACAGCACAGCAAGCTGCACAAGCAGCAGCGTATTTTGTGTCAGTTTCTACTTTGTTCCCAAGTCCCATGGGAGTGACACAGGAGGGCCCAGTTTGATGCCTGTGCATGCAGTGGGTGCTGCTAACAGGATAGTGGATGCTGGGCAGTAAGTATATCTGTACATTGCTCTGGAGGGAGACACAATCACTATCTTCCAAGTCTGTTCACTATGCAAATGCAGACATTCTAGAAACATAGTTCAGAATACAGGACCATTAGTGCTTTGCTTGCAAGACATGCAGAAACACCAGTGACCCATAGAGAACTGTCTCTCACCTTGGATTTATTAACCCTATAGGAAGCTTGTGTGACTTCTATTTCTGTCCATGAATTAACATCAGGATTTGGTTGCCTTTCTTTCTTGGGAAGACGACTGAGATCATAGCTGTTTGAAAGAACCTGATGAACTTGTTGCTGGAGAAAGCTAACACAGGGTGATACTGTTCCATATAATGCCTCAGAGAGTTGGAAGTGTTTTATTTGAAGCTACCTTTGAACCTGAAAATAGCTCAGCAACATCTGTCCCTGTGTATTTTTCTTCCCTTGTCTTGATTTGAAGTGATTAATCTCAGTGGCCACCATATGTATAGTGATTTGTTGTGCTTTAGGGGGAGATCTAGTACCTGGTCATGCTCTGAACTGACACACACATTTTATATTAGCAAATGAACAATTTGACTAAGGGATAAGAGTTGGAAACTTCAGGGAGCTCTGGTTATAGGCTCCAGGAAGTTGAGGAGAAAATCTGTGGGACAAACCTGCCAAGACAGACTCAAGTGAGGAGGCAATTATGAGGCCAGAGGTCCCATGTCCTCAAGAATGGCCTTGGAGTCACAGACAGCTGGTATGCAGGGACCAGTGAGCCCTGGAGCACTGTGACACCTGCTAGGTGAGGAGTGGGCTAACCCCCTAACTCTTCACCATACTAAGTCTCTTATATGCCTATCCTTGCCGGTTAATATTGTCCCTCCTGCCCTTTGGGTGATAGATACTATAATATTGGTGTTTCCAGTTTTTTAAGTGCTTTCAAGCTTACCCCTACACATGAAGTAGATTAGAGCCTAGCACATTAATACTAAAGTACTGCATTCCTTTCATGGCCTTTTGAAAAACTGACTTATCCCATGCATATTCAATCTTTTTCATCATTAGTTTGGAGAGTATTGCTAATTAACTTATACATTTAGGAACATCCTGGATTTTAAGTTAAAATGTGCTGGTATCTAAATGGGTTGTTTCCCCCCCAGAATAGTGGAATGGGTGTCTGGTTCCTTAGTTGGTCATTTTCTGTGGACTTTTGAGCTGTGTGGTACTCAATTGTATGTGTGATTGGCACCCAGAAGTGTCCTGGAATGAATAGTTGATTCATTTGGCATTTAGCAATATCATTACATTGGTCATCAGCCACTTTTGCATCCTGTGGTTTTAAACAAGAAGAAATCTTGCAAAACCAGTACAGCGAAATGCTGCACATGCAGGTGAGGTTACAGGGTAGAGAAAGCAGTTCCTCAGGAGGCTCCTTTTTACCTGAATGTCATTGGGCTGTGGAAAGGAAAGAGAAGGGTACTGTAGACCTGAGTCATTTTGCAGAATTGTCTGCTCTTTATTCCTATAAAGAGAAAGTCCATCAGTTGTTTTCTTTGCAGTAGCCAACATGAGATATTCTGTTATGTGGCATTTACTTTGTCTTCTACTTTTTACCAATATCGTCTTGATTTTTGATGACTATTAGAATAATTAACATTGACACTTGGAAGATAGCCTTCTTCCAAATGCATACACACTTGTCTGTTCTGTACATCCTAGCCCAAACTCTTTCCTTCCCTAGCTGAAAAATGTGCCTCTACCCCTCCCAGTCTTTCCAGGGTGTGGGTCTGTGCTTAGCTGTGTGACTGTGCCCACACGTTGGCATATATTTCGGTGCTATCCAAAAGAAATCAGTTGCCCTTGAAATAACAAGATGAAAAAGAATGGTTTTTCTGAGCTGTAATGTCTGAAGAGCTGGAAACAGTTGTGTTTGTATGTGTGCTGCTAAAGCCAGTGAATTTCATGTGAAGGAAGGGATTGTAAACTAAGCACAGAAAAGCAGTTTTCCTGGATTTCAGATGACAAACTCTCAAGCTGTTTAACTCACCCACTCGGCACCTCCACAGCCATCCCTGTCATGTGCTTGCAGGCATTGTCAGTGATTTCTGTTTCTGCAGCTTTTGTTGCCAGAAGACAAATAATAAAATAGCATTCATATACAAACTTAAAGCAGTTTTCTACCAGTTTTTGATTGAGGTTAAACAGAAGCATCCTGATCATGCTGTCAGTTGGCAGGCAAAAGGCATATTTTAAAATTCACATAGATTTAAAGAAAGCTAATCTTTTCTGGCTCTATAATAAACTAATTATATGTTTAAAATAGTATAGAGCTGAGTCCCTGTTTCAGATTAAGCCTCATAATGGCAAGGTCAGGAGAAAGCAGACATTTGCCTGGCTTTGCCTGATGTCTCTGGCTGGAGGATCCACAGCATGGTGCCAGCTATTTCAGGGCCTGAATTGGTCTGCCAAGGACGGCCAGGTAATACTGACTTGACTCACTAATGGGTTAATGCTCTCTGAGCACAGAAGCCACCAGACGTGCCACTGAGGAAGGCCTGGATACTTAATAGTTTATGGCAGTAATCGTGTTAGGTTGTTCCCTAAAAGAGGTGATCCCCAGGTCAGGTTAGGACATGCCAGTAGTGTCTCTTTTGGGGGTGTATCTGAGGGGGGAAAAAGCTGTCATTTCTAAACATGATCTGGTTTCAGTAATTCATGGCTAGTCATTTTTCCACTCTTTCCCTTCTTTTCGTAATCCTAGGGATCATGTACAGAAACTTAGAGATGGGAACATGTCATTCAGTAACATAGATCTTTGTTCCTGTTCCTTCATGTTCCTTGGTCACCTGTTAGTGGTGCTCTCTCCTTAGGCGGTTTGGTGACATCAGAGGGAAACAAATACTACAGTGGTGAGAGCTTCACTCTGGAGCTAGCCTTGGGCTTCATTACTAGCACCACCAGACAAGCTACTTAACTTTTCTGTACTTCAGTTTCCTCCTGACAGGGTTGTTGTGAAAATAAAATGAGATTAGGTTTGTCAAGCACAGAGACTTAACCTTGGTAGATGTCAAATACATTAAGTTCTTTCAGATTGCAGGTGAAGTAGACTCTTTTGGATTTTTCTATTCTTGTTTTTCTTTGGATGTGCCTTGGAGGAGATTTAGTACCAGAGTGTGTTATCTGTGATTTTGTGTTTGCCTCTAAGACCTCTGGAACAACCTCATTACCACGTAATGAGGCCCTATAGCATCTCAAGGCAGGTAAGGAGTCAACTCTTCTCCCTAAATGGACATGAGACCTTTGTGCCAAGCCTTTGTTTCTCCAAGTAGCTCACACACTGTTATGTTGCCCTTCTTAGCATCTCTTATTATAGAGAACCTTAAGTCTACTAAATAGACTATCGTCTTGTTTTTGGAAATTGTGTTGTATAATTGAAGTTAATACTCAAAGGAGAGACTTACTACTTCACATTTTACAGTGGATGCTGATTTCCATCTTCACTCATATGAGGATTATTCATTGAGCACATGTTTTATAACATTGCCAAGTATAATTCTGGTTTGTTTTGTGGCTGTTGCCCCTTCCCACCAATCCACTGATTAAACAAATATTTTTTTGAACACCTACTATGTACGAGGCCCCATGCTAGATGCTAAAGCTGTAATAAGACATTGTATCTGATTGTGAAGCGTTCTATATGTGTTAGGGGAGACAGACTTCTCCTCCTCAAATTATAAAACAAGGCAGACTGAAGCTGGATGGGTGGGTGGCTGGATGGATGGGTGGTAGAAGATACTACCCATGTTTTCTGCTCCCTGCACTTCATCCCTTTAACTGGTGTGGTAATCCAAACATTGGGACCGATGTTGTTTCTGGGTATTACTGTTCTACCGTAAGGCCAGGGGATTGGAGTTTGTCTCAGCATGGCATCCACTTAGTACCTGATTGACTTCAGGTACTCCCCTGTATCTCTTTGGTCCTTTGTTTCTTTCACTATAAAGTTAAGGCTGCTTGTTACTAGATGGGTTTCACAGCCCTCTCCGTTTTCCCCAGTTTACTTTTTACTGAACTTCCTGCTCTGATCACTTATATAATGCCACAAAAGTGATTAAACTCTCTAGTGTATTCCTGAACTCTGGTCATGTATTTCTAATGCCCTTTTATTCTATTTCCATCCACAATAAATTTTCAAACAGGAAAAACTTGTAGCTTTATTTTTGAAAATCTAAGTGAAAATTATGTTAATAGTAAAACTATTTCTGTTCTACTTTGTTCTACTCTGCAGAGTCAGTTTCAAGAATGTTCTGTAACTTCATAGTGTTTAACACTTTGATGCATCCATTTCATGTAGCTAGCTGTGTATGGTCTCGATAGGGAACTGACATAGTGTGTGCCCCTGTGGGAAAGGGAAATGGATTCAGTAACATCAGGGAGGAATCTTGGAGAAAAAGAGCAGGGGCTGCCAAATATTATAACTTTAACCTGCTTTCTGGGGACCGTCCTTCTATTGACTGCATGCCTTTAGCTGCTTCTTCCTCAGTCTGGGGAGAAGGATGGGCAGGGGGTTGGAAGTAGAAGGGCTTGTGGTGAGGGGCAGGGTGCTGCAGGCAGTGGGTGTGGGCAGAGGCTGCAAGGCTGCCAGGGTTCTCTTTGTGCCGGAAGTGCAGGTTTGGCTGTAAGGAATGGAATGTTCCCTCTTGCCCTCCAAGAACAGAAACAGCTGTGGAAGAGCTTGAAAAGAAGATTACTAAATGAAAAAAAAATTAATATGAAAATAAAACCCACATAGAAAACTCAACAAGACTGCAGTAGAGTGGTAGCCGTCTTTTTCATGCTCTTCAAGAGAACTTTATTCCTATCTAGGATTTCTTTTCCGTTTGAGGGGAGGACAGATTGTCTGCCCAGCCCTTCCTCTTCTAAGAAAGCCTCATGTGTCTCATTTTGCTTGAGTAAAGAATGGGTTCATTATGCTGATTATCAGATGATTGCTATTATTTTATTCCCTTTAGTGAGAGACCAGAACCTGTCACTTACTGCATGAAAACTTGAAGCAAACGTTAATTTTCAAAGGAGATCTCTGTGGGTAGAGGATTAGTCTTAGCAGATTTAACAGAAATCTTGTTCCTAGCTGGAAATTTAATCCTTCAGCCAAGTTCCTAACAATATTTATTTTAGAACATCGTCTTTTTAAAATAAGTCCCTTAATGGTTTAAACTTAGTGTTTTAAACAAGAGTAAGAGTAGAACTAGCCTGGGACTTGTCTTACACATCAGGGTTGATTGTGCAGTCCTTTATGTGAATGTTTATTTAAGCTTTCTGGCTAAAGGCTTACTTGCCTATTATAGCTGGTATTCCATATAGTCAGAAATAATCACTTTTTCTGATTTCAAGTCTGTTTTATGCTATCATATTTTCTGTACTTGCTTTTGAATAAGTTAGCCCCAAAGAAGATAAAATCTAGTGGAAGAGGATAAGCCAGCTAAAACTTAGACTCTACCAATATCTAATAAGAAGGACCAGCCTAACACTTGTCCCTCAGATGGCAGCACTACTTGGCTCTTTGCAGTGTCCGCTCAAGGATCTTTGCCCTGAGTGTAATGATGTAGTGTTTTGCACAGTTGAGGAATGAGAAGGAATGAGAAACAGAGTATGTGATTATTATTCTTGAGACTGAATATGTCCTCAGGGAAATTCATTAAGTGATACTTTGCTGTATTCTTAACAGTGGGAGCTAATAAGTACCTCAGGATTGGGGTATGGCTTTTTCAGTAGTTATTTTTTACCCAGTCTATCTTTTTGGCATTTTGCTTGAAGGACAGTTTGTGAAAGGGATTGTATGAGATTGCATGCTAATTCAGGGAGGCTTCTAAAAATTATAGGGATTAGTTTCTGTTCCAGCTCATCCGGTCTTCAGCCTATATCAATTCTTAGTTTTGTGAATGCCCACATGTCCTCTTTTCTGTTCACATCTATCCATGCTGGGTGGAGAAGTGGCACAGGACATAATGAGATGACTGTCCACAAGGCAGTGCAAGGTCAAGGACCCTTCTTCCCCATTTCCCTTGCCTTTTTTGTTTTTAAAGAAAAAAGCTATCTGGATCCCAGTGGCCTGAAAAATTACTCTCTCTATTTTACCCTGCACATATAATCACAGCTTGATTCTGTAGCCCCACTTTTCATCCTTATTTTCTAAATGGTGGGAACTTGAACTTAGAAAACACTGATTCTCCCACCATTTCCCCCCTTCTTCTCCCCCTTGTTCCTCAGTTAAGTTCCTCCTAATCCTCCTATACGTGCAAACATATGGTATTTGTCCTTCTCTGACAAAAACTGAGGACTGATGGATGTGGGGGGGGGAGGGGGGATGGGCATGGAGGAGGGCACTTGTGGGGAAGAGCACTGGGTGTTATGTGGAAACTAATTTGACAATAAACTATTTGTAAAAAAATAATAAAAAAAAAAAAAAAAAGAAAAGAAAACACTGATTCTGCTGTGTTACCAGACCCAGAAAGACTAGGGATCATTAGGTTGGACTCAGAGTCTTAGTTACTGGAAAAGTCAGAGGGAAATTCCAGTGATTCTCAGCTCTCATTGCACAGTAGAACAATCTGGGGAGCTTTAAAAATGTCCCTCTACCCAAGCCTTACCTACACCAATTGTATCAGAATTCCTAGAAGCGGGGCAGGAGTATGTAAAGCCTCCCCAGGTGATTCTAATGGGCAGCCAGGGGGAAGAATTAATACTTAAGAGAAGTCAAGGCCTTGTCCAGAGAACTGCCTTTGAAAGAGCCTATCATTATAAATCAAAGGCCACTTCCCAGCCCTCTCCTGAAGCTGTATCTTTGCATTACTCTGCAGTGGCACACAGACCTCTGGGTCTCCTCGTGACTTGTGGTTTCCATTGGGCTTTTCATGTGACCTTTATCATCAACAGCTCAGGGGGTGCATATATTAGAATTCAGGCATTTGGCAGGCTCATTCTGAATTGTCATTGCCCACAAGTCAAAGCAGTGAGACCTACTTGAAATACTGGTCCCATGTGCAAGGTAGATGAGTATTGTATCTAAAGGCAATCTTTTGCAGATTGTCCCCACTGAAATCGCTCAGAAGGACCAGGTGGGTGTCTGCAATCTGCCTGGTGGGGAACAGTGGGTCTGGCTTAGGAGTTGACAGCCGTAACTCATTTTGCTGCTTTTGAGACAGCACAAAAAAAGATAGAGAGGGAGATGGAGGGGTTGTCCTCAAAAAATAAAAATAAAATATAAAGGAGGGTAGGCAGCAGCTTTTAAGAGTTAAATTACACAACTCCCTTTTTATTTTTAAAGTCAGTGGATTCCTTGTTGCCGTTGCTGAGAAAGATAAATTGATACCACATGTTGCTTCCAGACAAAACCCTCTCTGTGTTCCAGGGGGAGCACATGCAGCTGGTGTCTGGGTTAGTGGACAGTCTCCACAAGGTAAACATGGGTTGGAAGGGGCTGGAGTGGACATAGGGTAGCAACAGTTAGGAAATTACCAGTCACTCCTGACTGACACGGCACCTTTGAAATACTTTTAAGAGTTTGAAATCTTTCCTGGAAGGAGCCGCCCTCTCACCTTTTGGCTCAAATTATACGATGCTCGGAAAACAGTAAGTGAACGTTTCTGATGTCACTGCTTCCGTATGTGGGATTTGACAGTTGAGAGCCTCTTTTGTGCTTGGCACTTCAGTGAGTACTTTGCATGCGTAATTTCATTTAACCTTCCCGAAGATCCTAGAGTTAGGCAGAGAGGGTAATTTTATCCTCATTTTATGAAAGGGGCATCTGAGGTTCACTCAGTTGCCCAACGTCATTGGACAAATGTCAGAGTCAGGATTCTAGCTTGGACCTGACTGACATTAAAGTCTGTAGTTTTCCTTCAACATTCACACTGCCCCACCTCCATTAGCCACCTTAAATTGTGTGTGTTAATTATCCACTTCGTAAAGTTTCAGTGGGGAATACTTGTTCATTTCAGGCAGCTTCTCTCAGACACTTAATCTATTCTGTTTTGGGTTCATCTGTCATCTCAGCCAGTTGGTATATATGTAGTGACCATGTGCATTTTAATATTAGCAATAAATATATCTTACAGTAGAAAACCGGATAGCAAGAAAAATAATTACCAGATTCTGATAAGTACAGTCATCTTTATGCTAATTTCTTAAAGGAGAACCAAACGAAGAAATTTCTAAGCTGTGGCCCCCATTCAGCATGACTGGAAATTCGAGTTCCCTCATGCTACCTCTTTCACATACCTCCTGCACATACCTCCTTGAAGGATTAGGCCACTAAATACAGCTGCAATCACACAGGACACAGGTTTTCCAGATCTCTTCCTATTTAACTCCATCTAAAGCATTTCTGTCCCAGGCTTGCTTGGGTGTAAATCATTTTGTAAAAGAGAGCATTGACATAAAATGGTTGAAGAGTATTCTGATCTCTGCTCTCTCTTCAGACACATTATGTTAGAGATGGTTTAAGGATTCTCTAAATCTTTGGGGCAGGTTGGGAAAAAAACTGGCATATTTGTCTCTGACACTAAAGTTTTTTCCTAGAAAATGTTTGCTTTTCTATAATCTATCAGTATCTGGATTTTTTCATAGTGAACTTAAATAACCAGAACTATTCACATGATTTGGAGTTGAGGTTGTAGTGTAGCTTTGTGGCTCCTTTAGTAAGTAAGTGTGGTGACAGAATGTCCTGTGCTCTAGCAATAGGACTTCTGGTTGTTAATATTCACCTTATCACGTTAGCATTAAGGAAAACAGATCCTTAATACTTCGGCCAGTTAACAATGGCTTGCCTTCCAAGGTATTAGAAAAATCATTCTAGTCTTGTCAAAATTCCTCCTTTATTTCAGCTCCCAACCCCCAAACTAATGTAAAATTCTAGAAATACAGACTGTTTGGTATGGTATATGAATTAGTGGAAAACCATAGAATATTTTTAATGGCGGTTTTTATAGTTTAAAATACATACAAGTAGGGGGGCACCTGGCTGGCTCAGTCGGAAGAACACAACTGTTGATCTCAGGGTTGTGAGTTTGAGCCCCATGTTGGGTGCAGAGATTATAAAAAGGATAAATAAACTTTAAACAAATAAAATACAGTTCACCAGAAACTACTTTATAGACCATAATGTAGAAGTCTTTAGAGAATATAGATCATAAAGATTTTACAGTTGCCTTGTTTTTATAAATCCCACTTCTCATTCCTGGGACTGACATGAAGGAGTGTCATCCCTTTGAAATCGTATCACCATTCATATCACCATTAACTTTTGTTATCAGGGAGGTGTGGGGAAACATCACATTCCTGACATTTTATCTGGCATTTATTTATTTACCTTTTCCTGCTTTGCCAAAATTTAGGTAGAGAAACTAGTGATTAGAATCATGACCTGTAAGAAAACTTTGTTAGGGTAAGGGAGCATTTGAACGGGAAATGGACAGAGGGGCCATATTTATTGGTCTTTGGTTTTATAAGTGGATTATGGATTTTATAAATGGGAAGCTGGACAGCCTGTATGTTTACAGGCTGCTGAGATAGGAGACTGCCACAATGGTGGTGGCAGTTTCTGTGCTGTCTTGGTCATGTAACCTGAAAAACCTGTCTGAGTATTGTGTAGGTAATATGCCTTAGGGCATGCATTCTGCTAGTAATAACCTCTAAAAGAAGAGTAGAGCAAAGATTGGAAACTGAAGCTAGTCATCGATTTAACAAGTCAGGTTTTGTTCAGAAGAGCAGTTAACATTGGTTTGTATGGTGACCACTGCCCTCTCCCTAGAAGGAATGCTATCATGGCCACCTTAGTAAAGAAACACAAACATGGGCTGTGTGAGACTTCACTTTCCCATTGATTCTTCTGAAAGACTTTCCTTAAAAAAATTTTATTTTTAATTTAAGAAAGACCCATCAAATTATTATCCCTATTTCATAAACAGAATTATAGTAATAAGGTTGTGCTTTTATATCCTTCTTTCTTACATGTTTCTTTAAATGTTAACAGAAATAAGTCAAATGATAACTTCTAACTAATTTGGTGACAAACCTGTGAAAAGTTATAATAATTGAATTGGAGTTTGGAAAACAAATTTCACTTTGGGTTATACAGACAGTGTGACCATGTGTAATTATTTGATATCTCTCAGCCTGAGCCCTCCTATAGATGATGAGGGCACTGATACCAAGTTTGCAGGTGTATTATAATGATTAGAGACCATGATCTAAAAGCCATAGCCCAGTAAGTGGCAGTGTTGTAATTGGGCAGGCTCTCATTTCTTCACCCTTGAGGTCAGGGACCTGAGCCCTGACATCTTGTCCTGAACTTCTGGTCCTAGATATGGGTATTCCAGCCCCACATGTCCTTACAGAAGCTTAATTTCTGTCTCCAAATTTTAACCAATTGTAGCATGAAATTTTATTAAATTATACATTGTTGAGGTTTAGAGTTGTAGTAATAGATAACTGTTAGAAAATTCACATAGGGCATTTAGGAATTCTGTAAAGTGTTACTTTTTTGTGTGTAGATACATTGGTTTGGAATTGGTGAAACTAAAAATACATTAAAAAATATTGTTCCTTAAGTGCTTTTTTAAAAAAGTTTATTGAGAGAGAGAGAGAGAGAGCGTGCACCCGTGAATGGGGAAGGGGCAGAGAGAGAGAGGGAGGGAGAAAGAATCCCAAACAGGCTCCGCACTGATAGCAGCCTATGTGGGAGTCAAAGGAACCGTAGATCATGACCTGAGTTGAAATCAATAGTCTAATGCTTAACTGACTGAGCCACACAGGTGCCCCCCCAACAAGTGCTTTTTAAAGGGGGGATAACTGGATATTTAAGGTTGGTCATTATTAATCCTAAGTGTTGTATGAACTCTTCCCAAAATCTAGAGCAAAGGGGGCTGGCCAGGGATCCACATTGCTCCCACATAGTTTCAGAACCTTCCTGTTTTTTCAACAAGAAGTTTAAGTTTTTTATTTAGTATATCTAGTCATTTGAGTACTCAGCTAGTAGGACCACCTTGCACTTGCCTGCTTTTTAAACCCTACAGAGTGAATTTTTAGAACATGCTTCAAAGTGTTTTACTTTTTAAAAACATAATTTCTGAACCATTAGTAGAGATGCCATTATACTTTTTTAAAACCAGAAGAGTAAAAGGGAATCAGTGTATATAGTCTCCTGGGCAACATTTGTCTCATCAGATCCTCAGTATGCTGCTTGTTTTTTTCTCTCAAATGTGTCTTTATGGCTATATCATAGAAATGCCAACTTATGACTGATGGTTGTTCGTGTGCATTGCCTAACCTGAACTGCAGGGCCTCCTTACATGGGAACATGAGAAACACTGAGTATTTTGAGTTATTTACTTATGGTAAGATCCTGCTGACTTTTTGAGTTTTAAAAACATTCTGGTAGAACACATGTATTTGTATCTTCTACATAATTCAGTTGGTGATTGCCAATTTTTTTTAATAACTATGATAACTTTTAGGATTGTTTGTATTTCATATACAGCACTAGGCAATACTTTTTAACTTTAGCAAATAAAAATTCATCTGTCCTGTAGTTTCTGTTCCAGATGTGGAGAATACCATCAATTACTCTCTTTTATTGCTCACGAGGCATTTTATAGATTAGAATGAGCTGGTATCAGGTGATGAGCTCTCCCTACCATGGACTCTGTGTTTTATAATAGCAATAAGAACACCCTGACTTGGTAGCATGACCCGTTCCCATATTATCATATATCATTCTTACATCATCCTTGTCAGGGAGGGATGGTTTGGATGTTATTATGGCTATAATGAAGATAGAGAAGTGAAGTTGTTGCAGACAGATTAAATGATTTGCTCAAGGTCACATGGTTGATCAGTGGCAGAGATAGGACTGCATCTAGGTCATCCTAGCCAACCAGGCTTATCTACCAAGCCAAGAGGAAGATCTTGCAAGATGGATGCAGTTGTTAGGATTTTGAAGATATTTTGCTCTATTTCTTTTTTTTTAATCCTTTAATATGAAATCGTTTTAGATATACAGAAAAATTGGAAAACTACTTGAGTTCTCATATCTCAACATCAAGTTTCTCCTGTTGTTAACATCTTAATCTAAAGTTTAGTACATTTGTCACAACTAATGAATATTGATACATTATTATGAACTGAAGTCCCTACTTTATTCAGATTTCCTTCATTTTTACTTAATGTCCTTTTTCTGTTCCAGCATCTCATCCAAGATGCTACTTTACATTTAATTATCATTCTTCCTTAGATTTCCTCATGAGTCTGATAGTTGGGAGGCATACTCAACAGACTTTTTTTTTTTTTTTTACACAAATAGTTTATTGTCAAATTAGTTTCCACATAACACTCAGTGCTCATCCCCCNACAGACATTTTTAAAATGTCCCCTAATTGGGGTTTGTCTGATGTTTTTCTCATAATTAGACTGGGGTGATGGATTTTGGAAGAAAGACTACAAAAGACGGTGCCATTTTCATCACATCATATCAAGAGTACATATTATCAACATAACTTAGCCCTATTGATGTTGACCTTGATCACCTGACTGAGATAGTGTTTGTTTCTCTACTGTAAAGTTACTTTTTTCCCTCCTTTCCATACTGAACTCTTTGGAAGTTACTATGCTCAGACTGCATTGCCTGGAGGGGAAATATCTATATAAATTATTTAGAATTGTTCTGAATGGGCAACCTGCCTATTTCTGTCAACTCAGCAAATTTTACTCTACCATTTCTTTCTTCTTTTTTTAAATGTTTATTTTGAGAGAGAACAAGAGTGTGAGTAGAGGAGGGGCAGAGAAAGAGAACCCAAGCAGGCTCCGCACTGTCAACCCAGAGCCCAACATGGGGCTCAATCTCACAAACTGTGAGATCATGACTTGAGCTGAAATCAAGAGTTGGATGCTTAACCCAGTGAGCCACCCAGGCACCCCACTGTTTGTTTTTCTTATGCCTGGCAGACAGGCATGAAATTATGGCAAGAAGAGATGAAGTCATAGAAAGGATAGGTAACAATTCAGTTACACCAGTTCTGAGTTTATAGAAGTGGTTAATAAAAGGGAGATGCTGTCCTTATTCTAGTGGAGGAGGGAACTGTAAGAGAATAAAGTGGCCCCTCGAGTGATTACCTTAAAGAGCCAGGGAGGTTTGCTGCAAAGTGCAAAAGTACTGTGGTAATAAATTATTTAAGTGTGAACTTCAGTGTAGGAAATACAGTTCTAGAAAGGACAACAAAACTTAGGAATTTGGGGAAACAATGTCATTGACATTATACATTTCTAGCGTCTCCTGGACATGAAACCATCTCCCACCTTCTAAATACCAAAATTGGCCATTTACAATGTTGTCACTGAATTGCAAGCTAGGTGGGGAGCATATCATACAATGAGTCTGATTAACTACTTCTGGTTGCTTAGTTTTGGATCATTTTGTCTCATATTCTTCATTTTCCATTCTCTCTGCAGAACTCTATCCGGCACAACCTGTCACTGCATAGCCGTTTCATGCGGGTCCAGAATGAGGGGACTGGCAAGAGCTCTTGGTGGATCATCAACCCTGACGGGGGGAAGAGCGGGAAGGCACCCCGGCGGCGGGCTGTCTCCATGGACAACAGCAACAAGTATACCAAGAGTCGTGGCCGTGCAGCCAAGAAGAAGGCAGCCCTGCAGACAGCCCCTGAGTCAGCAGATGACAGTCCCTCCCAGCTCTCCAAGTGGCCTGGAAGCCCCACGTCACGCAGCAGTGATGAGCTGGATGCATGGACGGACTTCCGCTCACGCACCAATTCCAACGCCAGCACGGTCAGTGGCCGCCTGTCACCCATCTTGGCAAGCACGGAGTTGGACGACGTCCAGGATGATGATGCACCACTCTCCCCCATGCTCTACAGCAGCTCAGCTAGCCTCTCACCCTCTGTAAGTAAGCCATGCACCGTGGAGCTACCACGGCTGACCGACATGGCAGGCACCATGAATCTGAATGATGGGCTCTCTGACAACCTCATGGATGACCTGCTGGATAACATCACACTCCCATCGTCCCAGCCATCACCCACTGGAGGGCTCATGCAGCGGAGCTCTAGCTTCCCATACACCACCAAGGGCTCCGGCCTGGGCTCTCCAACCAGCTCCTTCAACAGCACGGTGTTTGGACCTTCGTCTCTGAATTCCCTGCGCCAGTCTCCCATGCAGACCATCCAAGAGAACAAGCCAGCTACCTTCTCTTCCATGTCACACTATGGCAACCAGACACTCCAGGACCTGCTCACTTCAGACTCCCTCAGCCACAGCGATGTCATGATGACCCAGTCGGATCCCTTGATGTCTCAGGCCAGTACTGCTGTGTCTGCCCAGAACTCCCGCCGGAACGTGATGCTTCGAAATGACCCAATGATGTCCTTTGCTGCCCAGCCTAACCAGGGGAGTTTGGTCAGTCAGAACTTGCTCCACCACCAGCACCAAACCCAGGGCGCTCTCGGTGGCAGCCGTGCCTTGTCGAATTCTGTCAGCAACATGGGCTTGAGCGACTCCAGCAGTCTTGGGTCAGTCAAACACCAGCAACAATCTCCTGTCAGCCAGTCTATGCAAACCCTCTCGGACTCTCTCTCAGGCTCCTCTTTGTACTCAGCTAGTGCAAACCTTCCCGTCGTGGGCCATGAGAAGTTCCCCAGCGACTTGGACCTGGACATGTTCAATGGGAGCTTGGAGTGTGACATGGAGTCCATTATCCGTAGTGAACTCATGGATGCCGATGGGTTGGATTTTAATTTTGATTCCCTCATCTCCACACAGAATGTTGTTGGTTTGAACGTGGGGAACTTCACTGGTGCTAAGCAGGCCTCATCTCAGAGCTGGGTGCCAGGCTGAAGGATCACTGAGGAAAGGGGAAGTGGGCAAAGCAGGTCAGTGCCCAATGCTATGGCATTTAATCACAAAGTGGGGTTAATTGGGGGGAGGCTGACTTCTGTTTATTTTGAGCTTTACTCCACATTGAGGAATTGAGAACCATGGAGCAGTGGTAAACAATAACATGGCTCCCAACGTGTTCATCTCCAAGTCAGACAGGGCCATCAGGTGCCCCTTTCCACAGTTTGCTGACAGCTCAGGAATTTTACTGCCAGTAAAAAGAACATATACACATTCAGAGATTTGATTCTTTTTTTCTTTTTTTTTTTTTAAATCCATTTGTTCTTGTTTACTTTATGACACAGGTCTCCTTACTTGATGGAAGGATGAGGATAGAATGGAAAGGGGGGAGGTAGGAGGACCTTAGGTCACACAGACTTCAAGGGTAAGGACCCAGCCAGAAGACATTCTTAGATGCTCAGGTCCCACACCACCGTTGTCGATCTTTGAAGTTCTGATTTCTTCATCTTTTTCCAGTAAAGTAACAATTTGCACGTACTTCTAATTTAACTGTAGAATATGTATTCTGGACTCTTTCATACATGAATATTTCTACTAAAAGCAAGATTTGTTAGGGGTTCCTAGGTGGCTCAGTCAGTTAAGCATCTGACTTCAGCTCAGATCATGATCTCGTGGTTCATGAGATCAAGCCCCACGTTGGGCTCTGTGCTGACAGCTCAGAGCCTGGGGCCTGCTTCAGGTTCTGTGTCTCCCTCTCTCTCCGCCCCTCTCCTGCTCCCTGTCTCTCATCTCTCTCAAAAATAAACATTTTAAAAAATTAAAAAAAAAAAAAAAACAAGATCTGTTAGTTTCTTCACTGTAGTACTAATTATGTTTATTAGTGTTCAGCATATAAGCATTTAGAGAGCAAAAGATTAAATTGAAAGCCATTTTTATGTGAGTGAGAAACAGAGCACTTGGTCATGTGCTTCTTGTTCCTCAGTGTATAAGTGAGGTTCCTGACAGTGAATTGAGCTATGAATGGGGGGCAGATTTGTTTTTTTAATTGTGGTATTTTAATACTGTTGGAACAGAAGGATCATACAACATGATAAAAACATTTTTAAAAAATCAGAAATCAAGGGTTCAGTTTCACGTCTACTTTTTGGCTACTATCAGGAGTATGTCACTTAGCTTCTAAGCCTCAATTTCCAGTTTTATAAAATGAGTATAATAGCCCCTTTTTTACTTCACAGGGTTATTCTAAGCATCAAATGCACCGAAGTTTATGGAAGGGTTTGTAAAACTGCAGTGGGCTGAAATATGTATGGTGTAATTAGATAAACATACTGATTGATAGATGAGTAAGCACAGAGCCCAGAAAGGTTAAGTAGTTTGCCGAAGGTCACACAGCTGGACCCAAAATCCCTATTTCTTGAATGGCTTGAACCATGATAGTTTTCCCTAATTTTCTCTAAATAGAAAAAAATACTACGAAGTGCTCTGAACTGGAGCCAGTGTAACAGAAATAAACAAGGTTGCCCTGAAACTCTCCTTGACAAGTAAGATGAGCACTGGGGTATTCTCCTGATAGATTTGTACCCCTAGACCCTACCCATGTTCAAGAGCTCTGTCCTGTGCCCCAGCTCCTTTTTTTAAAAAATCTCAGTAAGCTACTTATATCCTTCTTTAAATGGTGTAAAAGGGAAATGCGATTCAGAGCCATAAAAACCCGAGCCTTGTTTAACCCTCTGCCCTGTGAAGGAATTACATGGGTCCCCTATGGTGAGCTCCCTGCAGCTCACAGGGTAGTTGTAGAAAGGGGAGTGTCAAGAGTGTTGTGGTGCTGCAGCTTCTCAGCTTTCCCAGGCATAAGCAGGCCCCTGATGGGACTCAGACATCTGTTTTCAGTCATTTAATAGCCCTTGAGATGGTAAAAAGACTGTAATGGAAGCTAAATAGGGTGATACACTTGCATGCCATCCAGTTCAATACCATACCAGAACTCAGACTGGTGAAGACTTTGCCTTGAGAAATTTAGATATTTGGCCTCTAGAAGAATAAATAGTTTGTCTTCCTTTAAGAAGTGGAATGTGATTGTGGCTTCTAATGACCCAAGTAAATTTTAATTTTGGTGGGTTTGTAAGGAGGCCCACTTTCTAATTCATTGAAAAGAGTTCAGAAGAAAATGTATCAATTTTTGTCTAATTTTTCAAGTGTAGGATTTCTTTTTAGTCGAATAGCAGACCTTTCTTGTATATGTGTAGTTCTCAAAGATTGTATAAAAATATTTTAAGGGATATTTAAATACTTACATTTTAAAAACATTTTAATGAGTTATTTGGATAATAAATAACTACTTTGGGATAATGCATTTTATTGTTATCCCCTAATGGAGCCATAGGACCATTTAGTCACCTTTTTCTCACAACATTTTGAGGAAGTTCTTTTGAGAAGATATTTTTTTCATTTAAAAATGAAAAGCCCATGGAGGAGGACACTTGTGGGGATGAGCACTGGGTGTAACATGGAAACCAACTTGACAATAAACTATTTAAAAAAAAGATAAAATGATACTTCTCTCTGAAAAGAAAAATGAAAAGCCCCAAATTTCCTGAAAGTAAACTAGCTCAGTGTGATCAGAGCAAGAGAAGAAACATCCTAAAGACAATGGGGGGCTTTGAGGGAGTCTGGTTTCTAGGTTTAGGATTTCCATATTGCTTTGTAATGAATTGCTCTTCTAAACTGCCAGGAGCAATGTGGCCTAAAGTATATTTACCTTTAAACTTATTTTGTGTCTATCACTTTATTGACTCTTCTAAATTCACAGAACAGGCCTGAAGTCACAAACCTCAGAACTCTTCTCTCCGAAATGAAGTACCCCAGCTTCCCAAGAGTTGTTCTAGAATAGCTTTCTTGGTTTGGCTTTTTTTTTTTAAATTAGTCATCATGGTAATNCCCCCTTTCCTGGTTTAACTGAAGGTCATGTGACCCTAAATTGGAGTTGTCTAGTTGTGGAGTTATGGAGCAGTTCTGTCCAGTTAGTTGACAGTCTTGCTGGAGAGCCATGGAGAGGTGCTTCTCTGGAGGTCTGGATGTTTCACATACATCATTCATCTTAGACTACGTGTAAAATCCTTTGACCTGTGGGTCTATCTGGAAAAGAAAAAAAACCATACATTTTTATGGGTGCCAACTACTGGGATGTGAAGGGCACTTTCTTCTTTATAAAGCGTGATGCACATACTTCCAAATTGGCAGCAGAGAGGTCTATGAACTAGTGTGGTGGTTGCAATGCCAAGCTCCCATGGAGCCCTCCTGTGTCTGACGCGGGTCTCCTCTCAGCAGGAAAGCAGCCTTAGTCCCACTTTAGTCTTGAGGTCAAAAGATGCCTAAGTTCACAAGCCCCTTCATTCATCTTCATCTTCTGACATTTGGAGACCCCATTAGGGAACAGCCCAGTATTTAGTTTTAAACTACTTTGCGATAAAGAATGGAAAACATCAAGAAAGAATGTTTCTACATTCTAATATTCTTTCCACAAAGTGGCCCTAGTAAGAGATACATGATGATACAGAATCATAAAGAAACAGTGGTATACTGGTGTGAAACCAGCAGGATCTAGGGCTGCGGGCCATTTAGAATTTATATTTAGGCTGCTTTCCAAAAGGAGCATATCTTTGATACTTGTTGAACTGGTATTTGAATGCTGTTATCTGTTATGTATTCATGTTGGGGAATAGACCTAATTCTGACCAAATAGAGGCAATGTAGGCTGTTTATGTCGTGATCTTTCTCTTGATGTAGATATTTCTGTGTTAGACAGTGTAATGTATGATAAATATGAATCTGTAGGTATTGCATGGAGAACATACTCTGTTACTTGCACTTGTAACTGTAGTTTTGTTACAGTATGCCAGCCTCAAGAATTCTGCATCTGCAGGAATCTTTATTCTTACCTTTAAAAGAGCCTGAAGTCTGAACTGTCATTCATTGAGAGAATGGCTGTCTGGATCCTTTTAGTGTTGACAACAGTAAAGGAAAATTGACACAGCTGTGAAAAGGGGTTTTCTATGCAGAGGCTGGTACACTCCTTACATACATTCTTTTCCTTGGCAAGCCGTGATTCCCAGCCCTGAGGCTGCTCCTCCTGGGCACAGGGACAGAGCCTGAACGACTCTCATTTTAAGCAGTTGCATTAATAAATGGCTTTCTGGACAGTCTCTTGGGCCACAGAGCTTATGTGGAACATGAATAAATGGGGTGAAAATCACCTGAATTACTACTGGAAGTTCTTGTAAACTTTAAGCTACCATTAAATGCTTTTTCCAGGGTTCATAATGCTCAATACTCAACATCTTATAAATAAAGTTTCAGGGTGCCTGGGTGACTCAGTCGGTTTAACATCTGACTCTTGATTTCGGTTAGGGTCACGATCTCATAGTTTGTAGGATTGAGCCCTGCATCTGGCTCTACGTGGACAGCACAGAGTCTGCTTGAGATTCTCTCTCTCTCTCTCTCTCTCTCTCTCTCTTTCTCTCTCTCTCCCCTCCCCCCCAAAATAAATAAGTAAAAAAAATAACCTCTTCTTGAGTACAGTCTTCCCCCAGGTGCCACATAGGCTTCTCATAAGGCTTCCCTTTCTGTTTAGAGACTAGAGAAAGGGCCTTGCTGGGATCTGCTTCTGTGCTATCACCAGAGAGATTGGCCAGGGGTCTGCCTTGTTCCTGGGCCAGGTAGAAGAATGTTTGCTGACTGCTTGCTCTTCCTGACTTGAAGATGCATGCTTTAATGCTAGATTTCCATTCCAAGGTGGAGAATCCCCACCTTGTAAGAGGCATCCCCTGTTTCACCCTAGATTTATTGATGTGTTCCTTTGATTTAAAAACACCACTTTCGCCCATCATCCAAATTGTTTTGAAGTTCCAAAATTTAAAATGAGTTAAAATTTTGTTTTGAAGGGTGCCTGGGTGGCTCATTTGGTTAAGTGTTCAACTTTGGCTCAGGTCATAATTTCGTGATTTGTGAGTTTGAGCCCCGCATTGGGCTCTCTGCTGTCAGCACGGAGCCCGCTTCAGATCCTCTGGCCCGCTTGCGCACGCTCTCTCTCTCTCTCTCTCTCTGTTTCTCTCTCTCTCTCAAAAATAAATAAACCTTAAAAAATGTTTAAAAAAATTTTTTTTAATAAAATTTGTTTAAAAATTTTTTTGTTATGAAAACTAGTGGTACTTCTGATATTTAGAGGTCTTGTAAATCACTGTTTCTCAAAGTGTTCACAGAATACTAGATCCTCAAGGAGTTCATGGGTATTAAGTAGTAAATGCATTCTGTGGTCAAATAAGTTTGAGGAATACCATGTTAAAGTGAAATGGGGATGTTTCCAGCAGGGCTTCTCAGAGCCTTTTTTTTTTTTTTTAAATATAATTTATTGTTAAATTGGCTTACAAAACAATGCTCATCCCAACAAGTGCCCTCCTCAATGCCCATCACCCATTTTCCCCTCTCCCCCACACCCCCATCCACCCTCAATTTGTTTTCTGTATTTAAGAGTTTCTTGTGGTTTGCTCCCTCCCTCTCTGTAACTATTTTTTTTTCCTCTTCCCTTCCCCCATGGTCTTCTGTTAAGTTTCTCAAGATCCACAGAGGAGTGAAAACATAATGATACCTGTCCTTCTCTCAGCCTTTTCAGTATATGTTATGAACCTTGTAGGTAGGATTATAGTGTTTCCTAAATTCATTTGGTATCTTGAGTCAAATCCTTTTTCTTCAAGAAACCAGGACTAGTGTTCTGAGAGAACCCCTAAAGACATGAGCCAGCTACCCACTTCAGCTCACTGTCCCTGGGGTTCTGCTGTGATGGGAACAGTGGATTTAAAAAGCCTCCTTATGACCCAGTCCACGTTAAGTATTGTATGTGTGGTAGAGCAGAGGGGCTGTGGGGTTTGTAGTCGGCTTACATTTTCATGGCTATGCCATTGAGTCAAGTCACTCATCTCCCTCAGTTTCAGTTTGCTTATCTGTGACATGGGGTTAAAATGGAAACCTACCCCACAGAGCTCTAACATGAGCTAATGTTCTTTAGCAACTTTTTAAAAGGTTATTTAATATTTATTATTACTTAAAATGGCTCCAGAGGTTAATACAGAATAAAGGAGCTAGCCAAGCAAGCCAGTGTTACATTGTTGGCAGAAAGAGCAAGTACATTCCTCAATAAACTAGAATCAGTCCAGTTTCTTTTTATTAAAAAGGTATAGCAATTGCCTGTTGGGTGAACCTTTTTGGTGAGTTGCCCTAGAAGTCCCGCCTACCAATTTGGAGATGCCCATGAGAGAAGCTATTGTTTCACTAACAACCCTCTGTTAGGGCACTTCTGACGCAGATGGAATGAAGAGGTTTGTGTGTGGTACTCGAAGTGGTCCCTTAGCATCTTTAAAGGATTGCCTGAAAATCCTAGCTGTCTGGCCTCGGCTTTCCTTGGGGTGTCTGTCAGTATCCAAAAGGCTGGGAGCGCTCTGCGGAGGGAAAAGCCTCTCCCTGCCCCTTCTCTGCTCCCTCAGTGTGGCTTCTGCTGGTAGGGAGCCTGGAAATCTGATCTTCCCCTTCCCACTGCCAGCCCATCCCAAGCCACGCAGAGAAATAAAGAACTGTTCCAGCCCTCCTAGGGCTGTCTTGAGAGCTGAAACCCCAAAGCTTGCCCCACAATAAATAATTTGATGTTGGCAGTGGTCTGGCTATAGACACCCCCACCCCTGAGGCTGGTGGTTTACCCCCTTATTGGCTAATGTGACACAACTTGGGATTCCAAAAATGTGGTCGCTGTGCCCTTACCATCTCTTCCAGTGAAAACCCAGAGAAAATGAGCTGTTCTTCTCTAGGAGCTTTCCTCCCAAAGAAGGAGGACCAAGGCTGGAACTGAAACACACCACCCCCTAAAGAACTGCTGCACACTTGGGTGCAGGTGCTGTGTTTTGTTTCTCTTCCCAGTAATAGATGTGGACCGTACTCTTTAATTCTAGATTTTCTGTTTTTAATAACCTCTTTTTTGCTAAAATCTATGATGTTCATTTATTAAATGATGAGAATTACTTAGTCATGGAAGCCTCAGAAAGTAATTCCAGTGTTTCTGAAGGATGAAACGTTAATTGCCAGTCTTGGTTTGATTGGAGGTTTGCATATTAGTATGTCTTTTCTCTCCCCTCCCCCTCCATCCTCTGTCTCTCTCTGATGAGAGAAGTCTGGATAGTAAGATTTTTTTTTTAAGTATTCATGTCTGTATGGAGTGTTTGATTTGACTCCCTAAAGGAATTTAATGGCCAAGAAGAGAAGGCCAGTGGTTCCGAGGTTGAAATTTTAAATTAATTTCCTGTGGGTTTCCACGTATACATGCCATTGTAATTAACTGGAACTTGCACTGGTCATGTGTATGTTCAGAAATGATCAGAAAGCAATATAGCCCAACATATCTGTAAGTATTCAGAAAATAGGTGTTGACTGGTAGACTTATTACAAGGTGTCCCTTTCCTGCTGCTTGAATGCCTCAAGCCAAAGCACTCTCTGTCTAGCCACAGTCAATCCAGGTTGCCTGCCCACTGGGGTGGGGGTCCCGTGGAAGGGAGTTCCAGGCACCTAGTAGGCTGAGCAGGGAGATGAGGGCCACCCATGCCATACAACATGTGGATTTACCTCACTCTTGGAGTCTACACTTCTGGCCAGACTGTTGACCTTAGGATGGTCCTTTGTCTCTGTTAATCTCGGAGCCACCTTGAGACTCTCCTTTCAGTTCCCTTCTTGGTTTCCTTCTTGTGTTGTGCTGATATAATAGTTGCATCTTGGCCACCACCTGTGTCACCTGCATGTCATAGCATACCTTACAGGTAGACTATTTATAGAACTAAAATAGCCGATTTGTATTTTCAGTTTCAGTATCACTTTTGGAAAAATTAGGTTATCTTCAAAACCTTATATATCTAAAGCAGGAAAAGAAGACTTTGGAGACCCCTCTCTTCTGTACCTGGTTGTGGAACCCTTGGATGAGCTGGCACACCAGACTTACATTTCCAGGTCTAGTGTGCCCCNTGCAGTGAAGTCACACAGGTGAACATAAACATGTGGCATTCAGCTCATGGTTTATGGCTCTATGCATTTCTTCCTGGACTACAGTTCCCTCTTGTTTGTAAGTGGTGAATCACTAAAGCACTGATAGCAATTTCAGAGTTAGAGCAAGAAAACTGTTAATTTGGGGGCTAGTAGTAAAGGTGTGTATGGTAGGGTATACAGAAAAGATGGGAGAAGGTAAATATTAAATACTATTTTAAATTTTTAAAAAATGTTAATATTTATTTTTGAGGCAGGGGCAGAGAGAGAGGCAGAATCCAAAGCAGGCTCCAGGCTCTGAGCTGTAAGCACAGAGCCTGATGTGGGGCTCGAACTCACAAACCATGAGATCATGACCTGAGCTGAAGTTGGACAGCTAACTGACTGAGCCACCCAGGTGCCCCTACTATTTTAGGTTTTTCGATTGTTAATTGTTAAATTAGTTGAATGTTAAAATTGTGCCTTGCATTGATCTTTAGGTGGTTTCATCTTATAAGAAACACAATTTAGAAAGTTCATTAGAAGTCATCCTCCCCAGAAAAGGACAATAAAATTTTATGTTTTGTCCCACAAGCAGTAGGTTCTGCCTGGATTCAAATAAGATTAAATATGAGCAAATGTGAGTAGGTTTAAAATGCTTCATGGAAGCTTATAGCATTTAAAGACTGCTAAGTATTTGAATTGGCAGAGGGGAAGAGACGCCTATTCCAGGAAGATGTTCGTTCATTTCTTCAGCCAGTATTTCTTTTGTGCCTATTCTATATTTCAACTTTCTAGTCTACTTAGGACATGAAGAAAATTTTGTATATTATGCTTCTCGAGGGCAAATACCATGTCTAAGATACTGCTCTTAATAGGTGTCCATAAATGTTTGATTTGGAGGTTTTGCTCTGCTTTCAAGGAATTCGGCATATTGGGGTTCAATAGTCTAAAAAACTAACCATCTGAGCACTATGTGATTAAGTGCCAGGTGAGTGGTTTAGGAGTTTAGTGGTGAACAGCCTGGGGAAGGTGGGGCTGGAGGTCTCCTGGATGTATGGGTTGACTCACCTGGGAGGAAAGCAAACCAGGTAGAGTGTGACTGAACCTGACCATCGGGTGAGGAGGGGTTGTTCCCATCAGCAGTAGTGGGAAACAGCCCAGTTGAGGACAGTGGAGCCTGAGCCCACAGGTCTCTGCCAGCTAAGATTTTGGGATACATAACCATGAGTCCAAAAAGATTTAAACACTGCTTAAAGGCTTTTTGCCTTTAAAACAGTTCTTTAAAAGAATGTAATACAAACTTTACATGCTATGCTATGTGGTTTGAAAATCTAAGACTCTTAAAAATATGAAATCTCTACAACTTTGCTGTTGATGGTAAATTAATATGTATCCTATTTCTGCCATGATAATCACTATATTCGACTCTGGATGGATAAAGACTATTGGTTAACATAACCTCTGCCCAATATAAAGACAGAGATAGGATGTTCTTCAGTGAAATGTATATTAACCAGCAGTAATGCCTACAGTTTAACCCAAGGGAAAGTCAGTGCCTCTCGGCAGATCAGCCCTGCTTTCATCCCTCAGCTGTGACATGCTAGGATTGTGGTTCCTTCTCTTCCCCGTTTCCTCTGTGGTTTATCAGTAGAGAGTAAAGGCTGCCTGGAGTGCAGTCCACACTAGGTCCAGATTTTAAAGTGTCCTAGAGGCTAAGGCTTGTCAGTGGACTCTCACCAGCCTTCACAGACAGGCTTCACCTGCCACCTTGAAGAACCCAGGAATTACTGGGACAGAGCAGAACGAAGTGGTCACACAGGTCAAGCTTTTACACAAGCTGAACTTTTTATTTTATTATTTTCTATTTTTGGTAATAGCATGGGTAGCTGAGTGTCTTTCCATTGTCACCTTTGCCATAAAAAGCTTCTTATGTTAAGCTTCCCTATAATATCCCCATCTTCTCTATAAATAATTACTTGCCCATTAAAAAGCATCAGAGCCTATAGGCCGTATTTCCTAGAAACTTGACTTTCCTTTGTGTTGAGGTTCCTCAAACGATACAAATTTGGCCTCTAGCCTGACCAAAAACTTCCACACCTGTTCTGTTTCTCTCATAAATTATTCAGTGTCCAAAGTGGCGAGTTTACAGTATTTGTCAAAATGTATTTTTGTAGAGCCGCACCTCCGAATTCCTCTTCTCTGGCAGTCATGGAGGATGGCAGGATTTGGCCAGCATCGCAGGCAGACGGCTAGACTGTAATCTGCCAGGTCCCTGCTGTCACAAGTGACCACCAGGCTGGCTTTCAGGTGCTTCCTTAAGTCATCTTCATCTCCCACCTCAACCTGGAAGATACTGAAAAATTACCAAATTAAACCGGAGTGTTGGGTCCATGAAGTGTCTTCTTGAGCTGCTCCATGTTTGGGCTGTGAAGATGGGCTCCAAGGGATTTGCTCCCATCTTGGTGCTCCAAAATGAGACATGGCTGCCTAACCCAAGACCCACAAAGAAGCTGTTTTTCCAGTGGTGATACCAGCTACAAAAGCCTCAGTGGATGGTGACAGATGGTTGTGGCTCATGATGGATTTGGTGTCCCAGAGATCCCTCTGGGGGCAAAGCAGAGATGGTGACAGGCAGGCATTTCTTTGCTCCCTCGTCACAGGTGGAAACATTCATAGTCTGAAGCCCACACCTGTTCTCTGAACTCCACATGAAGTTTCCTTGTCAGGTCGAGTGAACATTGATTCATTTCCTTCTCCTAAATTTTATCCCCAGCTCGTCCCGGGGGTTGCAGATTTGGCTTAAATTATCTTTATGTGTAAAGAGTGAGGAAAGTGGTGTTGCACTTTGATTATGTTTTTCAGGAAGACTTCCTCCAAACATCTTGAGTATTAGCTAGGAAAGCAGTGGAGATAACCTTCCTGGATTTGTGAGTGTGTGAGTTGCATGCTACTGGCTCGTTTTCCTTCCATGTCATATTTGATATTGGGGTCCTATTCCTTTCCTCTCTGCCAAAAAGAGGAAAACACTACTGAGAAATCCAAATTTGTCACAGTAGAGTTAAAGTTGTGGGAGGACAGCAGTAGGGACTTTTATGTTTTATTTCCAGATTAAAGTTGATTGGGGTTGTTATGTTTTGTGTAGAGTTTTTTTGGAGGCGTTGCCCTTTCTTAGAACATCATGTGATTTAGTGGTGATAATTAGGCAGAAACTTGTCTTCCCTACAGATGCCAAGATTATAGAGGGACTTACTCTCACCAGAGACCAGATGACAGCATCTATAGATATTTTTAGAACCGGTCTCATCATTTGGCTTCCCCATTTCATTTTCCTTGCATCAACAGCCAGATTTCAAACTTACTGGGGAGGGTGTGGGGAGAGAGGGGACCTTCTCCCTATTAAAGTCACTGATGGGACAGGGCAACATTTTTTCTTTTAGGACATTTTCATATTTATTGTGAGTTGGCCTATTGCCTAGTAACTGCAAAATGATGGCTGCAGTTTTCTTCAGTTGTATGCTTCCGTTTCCTTCCAAAAGTTTTGCTCAATCTGATGTGTTTTTAAGCTTAGAATCAGCATCAGCATACTTAAACCTCAGTTCACTTAAACGTTTTCCTTTAAACAATGTAAGAATGGGGGAGCTTTGTTGAAACCCACCAAACTTATACCCAGCCTAAGCATCATTAAATTCCCAGCTGGGAAGCTGGTGTCATCATTTAAAGTGCTCCTTCTATTTGTTTGGTCATCGAAGGAGTCAGATAAACATGTGCAAACAGTGAGCCACTAAAGAACAGCTAAAAATCTGAGGCAGATAAGGAGCTGTGTTTTTTGTGAATATTTTTAATCATAGGGTCTTCCCAGTGAATGGGGATTTGGTGTTCCTTTTAGAAGAATGCTTATATTTCTGTTCAACATTTATCTGATTTCTTTATGTTTTCAAAATCTGTTTGCTTTCTATTGCAGAGAAAAGTCACCTTTATGTCCACCTTTGTGTGGAGTGGGGGTTCTTTATTATTCTTGTGAGAATTGCCTCTAAACCTGGGCCTCTCCTCTCCTTGCTTCTCTTCTAAGCACAGGGGTTTCCTAGCAGATCAGGAGGCATTGCCTGAGAGACCCCCTGGGAGCACCAGGACTTAGTGCCACTGGGGGCCCCAACCTATTCTGTAGAAATGGAAAGAGTTCTGATCAGTGCATTGCCTTTTTCATGATAACTGCTCCCAGAAGATTCTGGGCTTTTTGATGAGGGAATGTGTATTTGGCCTGGGAATTTTCGTGGGTTGTTGCTCTAGACTGCCCAGTGTGGGCCTCCTGCCCCTAGTTTCAGGGCCAATGCCCTGTTCTGCTTAGCATGATGCCATGTTGAGGGTTATAGGTGCCCTCTGCCCTCTTCCCTCCTGCGCTGACCCAGCTCCAGCATGAGAGCAAGCTGCATGCTCTGCCTCTGTACTTGGGGAATGAAGTATGTCACCTTCCCAGTATGCACTGGTTTCCATGGCTGAATAATTAACACCAGAGGGAACCAGGATGGGGTCTGAATTAGGTAATGCTTTACAGCTTCTCCCTTGGCACCTGGGGACTGTAGTCCCCTGATGACTAATTGCATAGTAATGTTAGACTGTGGTTTATTAAGTGTTATTGTGAAGGAAGAAACCCAATACCTTTCCAAAGAACATTGTCTGCACCCCTGTCCATTCATGCCTCAGGGGTCCCAGGAAGAGTAGCTAGAATAGCACTGGCTCACCCTAGATGGCTAAATTTCTCATAGATACTTGGATCTAGTATCTATTTTAGCTTTTTTTTTTTTTTAAAGTAATCTCTACACCGAACGTGGGGCTCTAACTCACAGCCCCAAGATCAAGAGTCACATTCTCTACCAACTGAGCCAGCTAGGTGCCGCTCTTTTAGCTTTTTTATGCTGTGAAGTCAACAAGTCCAGGATAATATTGTCTAGTACCTTTACAAAGCAAAGAATTCCATCAACCAGGGAAGCTACATACTGGAGATGGGTGGGGCCTTTCTTCCATTCGTTCTTGTCACTGCCTCTGATAAACCAACCTAAGTGCTTCTGTTTGGAGCTATAACAAGGGTAACTGTGACCATGGGTATGCAACATCACAAATACTATGCCCTGCTATCTTTCTGAATATTGATAGTGAAAAGTAAGATTGCCAGCCAGTCCAGCCACAAAAAAGACTGAAGTCCTAAATACATTTGTGAAAATTCCAATTGAACCTATAATATCTCACCTAAAGAGGGGAGAAGTAGATGTCTTCAATGTGTGAGTGTACTGATGCATATTTTGTGACTTGCTTGCCTTCTCTGATGAGAAGATCATGAGTTCCTGTTGCTTCACTCAGCTTTTCTATCCATTTCTTGGCTGAGAGCCATTTTTCCCTACCACAACAGTGGACACTGACTCCATAAACAAAAGATCTTAGGTGTTGAGGTCGGCCGTGTCAATTCCTTTAGCTACATCTCTATGAGTACACTTTTTTTTTTTAATCCTTTAACTTTTCTGGGCTCAGGGGTCACATGAAATTTGATAAGACTAAATTCAGATACATTGAGAGGACCTCTCTTGTGCCTCACCATTGAAGACTATTGGAGGCAAAATAATAATAAGTTGTTAACTGTTAAAGGTATGTTTTGTGGGAGAGTTTTTTGGCCATAGGTGTATGTGTGCTATAATTTTTTTTTCTCTGCAGATTTTTAATACCAAAAAAATTCCTAAGAGAGCCCACTTAGAGATTACTTACTCCTTTAATAGTGAAGGAAGTCGAGATGATCTCTGTCCCGCAGTAGGGACTGATTAAGCCTTTGTGGAAAGTGGCCATTTTACTTCCCCCTAGTATTGGATGACAAACGAGGCTGATGAATCCAAACAGCCAGTGGGAGAGAACCGCCAAAGCATCGCTGGTCTGTTTAGGGTGACTACCTTTTCTGGTTTTAGCATGAAAGGTCCATGTCCCAGGACACCCCTCAATCCAGAGGTCTAGAGCAAAACCCCATCTGTACCCTGGACTTACCAACTTAAAAGGGACTACCGAAACACCCCTAACTTACCTTTCTTTGTTAACCTCCCAAAATGAATGACCTCGTTTCCTCTAGGCTTTTTCAACCTGAGAGCATCTTATAATGAAGCCCAGAAATAAGGTAGGTAGTCTCCATGCTTTATCCTAGGTTTTCAGACCTCTGAACCTTGTGTAGCAAAGCAGCTTCACTATGAGTACTGTTAGCTTGGAGGTGAGGTGAGGGGACAGGAGGCTGATGAAGTGTGACGCTGAGGTGCCTACAATTGCTGTTTGCATGCTCTTAATCACCTCTGGTTTTCTTTTCTCCTTCTGCAGACCCTCAAACTGACACAAGACCTACAGAGAAAACCCTTTGCCAAATCTGCTCTCAGCAAGTGGACAGTGATACCGTTTACAGCTTAACACCTTTGTGAATCCCGCACCATTTTCCTAACCCAGCAGAGACTGTTAATGGCCCCTTACCCCGGGTGAAGCACTTACTCTTGGAACAGAACTCTCTATATAAAGTATGCAAAATCTTCCTTGTACGGGGTGACGAGCCACCTGCCAGCAAAGGACAGCACCCTGTCAGCACCACCCACCCTCGTTCAGAGCACACCGTGAGCTCCTGTTGGCGATTCTGTGATGTATTCATATCATGATGGTTTATGGGATGTTTTAAGTGTTGTTTTTGTGTTTGTTTTCCTTTGACTTTCTGAGTTTTTCACATGCATTAACTTGCAGTATTTTTATGTTAAAATGTTAATCATCCTTCTCCTGGCAAATTTAAAAACAGAGGAAAATGTTGTACCAATTACTGTTCTGGCTTTGGGCGTCACAAGCATTTGAGCCCTTGGAACTCCATAAACTAACAAATTACATAAACCAGAGGGGGATCTTCTTCCTTCTTTTGTTTGGTAGAAAACTATCCTTTTCTAAAAACCGAACAATGGCACAATTGTTGGCTGTGCACACCAGTTCAGGACTGAACCAAGCAGAGTGTAGCACTCAACCCAGTGTGTTTTTAGTTCTGAGTCAGGTGGTCTGGTGAGACCCCCAGCACCTGGTCTGTATTTGTCAGGTCCGTGGGGCCCCTGGTCTCCTGGCGTGATCCTCAGCTAATGCAGTGAACAGTGAGGGTATGTTGGTTAGAAATTAGTCTTTTCAAGAAAGAAGTCAGCTCAGCTGCCCACTCATTGCCAAACACCACCAGAAGATTTAGTTTTAAGGAGAAAAGGAAAAAAATGTAGTCCTGGTTTGCTTTGCAGAAGAAATGAACTCACGGGTGAGCGTTAAGCCTGCAGTGAAGAATGCATGAAAAGTACAAACCGGAGTCACTGTTTTCCTAAAACACACACCTTTGATTATTTTCAGCCTTGCTGCGTATAATCTGACCTACTAGACGTGTATGAATGAGAGGCAATAGCATACAAACTGATTTACACACACACACACACACACACAAACACGCACGCAAGTATATAAAAGCTTAGATTGTAATTGTACAAGTGACACAATGAAAGTACAAGATAGGGCGGTTTTGATCTCCCCCCTTTTCTGCTTCTATAGATTTCATTTTGTTTTGTTTTCAAAAAGTTATGGTGCTGTATAGGTGCTTTCTGTTTAACCTGGAAAGTGTGATGATATTAGTTACCCTCTCTGGTAGACAGAATAGTTGGGAACACCTTTGGTACATATGAAACTGGTGTAATGAAGCTCTGATTAGCACAGCATATGCATACTTCTCCAAAGTGATATATGAAGACTCTTTTCTTTGCATAAAAGCATTAGGCATATAAATGTATAAATAAATTTTATCATGTACAGTACAAAAATGGAACATTCTGCATGGACGTTAGGAATACAGGCTAGTACTTCAGCACAGACCTCCCTGCATGAGTTCTCGCTGACACTTGCACCGTGCAGTGGGCACCGACTCCCTTCCACCAACACAGACGTGCCACCCAACCCCCTGCACCTACCACCGGCCGCCAGGGGCCCCTTTGTGCACCTTTGCTTTATAATTCCTCTGGGGGTGATATCGGTGGTGATAGCAGCTCCTAGCATAATGAAAGTTCCATTTGGTATTGTCACACGTCTCTCCCGCCTCGCGTGGGTTGTCATGTTTGAGTGATGGCCCTGTTGATTTCACCCTGCCTTTTACTGAATCTGTAAATTGTCGTGCAGTTGTGGTTATTGTAGACTTGTAGCAATATCGCCTTTTCTAAACTGCTACACGTTTGTAATCTTCATTTTAAAAGTATGTATAATTTTTAAAAATATGTATTCTATTCACGTAGTCTACTTGTCAGTGAGACAGACTTTTGCTTACTGTATTCCTTTATAATAATGCTAGCCGCTTTCTTGGTTCCTTGGTAGTCTGCTATACACAAGAACTGTCGAGCATCCGTGAAAGAAGGCTACCTCTCTGGGTTCCTAAGAGATGCTGCCCTGGGTGGGGATACAGTTTAGAGGCAGCCGCAGCAGCGTGGGGACGGAAAGGTGGGGGGATATCAGGGACAAGGAGAATCCGGCGGGCTTGTGACAGGAGAGACCAGAGAATTTCTCTCCTGAACTCAAAGAAATGAATAAACTAACAAAATATCTATTTGCCTTTGCAGTTTTATAGACCCTGATTGCTACCTTGGCAATAAGAAGAGCAACCCTCAAATGTTTCAACTTTAAAACGTTGAATTCCTTTTAGACATGTGGCTTCTCATTTATTCTCCTTTTTTCTCGGTGTTTTTTAGATTTCAGGCAGAATGTCTGACAGAATGTCCTAGAACCAGATTATAATTTAAAACATCTGAAGGAGGGACAGAGGAGGTATGAGAGCAGGGCAGCCACAGAACACATCAGGAATATGGAGGGGAAGGGGTGCTTTGAATTTGTTGTGTGGTTTTTTCTTTGTTTTTTTAATAATGCAGATAGCATCTACGTGTAGAGCATTGTGGAGAGCCGAGATCAGGTCAGAGTCCCGTGGTGGCGTGAGTTCCAGGTGGGAGTCAGGCAGGAGTGGAACAGTTAGGCCTATCCAGGATCACAGCAGCACCACTTTTAGTCGTGGCCACTGCCAGCTGGCCCCCCACCCGGAGGCCGGGCTCCCTGAGATTCGCCAGGTTCTCAGGTGGTCAGACGGGCAGAGGTGCGACCCTAAGACCTCCATCCCTTATATTGAGACTCTGCTTTCAGGAAGGCCCAACCGTGTGGAGTTCTGAGTGTCGTGGGTCCTTCCCCGTAAGCTATCTGATCTGCAGCCTCTCCATGGAATACTTAGCAGGCTCTGGGGGCCCAGCAGCTGTAATGTTTGCATTCTGATGAGAACTATTCCAGGCTGTCCTCGGCCTCTAAATAAGCTGCTCTAGGGACCCTTCCACTTTTCGATGGGAAATTAGAAAGAATAACTAATGTTGAAAACATGACATGCACTCTGGGGTTCTGTTCTCCCTTCAGGTCTCCAGAACCAGATACCTTTTACCAAAGTCAGAAAAGAGCTTTATCATAAGCCTTCACTGTCCTGGTGTGAGGACGGGCTGCCAGGTTCAGCGTACCCATTAACTGTGAATGAATCCGAGGTTGATTTCCTTTATTGCATTTTCTTCAATGTAATAATTGCTGAAACCCGTGTTTTCTAAAAATTTCACAAGTTTGTCTTTCCTGTTAACAGGAGGATCATGCACACACGTGTAGTAGGAGGGAAATTTATGTGTGTATTTGGTGTTGAGTTCAGGTATTGTGTGCATGTGTCACTTCACCACCCTGAGGTCAGATCCTCATGACTCCTAGCTCAGGACAGCTCTGCCCCGTCTCAGGGTGTCATTTCAGGTGGCTTCTGATCTTGTTAAAGATGGTAGGGACAGACTTCATCTGTACCCAGCGGATCCCACTTAAAGAAGATGGAACATTTGAATCTCTTGGAAAGACCATCAAGAGTAAAGCAGTCATTCAGCTTGCTCATGACATGGACTGGCAAAGGGGAATACAAATGTTACCCTTTCTCTCTGAAAGCAGAAGTAAACCCTGATAGCTCTAACTCTGATTTCCTTTTTCTTGCTGTAGTTGGGGAACATTGTAAGATTAGGCATACTGTTGTATTTTTTAATTTAGCAAAGTTTTTTGTAGACGTGCAATCACTGGCAAAGAGGTACGAAAAAGCCAACCTCTCCTGAAAACTGGGGGCAGTGGGTGTGATGAGGGTAAAGTGAAGCCCTTGTGAAATCATGTCTGCCAAACAAGATCTTCTCCCAGATGCCCAAGTAACTAAAGAGTGTATTCTATTTGATCTAAACCTTCAGTGGATAACCCTTTATGCAGTTTAAATGAGTGAAATATTTTCCTCTTTAGGTTTATTTGTGTGTGCTTTTCTTTGATGAATGATTGGTTCTGAGGCCTCTGCCACACACCAGAATTATTTGTGTGGCTGCTTTAAAAACTGTCCGGGGTCACTTATTTCTCTAAAACTATCTCATTGCCTGGCAATCAGTCTTTTCTCGTATACTTGTCCTAGCACATTATGTACATGGGAAATGTAAACAGATGTGAAGGAGGACCAGAAAAATTAGTTAATATTAAAAAAAAAATGTATTGTGCGTTTTGGCTTCACATGTTTAACTTTTTTAAGAAAAAAAGTTGCATGAATGGAAAAAAAAACCTGTATACAGTATCTGTAAAATCGTCTTACCTGTTTCAATTTCTTGCTCATTCCCCATTCAAACTAGAATTAAATATGGTGCATGGCCATATTCAAACACCTAAGAGTCAAGCAGCTGATACTTTGGTTTGAAGCACCTCATTCTTCTTTCCAAGCGAACACTATCATATTGCATTCTTACTGAGGATTTTGTCTAACCATATGTTGCCATGAATTAACTCTACCACCTTTCTTCTCAAAAATCAAAACCAATTTGATTTGGGAATCTTCCCCTTTCCAAATGAAATAGAGATGCAGTACTTAACTTTCCTTGGTGTTTGTAGATATTGCCTTGTGTATTCCATTTACAGCCGTAATCTAGTTTGTAAACAAGATGGTGACGCATGTAAATAAAGCATCAGTGACACTCTGTCTCACTCCAAGAAGTCTTTTGTTCTCTCTTCCCCATCCTTTAACCTCAGACATGAGCTAGCTGCGTATATGTCAAGGTCTTCCTGTGGAATTCCTTCACAGGCTGGGAGAGGCTTGAGAAACTCTGTCATGAGCTCTCTAAACTTTTTCTCCAGCCAACTTCCGAGCTCCACAGACAGCCAGACAATTTAATAAAAGCAGATTTATGGCATCGTTCATGGTAGCTGATAGTCATTTTGGTGTGCACAGAACCATGTTGCCCTGGAGGAGCTTTTAAGTAGGAAGGCGGGATTTAGACTCTCTGCCTTTACTGAGTGTGGGAGATTTTACCTAATAAGGTCCTCCTCGTGTGAGAGCAGCAGGTGAGCACCGGTCATCAACAGGGCCCTCCTGCATATTGAGAACCACACGCAATATTTCAAGCTTCTGGTGGCAACGGCACAAGTATTTCCTCAGTGTATACATTTAGGGCTTCTCAGTCAAGTGAGGGGGAACGCCACCCTATCATAAAACTAGCCCTCATAGCCAGAGTGACATTTTTCATTTTAAAAGACATAAAAATGTTTCAGCTTTTAGAAACTCCCTAGGATTGGGTTCAAAGTCCCAAGGAATATGATAGATTCTTATTTCAGACCAAGTAGGTAAATATTTTTAAGTTTGCCCTTTAGGATAAATTTTATATTGGTAGAGAGTCATGCCTTCAAAAGTCATGCCTTATGAAGGTAAGACTTCACCATCTTCTAATACCAAAGCCTCCCGGGAAAATGTATTTAATTTGAGATTGCTTCCCAGTTTTTATTTTGTCTCCCAAAAGATGGAACTCTAATACTAGCTATCCTAAGATTCTCAATAGAGAGTTCTCCCAAACCAGGTAAAAATCAACCAAAAACTGATTAAAGTTAATATTCAACAATTACTAAGTAAAGTGTGGCAGAGGCCCAGACTCTAACAGGCACCAGGAGAGCCAGGTCCTGGGCCCTGCCCCCATGAGTTTATACTCTCGGTAGAAGTATTTGCTCCACCTTGATGAATAAAGGGCTAATTCTTGCTGACTCTCCCTGCTTCAGCTTCTGGTTTAAAGGAGGAGGAATTTGGACTAATCTCTGTAACACTTTAGGGATTCAGTTTTGCAAATTAAATTCAAGTAATGAGGGGAAACCTTCAAGCTAGCAAATGTGACCTGCATTAAGCCAGTCACCCCCACAATGGCTGGAATACAGGGGTCGAAGGTAGAGGAAGGTAGAATTCATGGCCACTATCTGCCAGATGCTCCACCCCATCCCCACACAGCCTGTCCCCCTGGGACATGGAAAAGAAGGGAGATGGCTACCAGCAAAGGGTTGGCAATGGGCAGGGGAGCATGTTGGTAGCATGGAGGTAAAGAAAGGAGTGCTGGGAAGGGAACTCACCGTAGCTCTGTTTTTAGCTCCAGCCAAGGGAAGCAATGGTGCTGGGCTCTGAGGACTAGACACCTTTGGAACTAGAGGAAGAGGAGGACTTCCCCCTGGATTTCCTGAATTTGAGTGTTAAAGGAGGAAAACTATCAGCAATATGGAAAACCTGAAGGAAGAGTGTGTGTGTGTGTGTGTGTGTGTGTGTGGTTCTGCCAAGTGTCTGTCATATAGTCATGACTCAAAGCTGCATTGTTGCATGTGTTCTCTGAGGACTTTCTAGAAACACTACAAACATCCCTACTCCCACTCAGGGGAGAAAAATGTGGATTCCCTTCTTGTATCAGCACAGGACCTCCTCTGAATCTTACCTTATCCATCTCAATAGCACCTAGAGTGCAAGGCATGGTCCTTGTCCAGAAAGATGGGCCGAAAGGAGCTGGAATGAAATGTATGGCTGCTGGCATGAGTTCTTACGTAGGTGAATCCTATGAATGCTACTAGGGATGTGATGGAGGGGCAGAGGAAGTAAAGCCAAGGTGGCCCAGAGGAAGGGAACATTTTTTTTTTTGGACGTTAGACAGATATCTGTACTTCAAAATGTAACATATAATTGTTCTCATGATATTCTGTGGACAAATAGGGACATATTGGGGAGGATGCTAGATGAGTAAGTAATCATTTGCAAAGCTCATTAGTGGTTCACATATTGTCACTCCAAAGTGAAGTGTCTAGTTAGTTAGTTGACTCTTGACTATCTACTCCTGCACCATCAGCATTGAATTAGTAGATTAAAAATACTGTTGCCAACGTTGCAGTATTGCAACAACTTTTTTCCCCTTAAAAATATGGAATGCTTCACAACTTTGCGTGTCATCCTTGCGCAGGGGCCATGCTAATCTTCTCTGTATCGTTCCAATTTTAGTATATGTGCTGCCAAAGCGAGCACAGGAAGGGAAGATTTCAATGGAAAGGCAGAAATGAGTTTTCTAGCTCAAGTGATGAATCTCAAGGATAGAGGAGGCAGGAAAGGCTGGACCATATTTGGGAAACAGTGAGTTGTGGGCTTATTTGGGGCTTAAAGAGCTCAAAGAAGATCAATGAGAAGTCAGGCAAGAAAAGTGGGCTGCTAGAAAATTCCAGAACAGTGTCTTGGACTCTGCTAGTGGGATAGGAATAGGGCAGGGACCTGTTTCAAGTGGGCCTTTAGAAAGGTCACAAATGTGGGAGGTAGATCCCAGGAGGAAGATGTTGAGGAAATGAGAAGTCATGGTTTTTCTGGAACTGTTTTCACAATATGCTGCCCACAGAAAATGATGATGTGTATTGCTCACTGGGATGACAGAGAAAGCTGCTCCAAGTCCCGGGCCCTAGAGGCTGCCCCAAGGGCTGACAGGTCAGGAGCTCTCAGCATCCTTGTGACTTTGCAACCAAGGTGAGTCCTGAATTAGCAGAAATCACAGAAAAAGTGGTTAAGTCTGGCAGATTTTGGCTTTCAACTTTTTACCTTCTGTACAATTGTAATTTATCAAACTTTTATAAAGACAAATAGTTTCATGTTGCGACCTATCCCCAGGAGACAAATGTTCATTGTATCTGGCAATTGGGTTATAGACTCTTCTGTCAAAATTATCTTCATTTTGTTGCAGTTTAAAAATTTTGAAAGGTAATGCATTCACACGAGCCAAGGTGGAAAGCCTGGCATTGACTCCTAAGACTGCAAGGAACAAGCAATAGGGTGGGAGAAGGGTATTAGGGTGTAAAAGTGGAGATAATGAGGTAACTGTACTGTTTGAAAGGAATCTGATAGGGGCGCCTGGGTGGCTCAGTCGGTTGGGCATCCAACTTCAGCTCAACTGAAAAATTGTGTCTTCATATCTTTGGATTTCCATAATTGCATCCTATTAACATCTTGAATATCAGTATAGGGAATACCTAGTCAGAACAAAGGAGTATTATGCAGCAATTAAAATCACATGAAAGCTGGTCAGATATTTAGAAAATGCTCATATCGGATATGCTCTTAGAAATGTAATTGTTGCTGCCCTATTATAACCTTATACATGAATATAAGAAAAAGAGCAGAACAGAATTAGTACTGCCAGTGTAAACTATGGCTGGGGAGAGATCCTCAAAGGAAAAATGCAAAAATTGAAATAATTCTTGTGACACGTTTGGCTTCAACACTGGACTTAGGACCTCAACTGTTACCACCACGAAGTGTTCCTCAGTCCCTCCCCCAAACTCAAAGTCAGAGGGCACCTGCTGCTGGAGCCTCACTGGCAGGGGGGTCGGGAACCATTTCCTGCTCCAGTAGAGGAGGAGGGGCTCCTCCTTCCACCGAGATGTGCCTATTGGACAACTCCCTCAAGTAGGAGGGGATGCTCATGCTGGGGCCCGTCCCCCACAAGGCAAGTGTCTTTCAGGTTGTGGAATTTTTGGTCAAAATGATCTTCGTTTTGTTGCACTGTATTTTTAAACACTTTGAAAGTTAAGTCAGGCACTAGATCCAAAAACCAGAAAGCAAATAGATACACACAGGGAGTGTTTTCTTTCCTCCTCCTCTCTGCATTGTTCCTCTCACCTCCGAATTAATTGTGCATCCTTCCAGAATTTCTTACGCACCCACAAGCAATAAAAACACAAATTCTTATTTTCCCCTTCTTATGACACCAAAAGTACATTATACACACTGTCAGGCATCTTACTTTGTTAAGGATTTTCTCACACATAGAGAAAATATCAGTAAGTAGAAAGCCTCATTTCATAGTTACATAGGATTCCGTTGTAGTATGTAGTTCATAGAAGCAGTAGCCCCCTATTGATAGACAACAGATACTAGTTTCTAAATGCTTGTTATTACCAGCAACACTGCAGTGAATAACCTTCTACATACATTACCTACACATGTAAGAATCTTTGTGCAATTAATGCCCAAATTTGGACTTGCTGGGCCAAAGCCTACATTTGTGATTTTAACAAAGATCGACCAAACCGCCCTCCAAGGTACCAGTTCGCATCACCAACAATCTAGGAGAACCTCTGTTTTCCCACAGCTTCATATTTTTAATGTTTTAAAAATTAAATGGCAAATCTGTCTTCCCTCTCGCCCTCCAAACTTCTTTTAGTCCTACCTAAGGTAATGAGGGCCCGGGGAGAGGGAAGGGTGCAAGGTGGGAGGGGCTCGGGAGGCAGAGTCAGGGCAGCCTGGCGATGGCTAGGGAGGGAGGAGGAGCCCCCGGAGCTCAGAGTGAAACACCCATCCTTGTGCCAGCACACTGAGGATCATGCTGCCAACCTGTCCATCCAGTCTGGCCACAGGCTCCACCCCTCACGCCACCAGCTTGGACCGCCCAGCCTCAGGGTCAGCAGCCTGACCTCACAGCTGCGCTCCCTCGCTTCCCAGAATGCCAGAGGGGAGCTGTCACCCGAAGGAAACCAGTCTGGTCTCTTTGGCACCAAACCACACACCTAGACCTATTCATAGCAAGATTGCACAGGCAGCTGGAGAGCAGCCCGGCTGGCTGGGCATGGGGAGAGCAGGGCCACATGTGGGCCAGGCCTTGACCCATTGGTGCCCCAGGCAGGGCTTCCAGCTTTCAGAGCAGGGCTGTCCCTGGGGGGTTAAGCGGCCTCAAAATTCTGGCTGGCTTCTCCTAAGTAGGGGAAGCTTGCTCCTCCAGGAGAAAGGCTCTAACACTCTCCTGTGGGCCGGTGCCCCCTGAGCCTTCCTTCTGCCTCACCATGCAGGCGGCGGGGGGAGCCTCTCCTTCGCACAGAAACCAGGAGGCTGGCTTTTACACAAGAGGAAACCGAGTCACTTCATGACTAAGCCCTTCATGTTTCTGTGGGGAGCCAGTGTCATGGAGTACGGAGGGAAACTCAACTCTGAAATGGGATAGGTGTTGACTTGAACCCAGCCGTACCTGTTCCCTAGCTGAATGATGATTGGTGGGTCAATTAACTTCTCTGGGCCTCTGTTTTTTCTCGTGTGAAATGGGAACAAGGCTGCCTGAGTTATGAATTGTGAGGCTCTCCTGAGAACGTGCCGGTGAAGGACCGTGGCACTCTTCCCCATCAGCAGGAGACCTTCCTCAGAGTCCTCTCTGTTTACACAGCGCATGGGCCCACACACCGTGGGATGTTGGATTTTTTTTTTTAGTTGAAGTATAGTTGACACACAACAGAGTATATTGGAACAGTGGTTGCAGGTGTACAACAGCTGTTTGATAAGTTGATAAGTTATGCTGTACTCACTGCAAGTGTAGTTACCATCTGTCACTACGCATCACTCTTACAACACCCTTGACTCTATTCGCTATGCTGCGCCTCTCATCTCCATGACTTACTCACTCTGTAACTGGAAGCCTGTATCTCCTGCTCCTCTTCACCCATTTTGCCTGGCTCCCCACCCTCTCCCCTTTGGCAAACCATCAGTTTGTTCTCTGTGTTTATAGGTCTGATTCTGCTTTTTGTTTGTTCATTTGCTTTGTTTGGGGTGTTGGTTTTTATCATATAAAAACATAAAACAAACTTTGACATATTAATGAACCCCATCAGTATAATTAGATTGCACAGTAATTAAGCATGAAAGGTAGCCAACTTGTAAAGTTTTCCTGCTGCTTTGATGTTCTTTGGGATCTGTTGGCAGTGACCGTGTGCATGGTCCATGCCATGTACCCTGGAATCATCATCATGATCACAAAGAACCCAAATGTTGTGGCAGGAGTCTATTGGGAGACTTGTTTCCGGTCCTAGCTCTGTGTGGCCTTGAGGGAGTTATTTCTCTCCCTATAGCCTTGGGTTTCCCCATCCACTTCATGAACATTCCACACTTTATACGTCTGTCATTACGAGCCCAGATATTGAGCACACATTTCTCGAGCCACAAAGCAAGTACCAGGACCACAAGATGCTTCTTTGAGTCGGGAAGTTGGCAAATGTTAATACATTCATTTTCCAGAAGGGAAACCGAGGCAGAGTCCAAAGTGTGTTTAAAGGTTCATGGTTTCTTGCTACTATCCAGCTCCCTGCCCCAGGCCTTCAAAGCCACACACTTTAGGCTATGAGACCCTGAGGAGAGTGTTGGGGTGCAGCATACCCTTAAGGAGGCATGGAAAGAACTGGAAAAAGGAAAAGGGACGGCAGAGCGAAAAGGGAGCAGAGATGGAGAAGACCTAGTGGGAAGGGGCAGTGCGGCAGGGAGGGGGTGGGAGGAGCAGCTTCAGAGGAGGCTGTGCGCCCTACACAGATGTTAGCCCTGTAACCTGCTGGCTGGCGTTATGGTAAGGCCCTCCGGTTTCTGTCCTAAACAAGTGGAATGACACAGGCAGCGCCGTGGCCCCACAGGAAGGGCTCTCAGACAGACACAGGAGGCCAGGGCGATCCCCTGCTCGTTTGAAGGCTACAAGGAATGGCGGCAGGCTGGGAGCTGCCAGTGTAATGAAGGCGCCTCCCGCCGCCCCCCACCCCTGCCCCACATGTGGGGGAGGCTGGTGGAGAAAGAGACCTCTGAGTTGCCCTCTCCCAGATATGCCTGGATGGCATTGCCTCAGTAGACCCTTTCCTGCCCAGGGCACTCTCATGGCCCTGCTGGGTGTTTGGAGAAGAACCGAATGCAAGAGAACTTACCTGGGCAGTTTAAAGCTATTGATTGCCAAGTCTGTACCTCCTTGAGCGTCAAGGCTCAGGCCACCTCCCTCCCACTTGGCTCTGCGCAGGCTAGCTCCGGTCTGGGAGAGTCAAAAAACTTCCCACTCCTGCCTGATTCTGTACATTTAGGTTCTTGTTGAGAGAAGCCACTTGTTAACTACAGAACTCAAAGCAAATTTAACTTGGACAGCAGTAAGACGTTTCTGTAATAAAAAAAAAGACATGGTTAGAAAACACCGCTATGTGCGAGCCTGTGGACCCGCTGCTTGAGAAACCCGTGGCAGTGAGCAGCACCATAGGGACCTCAGAGCCAGACACCGTGATGGGGCCTCTCTCCTCCCTGCCTTGGGCCCTAGTGTTTCCTGGGGGTGGTAGTACCTCCCTTTAGGATTCTTATGAGGCTTAGAGCTAATGCATACAAATACCTACTTATTTATTTACCCTATAATTCAACGTATACCTCCTGAGGGCCTACTATGTGCCAGCACTGGTCTAGTTAGTGGTGAACAGCTCAGGTCTTTCATTTTAGAGATTCACCACTCTGGAGCTTATGCTCAACAGGATATTTCACTAAAAAAGAAAGAAGAAAGGAGCTCACTAGCACTTAGAAAAAGAAAAGTAACCTTAATTAGGTTACTTAATTAACCCTGCACTTCCCTTTTCTCCTCTGATAAATGGAGAGGACAACAATACCCCTACCTGGCCATGTTAGTGTGAGCATTAAATGAGATGCTATGCGACAGCACTTAGTGTCTGGTACAGAGCAAGTGCTTGATAAACTTAGCTGTATTTATTAGTACATTGGAATTGCTCAGTAAATCATAGAGCACAGATCTTGTAATTGGGTTTCTAAAATGTAGTCACTCTACCCTCCGGTGACAAAGTAAAGCAGATATTTCAAAATGTGCCCCTGGGATCATGCACATCTCGTCCTGGGAAGGCATAAAGAGAGCTTGCTAAAAATTCAGATTCCTTGGGTCCCTTCCTTGCCGTGCTGAAACAGCATCCAACAGGGCCTGAAATTCTGCCTTTTCAAACACTGTTTTACATGATTTTGAAGTACACTAAAGTACAAAAATTCCTGGGAGTAAGAGATAAAAATGTTCATCCCTTGAGGGGGATTCTCTGTGGTGTCCAGAATAATGGCTCCCCCAAAGGTGTTCATGTTCTGATCCCTGGTACCTGCGACTGTGTTAGGTTATAAGGGGGAATTCAGGTCCGAATTAGTAAACGTTATGATAGGGAGATTATCTGCCCAATGTGATACATGTGTCCTTAAATGGAGTAGAGGGAGACGGAAGGGTTAGAGTCAGCAGAATGGCATTGTGAGGAAGACACCACTAGGCGTGAAGATGAAGGAAGGGCCGCCAGGGTAAGGAGTGTGGGCAGCCTCTAAAAAACTGGAAGAGACAAGAAAACAGATAGTCTCATAGAGCCTGCAGAAGGAACACAGCCCTGCTTGATCTGAGCCCCATGAGACCCATTCTGGACCTCTGACCTCCAGAAGCGTAATAAATTTGTGTTGTTTTAAGCCACGAAGTGTGTGGTGATTTGTTACAGCAGAAACAGGAAAGGAAAACGTCTTCTCCGAGCGCGTTGGATTCACGTCACCTGACCTGGAAGACCCGTGAGGCCCTGCCAGGGGCTAGGGTGGCGGCCTTGAATGAGGGAAACAGTGAGGGAAGGGGCCCCGCTGCCCAGTTCAGGGCTGTCCTCACGGACCTGCTGACCCCTCTTCTGTCATTTGTTCCTTGTTCATTTACTCGCTCATGTTCAGGACGGCCATTGAACGGGCCCCACGTACGTACATCAGGGGGGCTCAACGTGTCTACAAACTGCAAACAATCTGGAGGCCCAGGGGATCTCTGTCATGTTTCCCACCTCGACCAAGAGGGCCTGAAGCACCTGCAAATGGCCCAGAACCCTGAGGAAAGGGAAAAGAACATTCCCGGAACCTCCAGGAGTGCTCCTCCCCCACACGCAGATTCTCTGGAGATGGGAACATGAAAGGCAGTTCCCACACCCACATCCTCCCAAGAGTGGGGCCTTGCCGGGACTCCCACACCCCCTGGTTCTTTGCTCTCCGGGGCTCCTCCGGCACTGGGCAGCCTGCAGCCCTTCTCCTCTGCCCCCGCCACTCCCTACCCTGCACCTCAGGCTTCCCCTGCTCGCTGACCTGCGGAGACCTACTGAGTGGCAGGAACTGTGCTGATGGTCTTACATGCATCTTTTTTTTTCTGATTTTATTATGAAAATCTTAAAACATACAGAAGAGTTGGAAGAGTGACTACCCATATACCTGTCACCTCGATTCAGCAATTCTTTTTTTTTTAAGTTTATTTGAGAGAGAGAGAGAGTGTGTGTGTGTGTGTGTGTGTGTGCGCACATGTGAGCAGTGCAGAAAGAGGGAGAGAGAGAATCCCAAGCAGGCTCCTCACTGTCAGTGCAGTATTGTGCGGCACTGCTCAACCTCATGAGTTAAGAGATCGTGACCTGAGCCAAAATCAAAAGACAGACGTTCAGGGGACACATGCACCCCAATGTTTATAGCAGCACTATCAACAAGAGCCAAAGTAAGGAAAGAGCCCAAATGTCCATCGACAGATGAATGGATAAAGAAGATGTGGTATACATATACAATGGAGTATTACTCAGCAACCAAAAAGAATGAAATCTTGCCATTTGCAACTACGTGGATGGAACTAGATGGTATCATGCTAAGCGAAATTAGTCGGAGAAAGACAAATATCATATGACTTCATTCATATGAGGACTTCAAGATACAAAACAGGTGAATATAAGGAAAAGGAAGCAAAAATAATATAAAAACAGGGAGGGAGACAGAAACATAAAAGATTCTTAAGTAGGGAGAACAAACAGAGGGTTGCTGGAGGGGTTATGGGAGGGAGGATGGGCTAAATGGATGAAGGGCATTAAGGAATCTACTCCTGAAATCATTGTTGCACTAGATGCTAACTAACTTGGACATAAATTTTAAAAAAATAAATAAAATTTTTAAAAACAGAGATGCTCAACCAACTGAGCCACCCAGGCACCCCTAGATTCAACCATTCTTAACATTTGCCACATTAACACATATATAACACAGGTGTATATGGTTTTGTTTTTGCCAAAATTTTTGACAGCTCAGCCATCATAGTACCTCGGCATGCATCTTTCAAACCCCATAGTATTCCTGCAAAGTTAGTACAGTTATTGGCCCCATTTGACACCTGAAAATTTTGAATGTAAGAATTTGAGATTCTAAGAATTAGACTTTCTTGCCCAGAATCACACAATGAATGATGAAACTGAGGTTTGAAGCTAGGCTCTCATCTTGTCTTCTATTTGAATGGTTCTAGAGCTCAGAATTATGATCATCACAGAAGGCATGCCTCTGGCTTTGGATTTCTGTGGGGAAAAAAAGCATTTCAGAGAGACAAAATTTCATCTTCAGAATATCCCCGTAAGGTCAAGGCTACCACTTCCCAAGAGGCTGGGTATATTCCGAGATGCCAGGTTACTGGAAAAGATGTTCAGGGTGCAGCCCCCGAAGAACAGATCATTAGAGCTGCAAGACTGCTGCTGCTGGAATGGGGCAACACTTCAGAGCACCCCAGCATGTACCTGAATGTTCTCCCGTCCCAATCGCTGTGAAATTTTCCTAGCTTACTAATCGCTAAATGTGTGAATGGGACTTCATCCCCTTTGACTATTTGACATTCTTAACGTCTTATTTTATTTTATTTTTAAAAGATATTATTTTTAAGTAATCTCTATACCCAGTGTGGGGCTTCAAACAGAGCCAGCCAGGCACACCCTTAAAGTCCTATTTTAGCTTCAAATTTCAGAAATGGTGAAACATAGATGCGTTCATGAAATGCAAAATTTAATCAAAGGGAAGGGGTCCTGGAGCGCGGTGGGAAGAACATGTGACTCTTGATCCTGGAGTCATGAGTTCAAGCCCCAAGTCACTATGAGTAGGAGACAGGCTAATTGTCCTCATTTTATTGGTAGAAACTCCAAGGCATACAAGGACCTGCACAATATTCCCAATTCATGAAGAAATGCTGAATAGTGGGTCTCAAAATGTGGGCCATTAGCCACCTGAACCCAAACAACCTGGGAAGCTTGTTTAAAATATAGACTCCTCCATGGGGCACCTGGGTGGCTCACTCAGTTAAGCATCCAACTTCAGCTCAGGTCGTGACTTCACAGTTCGTGGGTTCAAGCCCCACATTGGGGTCTGTGCTGACAGCTAGCTCAGAGCCTGGGGCCTGGCTCCAGATTCTGTATCTCTCTCTCTCTGACCCTCCCCTGCTCACGCTGTCTCTCTGACTCTAAAAAATAAAAAGCATTAAAAAATTTTTAAATATATATATACATGTAGACTCCTGGGTCTCCTGGATGGCTCAGTTGGTTAAGCATCTGACTCTTGATTTCAGCTCAGGTCATGATCTCACAGTTTGTGGGTTCAAGCCCCGTGTTGGGCTCTGCACTGACGGTATGGAGCCTGCGTGGGATTCTATCTCTCTATCTCTCTCTCTGCCCCTCCTGCACACACACTCTCTCTTAAAAATAATAAATAAATAAATAAAATAAAATGTAGACTCTGGGGTTTACCAGGGAGTCAGGTCACATAGGGAATCAGTTCACCTAGGGATGACCCCCTCTTAACACCTTACCCAGGTGTTGTTCCTAACCCAAGCCAGAGAACCAGTGGCTAAATTCTCACTATGATACTACACTAGGCACACTATTCTACCTAGGACAGCATTGTACTATACTATAGGACTCCCTGCCAAATCTCTCTACTTTCTCATGACCCATCTGTGAAAAGTTTGACTAGTTTACTTTTTAATGTTTAAAAGTTTGTTTTAATTTACCTATCATAAAATTCACTCTTTTTGGCATACGGTTCTAGGAGTTTTAACAAATGTAATCATGTAACCACCACCGCAATCAGATGATGGAACAAGTCATCACCCCCTAAAACTCCTTTGTGTCATTCCCTTCTGGTCAAATCCTTCCTGAAACTTACCTCTGGTAACCACTGATCTCTTCTTAGTCCTGTAGTTTGCTTCTTCCAGAATGTCATCTAAATGGAATCATATAATACATAGCCTTTTGAGCCTGGCTCTTTCCACTTAGCATAAAGCATTTGTTGCATGTGACAGTAATTCATTCCTTTGTTGCTGAGTAATATTCTGTTGTGTGAGTGTACCATGATTGTTTATCTATTCTCTCAACGAAGGACATTTGGGTTGTTTCTGGGCTTTGGCAATAAACTTAATGATCCATATTTAATCACACTGATTCTTTTCCGTGGAAGAGTAACAATCTCATATAGTACCAGTGATAAGGGAGGGAAGTATCTGGGTTGAAGGCAATGGCTCACATATGGTTCCTGCCAATGGGTCATCTGTTTAATGGGCCACATTCAGTCACAGAGGACTGAAGTTTGTCATTATGATAAACCTTCTGGTCTTCCAAAATCATAAAAATAACAGGGTCTTACAGAGTGCCTCAGAGCCTATTTCTGACAAATGAAATGAAAGGCTCTTGGCATGTCAGGCCCCAGAGTGCCCTCTGGCACCCTGGGTGAGCCTCTCTTGTCTTAGAATATGTTGTGTCCTGTGGCAGAGTGAGAGCCATTAAGCGCCATCGTCCTTCTCTACAGTTTATGATCCTTTTGCCCAACCGGATCTATTTGATCTTCCAACAGACCCAAGAGGGAAGAAAGAAGATAGTTTTACTTGCACTATTTTGAAGATGAGGCTATGGGAGCTCAAGGAAGCTGGTACTTGTCCGAAGTCACTGAGTCCCCTTGGTGAGGGAGAAACCCTAACTCCAGTCCTCAGTCTGGTGGTTTCTGGTTTTAAAGTTTTTAGAATGGGGATTCATCTCTTGAATCTGCACATTTGAGAACCAACTCTTGCTCAAAGTAAGTGATAGGGTGGGCAGAAAGAGAACCAAGCTGAGTTAAAATCCTGCCTTTGCTTGCTGGCTGCATGGCCCCAAAGTTCTCACAGGCGACACAGTGCCTACCTCCTAGTTAGTGTTCAAAGCTGAGAGGTCTCAGAAGAGCTAATAAGGCAAGTGGGTAAGGCATACGAGGTACCCCAGGAGCGGCCACAATTACTATTAATGTGGTTTCTTAGGAGAACTATAGAACGTGCACACTATTAACTCTGTGAGGTGGGTGCGCTCTGCCCCTGAGCACTGCACACGATATCCGAGGCCTGACGTTCCTGGCACTGACAGAGGAAACCAAGGGGTTAAGGAGGAGGCCTGGAAACTGGCACAGCTGCGGACCATTCGTTTCTAAGTTTCTGAGGAGGGGCCAGGGGCAGAGCCGAGGCAGCTGTGCGCAGGGCCGCTGAGGGTGTCCCCGGGGAGGACACTGGGCTGAAAGCGTTGTGTTTCTTATTTCAGAACTTGGTTTCACACTCCGGAGGGGAGTTCTTCATGTCTGAGCTTGGTGTTTGAGCCCTGGCGCTGGTGGTTGCCGCAGTCGATGGCTTGCCGTGCCCTCGTGATATTGCTATTGATGTCGGGCCAGGGTGGTTAGGAAACGGGATCTTCCAAATGGGGACTTTGTGGTTTGGCCACACCAAGCTGAGCCTCCACAAGTACAGTTGGGGGTTGAGGCAGTTACCCACAGGGTGGGGCTTGAGGGCGAAGTGGTGTTTCTCCGCTGCTGCGCTCCCTTCCCCCTTCTCAGCGGCGTGGCCTGTACCGTGGCCTCGAACTCCGCCAAGAGAAGGGGCTGCGTAGGAACAACTGGATGCTAAGGAGGCTCCTGAGAGCGAAAAGCAGGAGACCAAGGCGCTGCTCTCTGAAGGATGAACCGTGTGCCCTGACTGCCTGTCTCCCACAGCACTGGGCCCTGTACAAGACCGGGGTCAAGAGATGGAAAGGCCATGGGCCTGGAGAAGGCCCGAGTACCCTCCACCCACTCTGGAAAGCCTTTTATGTCCACCAGACAGCCAGAGGCGCCTCCCGCAGCCCTGTGTCCCCTCCTCTATGCAGCTCTTGTCAGTGGATTATAATTACACTGGGGCTGGCCGTGCCCCCACTGCACCTACCGCACCCAGCCATGGCCGCTGCTCAGAACACGTTGATGGAGTGACTGACTGGATCTGAAGAGACGAAAGAAATCTGAAGACAGCTCCCAGAAGAAGCTGAAGGGGCTTCTGAACAGGGAACTGCCTGCTCTGCATTTCTGCCCCGATGGAAACCCTCTCACAAAGGAGTTGCAGCTAAGAGCCCTCACTCCTGCCCTTTGAGTTCAATTTCCTTTGAAATTCTCCTCCCTTTTTATTCCAACTATTTTCTAGAAGCAGTGAGTACTGGCTTGGTTTCAGGCACATGTGATATTTCTCTTCAAAGCCACCACTGATGTTAGAGAGCTCCCCCCAGTTCTGCTGTCCCCTCTGGTCGGCCAGGCAGATGAAATAAACTTGTTCGCTGAACTCATTGGCCTGGTTCTTGACCATGGCTTCATGCCCTGCCCCTTTGGTGCTGAAGTAAGAGTATTCATGACAATATGGAGCGAGCTCAGTCCTGATCGTTGAGAAGGGGAGGCTGAAGATGAACAAAAGCATCTTAAATGAGACACCTACTGTACACTGGGTAATGGCTGAAGGAAGGAAAGAATACAGAGCCCGTGCCCATAGTCTAATGCGGAGACAACAGCTAATGACCACATGATGTGAGAAGAGCTAGGATGCAGTGAATGACCAAATGGCAAAGCTGGTGACCCCTCTGGACGTTCCATTAGTTCACACGGTCTGCCCCTCTTCATCTTGACTCATGTGGGTGGCCGGTCTTCCTCAGCAGGCTGATTCTCTCCTCCCAGGCAGAGAGGCAGACAGGAAGAGGCTCAGGGTCCAGACTAACTGAGCCAGTTAGACACTCAGTTGATTTACAGAAGCTTTTATTTCCACATATCCATTTGTTGATGTTTTTCCTCATCCTCATTGCCCAAGAGGATTGATTATAAGTGAAACTGTGATGTGTATTCTATGATCTGCCTGGAGAATTACCTCAACGTTGGCCAGAGCTTAGCCTTCTTAGCCACATGGGGCTCCGGAGGTACATACAGCGGGACCCAGAACGTCTGGACACCCTGTGGTATGAGAGTCAGCACATCCTAGAGGCAGGGGCTAGGACGCAAAGTAGGGATGGAGTGTATGGAATAAATAGTCCTATGCCTTTGGGCTTGAATCTCTCTGTCCCTGACGTGTGCTTCTCCCACTGACTTCTAAACCTCTGAGCCTCCAAGGGCTGCCTCTGCTCCTCGGACCCTTGTGCTCTCCTCCTCGCCACCTTCGCACACCCTGAAGCCCAGGCACAGGAGGACAGGCGGCAGGAGAAGTCTCTCAGCTCAGGCCAGGGAGGGGAGTCCTAGGCCATAGCTATTTTCAGAACGAAAATTGAAGCCCATGGTTTATTTCCTCAGCACTTAATTAGACTCCAGCACCGCACAGGGCTGCCTCCTTCCCGCCCACAAGCGAAAGCCTGACCAGTGGGTTTGGGAGCTGACGCCATGTCACAGGCAGGAGGGCTGGGGCCTGGAGTATTTTTACTTATGGGAGGCCGTGGAGAACAAAAACCACTTGGCCCCGGGCCAGTTAGACTAAGTCAGTTGGGAGAGGGAGGCTAGCAGGAAAGCTGTTATATCATCCTTCCTTCTTTGAACTGTGTTGTAAATCTGCTAGACAGGAAACGGGGATTGGGGGGGGGAGGGGGCTGCACAGCCAGGCTGGAGTGGGGGCTGGTTACTACCACCCTCAGAGCCCGGCGTAGGCAAGGCCCTGTCCTCAGGGGAGGGTAAGGGGTGCGGCAAGACTCCTGCGGGACTGGGGCACCGTGGGTGAGAGGGCACGCTGAGTGTGTTAAAGCTTCCTGGGTCAGGTTGGGTATGAGGTGACTGTATATGCCTGTGGGTGATTTCCGGGCTGGCTTTAGGTCCTCCAACTAATACCACTCACATAGATATGGTTTTTAGAGCTGGAAGAAACTTTGAGACCCTTTAGTGAGGATGTCAAAGATAATAGAGGAAAAAGAAATTACTTAAAGCCACACGGCTTATGAGAACCGAAAGTGGGGATGGGGGGGGTGGAGAATGGCGGGTGGCGTCTTCTGACTGTAAGATGCCTGTTCTAGATCTCCTTTTACTACTGCTGTTTCTTGGCTTTCATTCCAGAGCAAAAGTAGGCATAAAATGCAAATACGCTTAGGCAAATGACACATTAATTCAGTTCACGTTAAGAACTAAATAATTGATGTTTAATACTTTACTGAGAAGATATTTTATTGAGTGGGAGACTCCTGAGCTCCATGAAGGAGCACTTCTGACCACAAGGGTGGGAGGCATCATCTATTTTTAAATTTTTTTAATGTTGATTCATTTTGAGAGAGAGAGAGAGAGAGAGAGAGAACCAGCAGGAGAGGGGCAGAGGGAGAGAGAATCCCAAGCAGGCTCCACGCATCAGCACAGAGCCTGATGCAGGGCTTGATCTCACAAACTGTGGGATCATGATCTGAGCTGATACCACAAGTTGATGCTTAACCGACTGAGCCGCCGAGGCCCCCTAAGGCATCATCTATTTATGATTAACCTAAGACCATGGCAGCCTCTGTTTCTGGAGGGGGATGCGAGGAAGATGAGACCTGTGAGGTCTCTAAAATAGAACCAGTTTCTTCCAAAGAAGTGAAAGCAGGAAACCTGGCTAATGATTTCCCATATCCGTACATTTGTGCAACATTTCTCCCCAAAGGTCTGGATACCAGCTTTGGGAGAACCATCACTGTTGGAGTAAACTCCTGCTCCCGATAGAACGAAGGAACCCCCTGTTTTCCACGTTTTCCTTCCCCTTCCACAACACTCCGAGGCTGCCTCTCAAATGAGGAATCCGATGACAATAGTCTAAGACCTTCCTACACACTCCAGGACCCTAAATTAAGTTAAATAATGGCCAGAGCCAACCTTTATTTTGCTTTTGCTTTGTTTTGTTTTGGTTTGGTTTGGTTTGGCTTGGTTTTGGCCAGGCACTTCACTAACATTATCTCATATCATCTTGATTATTATAATCATCATCTCCATTTCACAATAAGGATATTGAGGCTCAGAGAGGTTAAATAATTTGCCCTAAGTCACCTAAGTGACAGAGCCACAACTTGAACCAAGAGAGATTTATTCTACAACTTCTGTGTTACCCACCTCAGACTGCTTCTATTGGTGGAAATAAAATTCTTCGGAGTGCAGAGGAAGCTAAACAGAATTTCATCCAACAGCAAGAAGGAGGCCCATATTGTTTATTACCTAGGCTCAAGGATACAAAAGGGTGAGGAGTGTCAGGCCCTGGAGGGTGTCTGGCTGAGAGCTGAAGTTAGGAGTGAGGTTGCCATGTTCTGCCAAGCCAGAACATGGTGTTTGGTGTACATTTCTGGTTTTCTGGGCAAGTAACCTAAATATCCCCTTCACTTCTCCTTGGCAGGGTCTTGGGCCATTAATACCATATCGCCACCATCCCATTCTTATATTGGTCACCCAACTCATTTCCATGGTCTAAATCTGCAATTATTTTATGGCTGTTGAATGCAAATAAAGCTGATTCTTGATACCCAAGGACAGTTGATTGTTCTCTCTTCTCCTCCCGTTGCTTCTTCCCTGCTACTTATTTTAGACATTTCACTACCTCCACCAGGGAGCACGCAAGTGGAAAGGAAGCTTGTTCATTATTAGTCTTTTGCTATAAACTAACTTTGTTAGTAGCTCCCACTGGAAAAAGACTAGTGGGGAAGTAGTTTGAGGCTTGTACATTACCTTTTTGTCAGTACAGTCCCTCTCATCTCATGGCCTAGATAGCATCTAAACTTTTTTCTTAGTTGGGTGCTGGCTGTGTTTGTTGAATTGTTGTGTTGTGTTTGTTGAATTATGTGTCAGTTTTTACCCAGGCCTACGCTTGGTCAAATTCTATGACTGATAAATATGGACAGCACTGGACTTTCACTGTATCCCATTAAATGAATTCATACATGTGACATACTAGGACATTTCCTGGCCCAAAGTAAACACCCAATAATTGTTAGTTATTATTTTTATTCTAAGATGTGCCTGAAAAAATAATATTCAAAATCCAAGGCATCACTTTTTTTCTTATCCTGAGATTTTTCATTACAGCAGCCAGGACTAAAGCAAAGTTCCTCAAGGATGGGAAGCAAGGATGATAAAATGAAGCAGTACTAGTTATAAACCCATTAGGGGAAGGCTTCTGCTTCCAGTTATTATGGACTTGTATCAGATCAATGCTCCATATGAGAACAACTAGAAAAACCTAGATTTTGTTTTTAAATGTTTATTCATTTTTGAGAGAGAGTGAGCACAAACTGGGGAGGGGCAGAGAGAGGGGGACAGAGGATCTGAAGTGGGCGCTGCACTGATAGAAGAGGCCCTGACGCAAGGCTCGAACTCACAAACTGGGAGATCAGGACCTGAGCTGAAGTTGGACGCTTAACCAACTGAGCCCCTGAGGCACACCTAGATTTTATTAAAAGTTAGAAACAACCATTTGAAAGCATTGGAGAGATACTAAGACATTGTCTAAGGTGTTAGGAAAAAAAGGAAATACAGAGAGGTGAGCAGCTCAGCTACTTTCTTCCAAGAGACATTTGATGTTTCTGAAGTTCAGTACAGAGAAGCTGAGCAGCTGAACAGGGCTGTTGGCAGTCTTACAGGGGTAAGGAGACAAAATTGGGATTCAGAGCTTTCTAAAAGGAGGGAGCCTGGTAAACAGCCCAGTCTTCAGCTGGAAACCTTGAGGGACGACACCCTGGTAATAAAGCTAGCCTGAAAATAGACGAGCGCTCACAGAGACTGAAACTCAGGCCCGAATCGAACCAATCTCAGATTAGAGTAAGATGTTCTACTCCTGGATAACCGCCTGCCAGAAGCAAAGTAAATCCTCTTTGGAGGAATAGAATATCATCCAGACTCTCAAATTATCGCTACATTTTTCGTGCAGTGTCTGGCATTAAACAAATAGATAATAGGGATAACAGCAAAGCCAGGCATATCAGGAGGTAGGAACAAATGACTGAAAACCAAGAGGAAAAAAATGTTGTAATTTAAACAGCTATGTTGAATATATTTTAAAAACAATCTAATGAAAATGCTAGGACTGAAATTACGAACTCAGAGGAAGAGTTTCAGAGCAGATTAGGCTCCACTGAGGAGATGATTCATGAACTTGAATATAGACTGGGAGAAAATATGTGGACTTCACTACAATTACAGCAAGATCAAATTTTTAAGAAATACAAAAAAGATAGACTAGGAGATACATGGCATTCAGTGTAAACATTTGTGTAATTAGAGTCCTAGACGAAAAAGAGAGAAATAATGTAGGATGCACAATGTTTTGAAGAGAAAATAGTCTAAGGATTTAAAAACTGATAAAAGACATAGAGGTACAGATAAATAAAAAGAAAGTTGCAAGTAGACTCGTTGTAAAACAGGTGAAAAACCACAAAAGACAAAAAAAAAAAAACCCTGTAAATGCAGTTAGGAGAAAAAAATATGCAGGGGCACAATAAATAAGACAGCCGAATTTAAAAAAAAAAAAAAAAGGAGGGGCATCTGGGTGGCTCAGTCAATTAAGTGTCCGACTTCAGCTCAGGTCGTGATCTCACGGTTTGTGGGTTTGAGCCCCGCGTTGGGCTCTGCTGGCAGCCAGTTCAGAGCCTGGAGTCTGTTTCAAATTCTGTGTTTCCCTCTCTCTCTGACTCTCCCCTGCTCATGCTGTCTCTTTCTCTCTCTCAGAAATAAATTTAGAAAATGTTTTAATTAAAAAAAAAGGAAGCCCCAAAATAATGAAATGATATCTTTAAAAGGCCAAAAGAAGGGATGTGGCTGGTGCTTGAGGAGCACAGGGCCAGTGACAGTGCAGACCTGGGACATGAAGCAGCCCAGAGGCGGTGAAATAGCCCTGAACGCCTGCAATAAAAAATGGCCTCCAATAAAACTGCATTGCAGACAGTGGGAAAGAAACAGAAAGGACAGAGTAAAAAAGTAGAAGAGGCAGAGCCTGAGGAATTCATGGTGGAGAAAGTAGTGAATGAGGAGATGAAGCATTTCCTGAAGTGGAAGGGATTTACAGCTGTTGACGACACTTGGGAGCCTGAAGAAAATTCAGATGGCCCAGAGTTAATTGAAGCACGTCCTAATTCTCAAAAAGCTGGTAAAGAATAAGACGGTACAATAAGAGACTCTTTAGCCAACAGTGAATCTGATGATGGCAAATCCAAGAAGAAAAGAGATGCTGCTGATACACCAACAGTCTTTGCCAGAGGTCTTGATCCTGAACAAATAATTGGTGCTGTAGACAGCAGTAGAGAATTCACATTTCTCATGAAATGCAAAGGTTCAGAAGAGGCAGACTTGGTGTTGGCAAAGGAGGCAAATATGAAGTGTCTTCAAATTATAATTGTTTTTTCTTTCTTTCTTTTTTTTTCTATCTTTTGAGACAGAGAGAGAGAATGAGCAGGGGAAGAGCAGAGAGAGAGAATCCCAAGTAGGCTTCATGCTATCAGTGGAAAGCCCGAGGTGGGGCTTGATCTTACGAACCATGAGCTCATGACCCAAGTCAAAGTCGAGTCGATCCATAACAGACTGAGCCACCCAGGCACCCCAAATTGTAATTCTTTTTTATGAGAGAGACTAACTTGCATTCTTGTCCAGCAGATGAAGCTCAATGATACATCAGTTGGGGAAGCTGTTAGGGATTTTTTGTGTCTATAGCACCGGTTACTTTGAACGAATAAAAGCTTTCTGTAGTTGCTTTCCTTATCAGAAAAGAATATTTGAGACCATGGTATATTATTTCCCTGCATTAGAGAGCATCTTTTCTTAATGTTGGGGGAAATCTTCATGGTTGGTACTCTACCAGAATTTGTATTTAACTCCTACATGCCTAAGGATCATTCTGAGCTTTTTGTTTATTTATGCTTTCTTTGTGTATGTGAGTGTATATATAAAAATACATGTGTAAATGATTTTCTTTTTTTAAGAAAACATTCACCGAAACAAAAACAGTATTTCATAACCATGGATAAGCCCATGTTTCTGGGATGCCATCATTTTCAACAACCTAAGAAGTAAATCACTTAAAGTAAATTTAAATTTTTCTTGAAGATTTNTAATTAATTGGATAATTTAAATATAAATATAAATTTAATTTAAATTAAATTGGACAATTTAAAAGTAGCCATAGCAGAATCCATATCTATGCCTACAGTCATATAAATGCAAGTTTTTCTTTAATTTTTAAAAAATGTTTATTTATTTTTGAGACAGAGGGAGAGGCCAGAGCACAAGCTGGGAGGAGTAAGGAGAGAGAGAGATAGGGAATCTGAAGCAGGCTCCAGGCTCTGAGCTGTCAGCATAGAGCCTGATGTGGGACTCAAACTCATGAACCATGAGACCATGACCTGAGCCAAAGTTGGGTGCTTAACTGAGTGAACCAGTCAGGCATCCTTAAATGCAAGTTTATTTGCAAGATGCCTGAAAGAAAAATTTTAGCACTGCCAACAATGTCCTCAACCACATGAGAAAACTAGACAAGTCCTGATGTGTTTATTTTTTTTTTTAATATTTTTTATTTATTTCTAGGAGAGAGAGAGAGACAGCGTGAGCAGGGGAGGGTCAGAGAGAGAGGGAGTCACAGACTGAAACAGGCTCCAGGCTCTGAGCCGGCAGTCAGCACAGAGCCCGACGCGGGGCTCGAACCCACGAACCACGAGATCATGACCTAAGCGAAAGTCGGACGCTTAACCGACTAAGCCACCCAGGCGCCCCAAGTCCTGATGTGTTTAAATTGAGTAAGCAAAACTTAGTTAAATGGACATTTAAAGTTTCCTTCTAATGCATCATTCCTTTTCAAGAGGTTGAAATCAGTGATATTGACTAAAAGGTCACAATTTATGGAATGTCTAAGACTTTGATCATGGAAACCTAATCATAATCAGATGGTTAGAGATGTTGACAGTTTAGCACCTGCTGGAATAAATGGGGGGGGGGACAAACTTCTGTAATCTAAATCCTCACGTTTTCAGAAAATAAACTCCTAAATAATCTGTGGGTCAAAGAAAAATGAGAAAAAAACATTTTACCTAAATGATAATAAAAATATATCAAAACAGGTGGGATTCGGTTAAAGCTGTGCTTTGGTAGAGAGATGGTGATTTGTAGCTTTAATTGCAAATGGTAAAGAAAAGCTAAAAATCAGTTATTTAAGAATCTATCTCAAGAAATGGAGGGGACTCAGCAAATTAAACCCAAGAAAGTAGAAACATACTAAAGATAAAAGCAGAAAATTAATGAAATAGTAAACAAATGTACAATGAGAGAATCAACAAACTCAAAAGTTGGTTATACAAAAAGATCAATAAGATTGATAAACCTCTACCAAGAATAATTGAGAAAAAAGTGAGAAACAAAGTATCAATATCAGGAATGACAATGAGCACCTCACCACAGATCATACATTTAAAAGAGAATCCAGGGAGAGCGGCACATGGCTGACTCAGCTGGTGGAGCATGCCGACTCTTGCTCTCAGGAGTCCTGAGTTTGAGCCCCATGCTGTGCATGGAACCCACCAGAAAAAAAGAATATGAAGATATTGTGAATACTTTTCTGCCAATAAATTTGAAAATAGGAAATAAATTCTTCAAAAAGGAAGGGGCACCTGGGTGGCTCAGTCAGTTAAACATCCAACTTCAGCTCAGTCATGATCTCATGGTTCATGAGTTCCAGCCTTGCATCTGGCTCTGTGCTGGCCGCTCAGAGCCTGGAGCCTGCTTCAGATTCTGTGTCTCCCTCTCTCTCTCTGCCCCTCCCCGACTCACACACTGTCTCTCTCTGTCTCTCAACAATAAATAAATGTCAAAAAGGACACTGTAGTAAACCTGAAACAAGGGAAAATAGAAATCTAACTAGTTCTATATATATATCAAATCTATAATTTAAAACCTTTCCTCAAGGAAAACTCCAGGCCCACATAAGTTCAGAAGTGCATTCTTCAAGAATTTAGGGAAGAAATAGCAACAGTCTTACGTAAACCATAAACTCACCTAGAGAATAAAGAGGGAACAATTACTACCTTGTTTTATGAAGCCAACTTAACCTTAAATCCTGACAAAGATCTTCAGGAAAGGAAAATTACAGTCCAAACTTTCTTATGAACATAGAAACAAACATTCTGTTCAAAATATTAGTCTAAAATATATGAAAAATGTAACCAATTTGAGTTTATTCCGAGAATATAAGGAAGGTTTAACGTTTAAAATTCAATGAACACTGGCAGAAACCACTGTAACCATGTTATCAAGGTTACCATCACCAGGAATAAGACATATCATGCATCCCCTGGGATGCTGCACTGGGAAGAGCACATCACCTCTGCAGTATATTGCTAAAAAATGAAAGGCTTCAGGGCACCTGGGTGGCTCAGTCGGTTAAGCGTCTGACTTTGGCTCAGGTCATGATCTCACGATTTGTTAGTTCGAGCCCCACGTTGGGCTCTGTGCTGACAGCTCAGAGCCTGGAGCCTCCTTCAGATTCTGTGTCTCCCCCTCTCTCTGCCCCATCCATGCTCATGCTCTGTCTCTCTCTGTCTTTCAATAATAATAATAATAATAATAATAAATAAAGGCTTCAATCTAATGATGAGAAGACATCAGACAAACCTAAATTAAAGGATAGTCTAACAAAATACCTGACCAATTCTCTTCCTTGTCATGATAGACAAGGAAGGGCTGAGGAACTGTCAAAGATTAGGGCAGACTAATGCGACACCACAGAATGCAATCTGGCATTGTGAAATAGAAAAAGAACATTAATGGAAAAACTAATAAAATCCAATTAAGTATATCGTGTAATTAAAAGTATTGTACCAATGTTATTTAAGTTTTGACAATTGTCCTATGGTTATATAAAATGAGCATTAGGGCAGTTAAGTAAAGGATATATGAAAACTATTATTTTTGCAACTCTTCTGTAAGTCTAAATTTATTTCAAAATAAAAATACAAGATAACTCAATTAATGTAATTAATCACATGAACAGAATAAAAAGGAAAGTCCTATGATTGTCTCAATAGATACCGAAAAAACATTTTAAAAATTCAATATTCATTTATGATTAAAACTAAATTCTTAGCAAACTAGAAATATAAAGAATTTCCTGAATCCAGAAAGGGCATTTCTAAATAACCCTACAGCAAACATCATAATCCTCCTAATTTGGAAATGAGACAAAGATGTCTGTTATCACACCTGTCCAAAATTGGATGGGAGGTTCACAGCTAATGCAATAAGGCAAGAAAAGAAAGAAAACTGCTGTTATGCATCAGCATCGTGGATAATATATAGAAATATATATGAGTATGTATGTAATACATATTATTTATATAGATAGAACTATAGAAAGAAGATCCAAAAGAACCTACAAACTAAATAAATTAGCAAATGAACTTAGCCAGGTAGCTGAATGCAAGATCAATATGAAAAATCAATTACATTCTATGTACTAAAAGTAAATCAGAAAATAAAACATTTAAATGATAATACAGCTTTATCATAACATAAAAGGGGCACCTGAGTGGCTCAGTCGGTTGCGCATCCGACTTCAGTTCAGGTCATGATCTCATGGTCTGTGGGTTTGAGCCCCGCATCGGGCTCTGTACTGACAGCTCAGAGCCTGGAGTCTGCTTTGGATTCTGTGTCTCCCTCTCCCTCGGCCCCTCCCCTGCTTGTGTTCTGTCTCTCTCACTCTAAAAAATAAGGAAACATAAAAAAATATTTTAAAAAACAACATAACAAACATTAAACACCGAAAAATCAGTGGAAGATGTACAACCACCTTCGTGCAAAAAGAATAACATGTCATTGAACTAGGTTAAAGAAGACCCAAATAAATATTCAAGGACTAGGGGACTAGGTATTAGAAACACGCTCTCTATAAATATTTATAGATTCAGTGTAGTCCCAGTCAAATTCCCAGAAACTGATAAACTGATTTCAAAATGTATACGACAGTGCAGAAGGCCAGGAAGGGCCAAGATAATATTGAATGACGAAGTTGGACAACTTGTACCAGTGGTTATCTGGTTTTATTTAAAAGCTACAGTGATTGAGACTGTATGTGTGGTATGGTGCTAAAACAGATGTTTAAGATAAACATGGTAATGCAGACCAGGAGGGGAAGGCAGCCTTTTCAAAATCATACCGGATCATATGGGAATCTATATGGATTCATATGAGGACCTCACACCATTCACAAAAACCATTCACAAACACTTCACACCATTCACAGAAACCAACTCTAGATGGACTGTAGGTTTTAATGTCAATAGGTAAAATCATATAGCAACTAGAGGAAACATAGAGTATCTTCATTATTTGGGGTAGGCAGCCAAATATTTCTTTAAAGAGACACAAAAGCACTAACCTTAAAGCAAAAGACTGATAATTTAGACTACTCTAAAACTTAAAACTTTTTAAAATCAAAGGACATCACTAAAGGGGCACCTGGGTGGCTCAGTCAGTTAAGCGTCTGACTCTTGATTTCAGCTCAGGTCATGGTCTTGTGGTTTGTGGGTTTGAGCCTGCATCGGGCTCCGTGCTGGCAGTGTGGAGCCTGCTTGAGATTCTCTCTCTCTTCTCTCTCTCTCTGCGTCTCCCTCTCTTGCAACTCACTCTCTCTCTCTCAAAATAAATAAACTTCAAAAAAAGACATCATTAAAGGGGTATATGATTCTATTTACTTAAAGTTCAAAATAGGCAAAATGAATCTATAGTGTTATGATCTGAGGTAGGCTAAATAGTGGCCCCCCAAATATATTTATGTCCTAATCCCCTGAACCCTAGGATATATTACTGTATATGGTAAAAGAGAGTTTGTAGATATGATTAAATTAAAGGTTTCGGGATGGGGAGATTTACCTTGATTATCCAAGTAGACGTAATCTAATTGTAAGGATCCTAATAAGAGGAAATTCTGGCTTTGAAAATGTATGAAGGGGGCCATAAGTCAGGCAATGTAGAGGTGGCCTCCAGAAGCTGGAAAAGACAAGGATGTATTCTCCAGAGAGCCTCTAGAAGGAATCAGCCCTGCCAACATCTTGACTTTAACTCAGTGAGACTGATTTGGGATTTCTGTTCTCCAGAACTATAAGAGAATATTGTTCCAAGCCACTAAGTTTGTGTTAATTTGTTACAGCAGTAATAGGAAACTAATACATGGTCAGAACCCTGGTTACCCATAGGAAGGAGGGAAGGGGTCCCAGGTATGGGGAGATGGTAATGTTCTATTTCCTACTGTGGGTGGTGGTTATATGAGCATAGTTATTTTGTGAAATATATGGTTTGCGTACCTTTCCAAATATATAATTCAATAAAAATTTATATATTAAAAAAAAGCAAAAATTTCTTATTGGGGAATATATTCTATGTTCTCCCACTACAGCCAGCACAGACCTTTGCCAAGAAGAAGAGTTCAGAGAATTTTGTCTGTTGAAAGAATAGCAGAGCAGAAGAGTAATTCCCAGATGTTACATAAGGACATCAGGAATAGAAGCATATATTTAATTTTATGAAAAGAGGAGGCCTGTGCCCATGTTAGAAGGTAGTCTTGGCTTGTCTTATCTCTAAGGATAATCCTCCCTCTTTGAGAAATCTATTTCTTCCAGCAGCCTACTTTTCAATCAAAGTATAAAAGATTAATAAAAGGTTTTATAGCAGGAAGGATGAACTTATTGACCTCATTATCTCAAGTGGTGATACAAGATTAAGGTAATAAATAGGTTTTTGTAAGTTTTAGATAAATTTGTGGGTGTTAGATCCATAACTGACTATTAAAGAGAAGCCAGGATGCTTGGGGTATGGCTCTGGCCTTTAAACTTGACCTCATGAAGACAATCACGCGCTTCCACTGACAACGAACCTTGGGTCTGACTCAGTGTTAGTCATTCTTAGGTTATTAAGAGGAAGCAGGCCAGCAGCCTGGTCAGAGGCATAGGCTTTGCAGCTACCAGATGAAGTCTCGGAGGATCCAAGCATCAGCCTCACAACTATTAAATTAATAATATTGTTAAGGAACGTGTCTTCGTGTGGGAGCAGCCAAGGTCATAAAACTGAACATGATGTTGGGCTTGGTGACCTGGTTGTCCCATCTGTAATCCCAGGTCTTCCCCTGACCAGCTGTGAGACGCTGGGCATCGGGCATGCCATTTAACATTGCTGAACCTCATCTGTGAGTGGGGATCCTAAGATCACCCCAAGAGGGTTACCTTGGGAGTTGAGTAAGAAGTGATGAAAGCATTTAGTCAAGTGTGATGCACTATTCAAATGTGAGGTATCACTATTAGTTTTATTCACAAAGGAAAAAGTAGATAGTGCTCTGGTTACCATACTTTACTGTCAGAAAGATTTTTCTAGTGCAGTAAGACGCCCTGTGATAGAAGGATTCTGTGGTCAAAAAAGTTCAGGAATGTCTGAATTAAGGTACCTCTGCATTTAGAGATTCCCAGTGTTCATTAGTCCCTTTTAATCCCCTCCAGAAATACAAATACTCATTAGCCTTTTAAAGTCCCCTTGTCCCCCAAGAGGTCCTGCAGGAAAGAAACTGGTTTAAGTATGTTTAACCCAGTGTTTCTCAAACATATTTGACCAACAAAGCCACATGTCAGTACACATTCATACTTCATACACATTCAGTCACTCTGCCTATGTGACCTCATTGATACCTATGTCCTCAATAACCCTCATACACCAGTATCTTCCAAACTGGTATTACTATTCCAGGCCTCTCCCCTGAGGTTCAGATCTATTCACCCTGTGGCTTCCACCTGGCAGTCTCAAGGGTGCCTCCAACTTAATCTGTCCAAAATGTCTAAAATCAGTACCTTCTATCCCATACCTGGATCTTTTCGAGGGTTCCCTAAATTGGTGAAAGGCCCCAGCATCCACCTAACTCCCCAGGCAGAAACCTCACACCTCTCTTCCTATCATCCTTTATAAAGCCCTCACGTTCAGCCTATCGCAAATTCCTACCCAATTTACATCTAAATATGCCTTGAACCTATCCCATTCCATGCAGCCCCGTGTCCCTCACCCTGGTCGCCCCCTCCCCCAGGGTATCACTCGGAGAGCTCTCTACCTGGTCCCTCTGCTTGCTCTTCTGCTCCCTCAATTCCATCTTCCAGGAACCCGTAGGTTACATTTTTAGAATCCAAGTCTAATTCCTACCTTAAACCCTGTTATTATTTCTCCTTGCTCTTCTGTTCTCTGTGCCCTAGTCACCAGGTTTCTTCTATTTTCTCAGATGTCCCACAGCAGTGCCTTCGCTTATGTCCTTTCCAATGTCTGGAGTGCTCCCACCCTGCGCAGCTCCACTCCCTTCACTGAAATAACCTTTGCTCAACCTTCAGATCTTCCCCTGAATCCCACCTCCTCAGGGAAGCTGTCCTGACACACACCCAATCACCCCTGCTGCCATGGGCCTCGCCCTCATGCAGCTGTTCAACTGACAATTACACATTTGTTTTCATATTATTGAAATTAATGCCTCTTCTCCCCCACTAGACTACAAGCTTTATGAGGGTAGGGCCTTGCCTATTTGACTCCATATTATCTATCTAGCAGGAAGTTTCACAAATATTTTTTGTTGTAGGAAAAAATCTCTTCTCAAAACGTCTCACACTTGTGATTTCTGCTGTCCTGCCTCACTGGGCTCCGGCTTCCTCAGAAAATAAAAATTCAACTGCCAGGCCCTCCCTTCTTTTTTTGTCAGTGATCTCCAAAGAGCCTCTTTTCCACGAGCTCTGTTTCCAAACCGGCATCATGGCTGGGGCACAGCAGGCGTCCCGGGAGGCCCTCTTCATAGAGATTGTGGTGTGCATGGTGCCCCCTGGGCCGGGCAGGGCCGTGGGAGCCAAGACTACTCAGCCTTGTCTTTAATCAGAAGGTCATTATTTCTGTTTGATTTAAGTCTGACCCAGAGCTTGGGGCTCCCATTCCCTTCCTGAAACCCCACCCCCACTGCACACGTGCGGAAACACACTCAAGCTTTGCGTGGGTCCTCTGGGGTAATTGGGGTGTTTGCTTTTTTTTCTTGCTTGCTCTGGTTTGATCCTCAGGTCAGCCCCTCTCTTTCCCAACTTCAGGCCTTCGCACAGGCTGTTTCTTTCTGGGCGGGCCACCCCACCCAACACCCAACCTCCTTTCTTGCTATGGTTGAACTCCCGCTCATCCTTCAGGCCTCAACTTCCATGGCGATTCTTCAGGGTGGTCCTTGCTGACAAATCACTTTTAGTTCACCCCGCTATTCCCTGGCGTGGCATTCCACATTTTCCCTTCAAGATGCTCGTCCCAATTTGTACTTCCATATTTGCGTGTGTATTTATTCATTTAGCAGTTATCTCCCTCCAAAGCATCATCAACTCCTGTAAGGGCAGGCCCAGGGTCTATTTTTTCACCAACCCCGTGCTCAGCCCAATGCCTGTTTACAGAGCAAGCCTTCCCTAACTGTGTACTGAAAGAAAGACACAGCGAATCAACCAATGAATGTGGTTGCTCTCTAAACAGCTTTTGACCCTTGGAGATCTGCCTGGCTTGAAAACAACTCCAAGCCCAAGCAAAACTTTAAGGAAGTGTAATTTGAAAAAACAAATTGTGTCTTGAACTTGTCAATGCCAATTTTCTATTTTGATCTGTTTTTCTCACCTCTTGGGTTCAGAGTGACCTTGCCAGTCTGTAATCACTGGGGTCACGTACTTCCCTTTTGCCTTGTGCTAATAGGCCGCCTGGGGGCTTACTGGCCTGGGGTGTAAAAAGTCCACAGGTGGCTTCTCTCTATAGCCAAAGGGGATGTTCTGGAGGGCAGGACTGGGTATTCCCCTTTCCTTGCACCCCGGCCTTCAGAGGTGAGGCTGGGTGCGTGTGTCTTCTGTTCTGTAGAAACAGACTTGTGCTCTCTTGGTTCTCTGACTGGGGCCTGAATTCATTCTTACTGTGAGAGCAAAGTGACTCCAAAAGCATTTCTGTAGAAAAGCTGGTGGCAGAAAATGCCAGTGCCCCGCCCACACTCACTCCCCCTGATCCTGCTTACCGTTTCTTGTGTGCCCAGTCCTTGGCATGCTTTTGCCTGCGAGCCAGCCCTGCGGCTCCTTCTGGCATGGTCCTCAGGGCTCTGGAGCTGCCTTAGCTGCGTGGAGGGAGAGCCCAGAGCACACTTGCAGCCCGTGGAGTCAGGCTGAGACCGCCCTCCGGGAGCCTTGGCCCGCATTCCTCCCCTGTCCTGCTTGCACCTGCTGCTCCCTGCCCGTATCCTTGTATCAGGGGCACATAGATCCACACCTGGGGCCTGCCTCGGGCCACCTGACCTAGGACGGTTGGTGTGAGGAGCGGAGATGGGAAGCAAAAGCACACTGAAGTCAGAAGTGAACAAAAGTCGCAAAAAGGAATCTAAGAGGACCTGGCGGAGTATAGACGTTGCCCGCTAGGGTCCCACATTCAGATTCAGAGTCTTCGTGATGGAGATTGACCACAGTTTATGGGAAAACTTACAAGAGGAGGGTTAGTCAGACAATATACAGTCCTCACCTGCTGCAGCTGGTTTGGAGAAGAAATTGATCTTCACATAACCCCCCTCTACCCCTCACCTTTGGCTGGGTGGCACTGGTACTGGTTGTTCCCGGCAGGGTGACCCCCGCCCCCCTTCATCCTTGAGGAGCCTGAGCAAGCGCTGGCGGTGCTTGCTAGAACTGTCAGGTCACAGGCTACACCGGGCATGGAGTAACCTGGAGCGGCCCAGAGCTCTACACCTACTCCTGCCTGACCCGTGGTAGCGGGACAGGGCCTCCTCTTAATCATTCCTGCCAAGATGGCAGCTCCTTTCTTTGCCCAATGGTTTCCCAGTAGGAGAGGCCCCCAAATGACCAAGTGGTTGCATAGGTTTTGGTTTAGCGGAGCTCTATTCATGTTTCTTGCTGGAAGTGTGGTCTCCCTTCTGGAAGTCAGGGTCTCTGGATGCACAGATCTGGGGGAGTTGTAGCCAATGGGAAACACAACTTCTCCCAAGTAGATTAGCAGGAATGATGGTGAACAGAGCCATGCCTCCTTACCTGTCTGTGCCTCAGGCTCCCTTTCCCTCAGGGGAGGACAAATCACATGCTCCAGGCCCCCCTACGGGATCAGTCTAAAGGTGGCCTCTGTGGGACTGTTGTGTGGCCTTCTTATTTCCCCTGTTCTGATGCCCCTACTCCCTTAAGGTTACTTCTGGGAGCACTGACTTGATGAATTATTTGCACTCAAAGTCTGCCTTCTGGGGAAACCAACCTAAGACAGATCTGAAGGTCTGACGAGTGGGGTGGACAAAGCACCCCCATTTTGAACAGACGAAGTGGACTGAAGTCGGGATGAAAGGAAGGAAGTTTGAGCTACTGGGGAGAGCCCCAAACTGGAAGGTGGGGGTCATACGACTATTGTCACCTCACTGAAAACCCCAAAAGTGGGCCTCGGCCTTATCCAATGTCTGACAGGGATAATGTTTAACTTTGAACAATACAGAAAAATTATTCTCATAAAGTACTCATGGCACTTTGATTTAAATGTCATGAATTTTAAGCATTTAATCATTTGCAGATAATAATATGTAATAAGTACAGGGAACCCTTGAACAATGCAGGGGTTAAGGACATCCCCCCCCAACCCTCTGTGTCCTTCATGGTAGAAAATTCCTGTATAACTTTTGACTCCCCTAAACCTAACTACTAATAGCCTACTGTTGACTGGAAGCTTTACCAATAACATAAATCATCGATTGATACATATTTTGTATATTGTATGTATTGTCTGTGTTCTTACAATAGAGTATGCAAAAGAAAAGGAAATGTTATTAAGAAAATTGTAAAGAAGAGAAAATATATTTATATATACAGTATATACTATACTGTATTTATTTTTAAAAAATCCACATATACATGGATCTGTCCAGTTCAAACCCATGTTGCTCAAGGATCAATGGTAACATAACACTAGCTAACACTTTCGGTACATTTCTCTGGCCATGCGCTGTGCTACATACTCCACAAGAGCCCCTCCTGTGATCCTTACATCCAGCCCATGCAGAAGGTATGATTATTGTTTATTAGTCCCATTTTACAGATGTGGATACTGAGGGAGGGTATTTTGCCTGCAGGAGCTGAAGAGCTAGGGTTACATCCAGGCCTATGCTCCGAACTCCCTACTATACCATAAGCTGAGAGACACAGAAGTGTTCCATCTCTTCCCCAGTCTATCTGGGGGATGCAGGGTTTTTGCCATTCTGGTTTTTAAGTTTGCACACACAGAATACATAGTTTATTTGTACTGACAAGAAAATGCTACTTGGCTGGGCCTTCCAAGGAAGCCATGGGCAGACCCAGAAGATTCCAATCCAGTGCAAGAATTTGGCCGATAATAGTATCACCTGATATTACTCATGGCTTCCTTTGGTATTTTCATAAGGAAATCCTGTCTTTCCTTGGTTCTTGGGTCGACAGGTGGGTCCCACATGAGGGGCACTGCAGGGGTGTCAACGGCTTCCCTGTCCATTCGAATTTGCCCAATCTCTTCCAGAGTCCCAGAGTCACCATTAAAACACACCTACACTTAGAGTTCTTTTCTTCAAAGAAGATTAAATTTTGGCTCCTGAGAAGTAGTTTGTCAGGAATCTTGATCACCAAGTGAATTTAAATTTGGTTTGGCAATTTGTGAGTCTGGGTTCCCACTCACCCTGGTCTGCTTTCCCAGACAAGACACATATGGAATGAACATCCTTTTTAAAATTTTTTAAAAGTTTTTTTAATGTGTTTATTTATTTTGAGAGAGAGAGAGAGAGCGAGCAGGGGAAGGTCAGAGAGAGAGGGAGACACAGAATCTGAAGCAGGCTCCAGGCTCTGAGCTGTCAGCACAGAGCCCGATGTGGGGCTTGAACTCATGAACCATGAGATAATGACCTGAACCAAAGTCAGATGCTCAACCGACTGAGCCACCCAGGTGCCCCTGGAATGAACATCCTTGTTAGACTAACAGCCTTGGAGGTGAGGCTTGTGTGTTATTCACTTCCTGGGATGGGGCCTGCCACATAGTGGGCTCTTTATAAATGGTGTTGACTTAACCAACAGACTGATACATGACGAAAGAGATCCAGGATAGCTCAGGGTTAAAGCTCAGATTCTGGAACCATAAGCCTGGACCCAAATCCAGGGACCTGTGTGACTACAGGCAGGTGACTTAACCTCTCAGTAGCTTGCTTTTCCTATCTGTACAATGGGTGTGCCATCCCTCAAGACGGACTTGAGGATTAAATGAGTTAGTATGAAATGAGTTAGTAAAGTATGCAGAACAGTGCCAGGCAAGCAGTAAGTATTATTTCATTGAATTTCTTGGGCCTGTGACAACGGAGTGTAGCACTGGGGTTGGCATACCCTCCTCATAACTGTTGTCCTCTCCTTATACCTTGCTAGAGGAAACAAACCTAAACAGAAGCTAAAGTTTGTTGGGTCTGTATTAGCTTGAAACTCCTCATTCTCTTTCTCCACTAAAGTGTCTTTGAATCCGGAGGTGGGGTTGGTGAGCTGCTAGATCTCACTGTTTGCACAAAAAAGTGCTGAGATCCTTAAAAATCTCCCTTGAGAGGATGGAAGAGAGATACATTCTGTTTTTCCTGAAGGAAAGCTGACAGTTTATCACTGCCTGCCAGAATCTTCTGCTAAGCCATCACTTCTCAAACTTTGTAAACCCTCCCCCCCCCAGAAAAACAGGGTCCAGAGAGAAAGAGTTGACAGGGTTGGGTTGGTGGCCGGAAGCCAGGCGCATGATGCCTCAGTGAGGAGGGAGGGACAGCTGTGGCTGCCATGCAAAAGAGTCTACAAGCTGCTGAAGATAGGAACAAGCAGTCTGCTAATGGCCACCATGGTGGGCCATTTGAGCTCAGAGGGACTGCTTCACCCCTGCTTAGAAAGCTAGCATTCCCTTCTTTGTTTTGTTTGTTCTTTGTTCATTTCTTTGCTGTTCTTCGTTCACTCAACAAAAATCTTCTGAGCACTTATTGTGTGCCAAGGGCTGGGGATGGAGAGGTGACCAAGATAAATGTCTCAGCCTACGTAGAGCTTACATTCTATGATCAGTAGATAGTCACACCTACAGAGTCAATACCTACTGACAACACTGCTCTGCAGAAATGGTTCTTGGAAACATAGCAGCTCCTCAGGGTTTCTCTCTGTTGTAACATGTCCAGGGATTTTAAGCAAGTCAGCAACAGTCACTTGGCTTCTTTGGCCATGGAGAAAATGTAACAGGAATTATTGTTATCATGGGTGAGTCTCGATCCTGGCATTGGGAGTCCCAAGACTCATGTCAGTCTGTGTAGGACTCCATGCTCGAAAGTTAGGGCTCCATACCTCACACACATCAGAATGATCACTATAAAAAAACAAAAGCAAAAACAGCAGCAGAAAATAGCAAGTGCGGATGTGGATGTGGAGAAATTGGAACTTTTGTGCACGATCTGTGGGAATATAAAATGGTACCGTGGCTCTGGAAAACACTGTGGAGGTTCTCAAAAAATTAAAAATAGAATTACCATATGATACAGCAACCCCCACTTTTGGGTATACAACCAGAAGAATTGAAAACAGAGTCTCGGGGCGCCTGGGTGGCTTAGTCGGTTAAACGTCCGACTTTCGCTTAGGTCATGATCTCACGGTTCGTGGGTTCGAGCCCCGCGTCGGGCTCTGTGCTGACTGCCAGCTCAGAGCCTGGAGCCTGTTTCAGAGTCTGTGTCTCCCTCTCTCTCTGACCCTCCCCTGCTCGCGCTGTCTCTCTCTCTCCTAGAAATAAATAAAACATTAAAAAAAGAAAGAAAGAAAACAGAGTCTCAAAGGGATATTTGCATACCCATGTCCATAGCAGCATTATTAACAATAGCCAAAGACAGAAGCCACCCAACTGCCCATTAAGAGATGACTGGATAAACAAAAGGTAGCATATACAGACCATGAAATATAATTCGGCCTTTACAAAGGAAAGACATCCTATCACATGCTATAACATGAAGGAACCTTGAGGACATTATGCTAAGTGGAATGAGCCAGTCACAAAAAGACAAATACTATATGATTCCATTTCTATGAGTTATCTAAAATAGTCAAACTCACAGAAACAGAAAGGAGAATGGTAGTTTCTAGGGGTTGTGGAGTGGGAGAGTGAAAAAGAGAGCTGTTGTTTAATGGGTATGGTTTCAGATTTGCAAGTTGAAAAAGTTCTGGAGATTTGTTTCACATGGTATATATACTAAACACGACTGAACTATACTCATGTATATGTAAATGATTGACGTTAGGGGTGCCTGGGTGGCTCAGTTGGTTAAGTATCTGACTCTTGATTTCGGCTCAGGTCATGATCTCATGGTTCGTGAGTTCCAGCCCCACATTGAGCTCTGCACTGACAGTGAGGAGCCTGCTTGGGATTCTCTCTTCCTCTCTCTCTGTCTTTCCCCCACTTGAGTGCACATGGGTACTCTCTCTCTCTCAAAATACATAAACTTAAAAAAAATGAAAATAGAAAATGGTTGATGTTAGATTTTATTATATACATATATATTTATCACAATTAAAGAGAAAAGAATTAAGGCTCTAGTGGCCAAGGGCTGTGACTGCTGCCTGGACCCAAAAGGAGTGAGGGTGTGTGTGTGTGTGTGTGTGTGTGTGTGTGTAGGAGTCAGGGAAGGCGGACAGGGGAGGGACTTGGTTCTGCTCTGCTTCCATCCTGCTCCAGAGGTCCTAGAAGTTGAAATTGACCTGGTCACTAGAGAGGCTGGGGTTATTTTTACTTGGCCTAGGCGCCCAGAGGAAGTGAATCAGGGCCCACTGCTTGGTGGTTGTCCCTGCCAGGTCTCAGAGTCCCCTCAAAGTCTTTCTATCACAAGAGAAAAAATAGAATATAATGCAGAGCAAGCTTTCAAGAGTTCACATCCCACCTCTGCCATTTACCTGGCTAAGTGGCCTTCAGCTCAGTACCTAAGCTCTCAAGTGCCTCAGTTTCATCATCTGTAAAATGAGGGCAGTAATAATAGTCTCATCATAAGCATAGAGTGAGGACTGAACAGTCATCCTGTGGAAACCCTTCAAATTTGCCCAGTGTGTTATGTTAATGCTTCGGAAGGTCAGGGATTCTTGCTGGGGTTAAAGCATGTACGGGAGAATTCACGTTGCATCTGAAGACCCAGGCCTCTGGGTGGACAAGTGTTCAGTGGGAAGAAAATGTGGCCACCTCCCAGGCTAGAAGGCAGAGTGTCACCATGCACTATCCAAAGCCACTTTGCTCAGCCCTGGGAGGCAAACCTAAGGGCAGGTTGGAATGAGAGCAGGAGAGAGAGGTGGCCAGTGCCTTCCCCTGGGCATACTTCGTTCCCCTTCTGCGCTCAGAGGTGGAGCCCAGGTGTTCAGGAGGTGATAGGCCACACGGTGCAGGAAGCTGCCAGCCCCTCAGGCGGGGCTGCGGGACACATGCCATTTCTGGGGCTTGGCGCCTCTCATCCAGGCTCCAGTCTCCTCTGAAGAATCATTCAGACCAACTCCTGAGGGTGCATTTTAAAACCGGTTCTCCCAGCTATTAACCCTGCAACTCCTGACAAAACACACACCCAGGTGGAGCTAATTAGGGTGGGATGGGCCATCAGGACTCTAGGGATTTGGTGCCAGCCTCCCCTCCAGGTCACTCAGGGGTTGGGGCCTCCGCAGGCACCAGCTCAGAGCCACACAACAAGCAGGTCCCACCTCTGTGTCTGGGAGGAAGCTCCCTTCACAGAGCCCACATCTGATGGCGAGGCGGGGCCAGAGTGTCCCCCCTCTCCTCAGGCTACTTCAGGAGGATGTCCTCTGGTTTGGGGGAGCTTCGGAATCCTGCAAGGTGACCGCCGTGTAATCACAACACCTAATGATGAGGGATCTGGATAAAAGACCACATCTTGAGCGCTTGGTCTATGTCCCCTGTCTGTCTCCTTCACTTTACAATTGACTCCAATTGGTGGTACAATTATTATTCCCATCATTCAGGGAGGCAGGGTGCTTGGCAAAGGCCCCCGGCCTTTAAATGATGGAGTTGAGGGGCGCCTGGGTGGCTTAGTCGGTTAAGCGTCCGACTTTCACTTAGGTCATGATCTCGCGGTTCGTGGGTTCGAGCCCCGCGTCGGGCTCTGTGCTGACTGCCGGCTCAGAGCCTGGAGCCTATTTCGGAGTCTGTATCTCCCTCTCTCTCTGACCCTCCCCTGCTCACGCTGTCTCTCTCTCTCTCCCAGAAATAAATAAAAATGTTTAAAAAAAAAAATGATGGAGTTGGTATTTTAAACCCCAGCCTGTCAGACCGCAAATTCTACTCATAGTTGCTTCCCCTTTCTGCCTCACCCTGAAGATAAAATGATCTTATGCCACTATGCTTGGCTAGTATGTTTTGCCCTGTTTGTCATATGCTTGTAGGCAATCCTAGTATTAAATGTTAATGCTGAGAGCAGTGTACTCAGGATGCAAAACAGTCAAAACTTTAAAACTCTCCGCCTAAAATAGGATCACAACCCTCCTGTTTTCAAATATCTTCAGTGACTACTTACCAGATCAAACCCAGACTCTTTAGCCTGTGATACAAAGCAGCAAAGCGGACTATGATTAGAGGCCAAACTCCTGTTGCTCTTTTCACTTTCAAGAATGATCTTCGGTCTGGAAAGGGAATAATAAGCCTACTGAGTTGGATTTGGAGTCCAAGGTTGGTGTGAAGATGCCCAGGAAAGGGTTGGAAGAGAGTCCAGATTCCCTCCTGGTGCTCTTCAGCCCCGGTGCAAGGGGGAGGGAGGAGCCCCTCTTGCTCTGTGACTGTTGTTAATCTCCCATCAACCGTAGCAAATGTGAAAGCGATCCAAAGACTGGGGTGGGCAAGAGTCCTTGTTTTCAAAGGGATAGTACTTGGATTCTGCAAACTACATATCTACAGGCTTGAGGGAGAGTGCAAAAAAAAAAAAAAAAAAAAAAAAAAAAGCTGTAGTACACGCTATAGAGCAAATGCTTTCTGCACCCTATAGCACTAAAGAGCTATAGGGGTCTACTTGAAACAAGTCAGGCTGGTTTCACTTCATTTCCGGTTCTGATGGGGTTGTCAGGCTGGCAGGTCAGGGAGATGTTAATGATGGTATATCCAGATTTTAGCAGGACAGCTGATAATATCTCTCATGACTTTCTTGCAGGCAAAATTGGAATATTGTGAGCTAAGTGCTTTTATTTAGAACTCATAGCCAGTTTAAGATGTGGCCCGATGAACACTGACTGATGTAACTCAGAGGAAGTCTATAGTGGTGGGCCACGAGTCTCCACCCAAGCCTGTTGTTTTGGATATTTTATCAACAACAGAAAGGGCAGGTGATGCAGCATCGGCAAGGAATATGAACAGCCTGGATGGGGAAGTGGGATCCAGAATGCCTGAAATCATGGGCAGGATCTAATAGGATGACACTGAATTGGAATGAATGAAAAGTTTTAGACTTCGGTTTAACAAATCAATGACAGGGTGAAAGGACTTAAGGATTTTAGTGGACTAAAAACTCCATGAGTGAATAGAAATCAAGCCATAGAAAAAGGCTTGAGGCTCCCCTCTGTCTTCAGGATGTCAGAGCCCTCCGTAAGATCAGATTGGGATGTGTTCTGACTACCAGTTATATGACAGGTTCTGGAATGTGCCATGTCCTTGCACACCTCCTACCTCTGCACACATTATTGTCACTTCCTTCTCTAGCGCACCTGATGGGTTCCCTATGCACTCTTTAATGTCCATCTCCCAACTGCATTTGCCACAGAGCACTTGCTCCTCTGGGCTCCCTCATGACACTCATATTTATTTTGTTCCAATGACCCATTCCCCTATCTGTCTCCTTCACTGGACTATATACTCCTTGAGGACAAGGGCTTGCTCATTCCCAGGGTGGGTGTTCAACAAGTGTTTGTGGACAGGGTCTCGTTAAGGGCTAATCTTGTCTTTTGCAAGACAAATAAGAATGAGAGGCAAAAATGACTTCCTAATTCTGCTCACACAGAGAAGATCAGACAACATGAATATGGATTTCAGTTCTGGGTCCCACACTTCAAAGAGACAATGAGATGGGGTGGAGTGACCTCAAGCCAGGGGATAAAGGGTTTAGATGCTCTATCACATGAGGAAAAGCTAAAAGATGGGAATGTTTAGCCAGGAAAAGAGAAGCTCTTGGCCAAAGACACAAGAACTGTCTTTTTTTGAATGTTTGGGAGAATGACAGAATGGTCCCTCACTGTCTTGGCAGATGGGAGTATCAGCAACTTCTTTAAGCACTCAGTGAAGCTCTGGACACACACACACACACACACACACACACACACACACGCTTTCATGGAATGGGAGGCAGTTTAAGGTGTGGTTAAGGGCCCAGCTTGAGACTCAGACTCATAGATCTGAATCCTGGTTGTGCCTTGGGCGAATTGCTTAACCTCCTTGTCTATTTCTTTATCTGTGAAATGGAGGTAGTGATATTGATCGCCTCATAGGAGGATTACATGTGACAATACATGAACTGTGTTTAGAACCAAACATACCAAATTCCGTAAATGTTAGCTTAGAAATATCAAAGGGTGTGTGCTGTCCTGCAAAGTCTAAAGGAGTTTGCTCAAGAGTGCCAAAGACACCAGATTCAGAAGCCCTGGCCCCACCGCCTGTGTGGGTATAAAGCTCTGGTGCATTCCTGGTCTGTGGGTATCTGCAGATCAGAGCCGTCTTCTTTCCTCTTTGCCTGAGCCACACTGTCAGAGCCCAACCTCTGGTTAAAGAGCCAGCCCACTTCTGGCCAAGGTCTGCACTTAACAAGTATGGCAGCCCCTAATATATGAAAGTTACAAATCAAGCTAACAATCACTAAATAAAATACGTTCTATCCTCATACTCAACAGTTATAGGTTCAATTTGAGAACTTCTTGAAATTCTGTGCCAGAATGTCATGCTATGTGAAGAGCTGACTCTAACACCCAACCCCTGGCAAGCAGCCTGTCCCCCTTCTTTTTACACCCTGCTACATCCCTCAGTAGGAGGGGCCTCACATGCAAGTGTGTGGACACCCCAGGCGTGTGGCATGTAAGCCATGTTTTTAACCATAATCCTCCTTTCCCTCCTCACATCTCCATGAATGGTTGTCCCTTACTAGCACTATAGGCACTGCTGACCCTCAGGTGGGCAGAGCAGGAGGAAAGACCAGTGAGGCGCTATAAATGTGCTCCAGCCTCCTTGGGTAGGGAATTTGATGTCTTGAACACCGAGAGCAAGGTGGGGGGTGGGAGTTGCCAGTTCCCCTTGGCTCTTAGAATCATGGCCTTTTATTATTATGTTTAAATGTTTATTTATTTTGAGAGAGAGCAAGAGTGCATGCACACATGTGTGCGAGGGGGTGGGGCAGAGAGAGAGAGAGATTGCAAGAGAGAGGGGGAGAGAAACCCCAGGCTGGCGGCACAGAGTTCCATCTGGGGCTTGATCCAACAACTGTGAGATCATGACCTGAGCTGAAACCAAGAGCTGGAGGCTCAACTGACTGAGCCACTCAGGCACCCCAAGAATCAGAGCAGAGGCATCCCAGCCCAAGCCCGAGGGCAGCACTGTGCCTGTGAGCCCTCAAAAACCTGTATGCTTCCAGTCCAGCTTCACCCTGCCCATCCTGCCAAACACAATGGGTTTAGAGTGGGGGCCACATGTTTGCCTAGAGGGAGCATTGCTTAGAAAGAGGAAGAGAAATTTACTATGGGTCAGTTTAGAGAAGGATACAAGGTGGTGACAGCTTTAGAGAGAGGGACAGTAGGAGCAATGCCTGAGGGCTATGGCCAAGGAGCTTGCAGCCCTGAGCCCAAAGAGGCTTCTATGTGGCAAGAGGTGGGAGAGGGCTGGAGATGGCAGGAGGCGGGGCATTTCTCCCTCTCCCCCTCTGCCTGGGGGCCATCTGTGGCAGCAGCTGTCTTCTCACATGGCTCTAGCTCCCTGTGGCCCCACTTTCCTTCTAGTGACCTTTGTGCTTGCACTTGGAGAGTGACTGCTTCCTGTGACACTCCAGCCTCAGGCAGTGGTGGCTTCTAGCTGTTGCAGATCTCTTGGTTGCCTCACAGTCTCCTAGTTGACTTTCTAACTTTTCCAATCATCTCGAAATCAATTCCTTGCATTAAATTCCTCCTGTTTTATATCCTCAAAAGTCAGTTTGTGTTTTCCTGAAATCAACATGCACTGAGCACATGTATCAGCTGATTTCATATGTCATCAGTTTTAATATTCAGACCCAAATGAATGTATGTAGCATGTATATACATAGAGAGAGAAAAGTGAGTGTGTAAGAGGCTACATACATGTCTAAGATTACCAGCTAATAAGTGGCAGAACAGCTAGGATTTGAATCTACATTTGCTTCACCTCCAAGTCTATTCTCTTTCCAATAGGCTGCACTTCTTTCTTGGACAATGCGTTGGGAAATATTTGAGGCAATGTGGGAAGAAGAGCCAGTAGAAGGAAAGTTTTGGGGTGAGGATGACTTTTGAACTCTACAAATTATTCCAGCAGCCACTTACTCATTGCCAGGGAGACATAAATAAGTATAACTTTAAAAATTCTCATTTATTTAGGCACCTGGGTGGCTCAGTTGGTTGAGCATCTGACTCCAGCTTAGGTCATGATCTCATGGTTTGTGAGTTTGAGCCCCACATCAGGCTATCTGCTTCCAGCACCGACCCACTTCAGATCCTCTGGCCCCTCTCTCTGGCCCTCTCCCACTTCTCCTTTCTCTCTCAACAATAAACATTTTTTAAAAGGGTTTTTTAAATTCTCATTTTAAGTATTTTCAGGAAATCTGAATAGCAAGAAATCTCAGAGTCCACCCCAGACTTCCATTCAGACTACTGGAAATAGATGTAAATTGTTAAGCTGAGTGGAAATCTCGGTGATACACTATGAGTTTTTGAGAAACAAGAAGCCTGGCTGAAAGGAAATGCCTGCTATCATTAGACAGTTTTAGATTTCATCCACTTAATACAAATGGAAAAAATTCTCCCTCCTCCCCTTTCTCTCCCTCTCTCTCTTTTTTTCCCTTCACTTCTCTTTTAAAACCTTAAACCAGTGGCTCCCAGCTGATGCTCGTGCATCCCAAGCCAGATTGGGGTGATTTTTTTTCTTGAGGCAAAGAACCTAGATCTTTTCCTAATTCATGGAGGGTTGGAGGGGTACGAGGGGGAGGAGAAAGTGGGAAATTCGGTTCATGGTATAATTTTCTTCACTTTTAAGAATTTTCATATTTAATTTTTCTTAAAAATGACCTGAGATGCTTCTGCGAGTCAGAATCTAGACTCTCGTGTGAGGTGCCATCTGATTTATCAGGCGTTTACTTGGGAATAATGCCATACGCCAGTATGCAAGTATGCCCCAGAGTGGCAGAGCTTCAGTCACGCTGTCCTAAAAACAACCTCACAAACCACTGCCTTCAAAGGCATGCCAAGACGCCTGTCTGCCTGTATGCACCATTCAGATTCCGTTTTAGGAGGGAAGACATTGTGAGGCAGTTATGGTGACTTCCAGCTTCCCAGACTAGCCCGGCCCCAACTTGTGTGACCTTCCACATCTACTATTGCACACCAGCTCGGGAGTCCTCCCAGCCCCCATTCGGGTTCAGAAAATATCGCAGACCCAGGTAGAGGAACCTGCTCCAGGTAGGATGACCCACACTCATCTTGGAGGGCGTTGTTCTGGAGTGACCTAGAGGCATTGGAAGGACTTAGGAAATGCCTTCCTTGCTGAGGTATGGGGAAAGAGACTCTCTTGTTGGTCAATGTCTTTCTCTCCATCACTCCTTGTACTGACCCAAAAGGTGGCCAAGACCTATGAGTGAATTGGTAAAGCTCTTCAGTTTTACCTTTTGAGCCTGACTGTGGTGAGGAGTCTGTGTCAGCTCCATGGTCTGGAAGGTGGAGAATCCCTTAATATTTCCTTTGGAGCCTCCCCCAGATGTTTGCTGGTGACCTCTGGAGTAGGAGAAGAAGACTCTTGCCAAATTAAACGCAAGGAATTCACAGCCTATTTTGCTATGTGCTTTGCTAAGGACAAAATCAATTCCCCACCAATCAATAGTTGGTGGTGTTTGAAGAACCTATCCCAAACCCCATCTCAGTAAACCAGGGCACTCTGTTCAATATTTGCACCACATCCAGGTAGGGGTCAGTGGGACTTAAATCTATCCTGCAGGTGATTGTCTTTTATCATTCCTAATAAGTCACCAGAATTGGCAGATTGCAGGCCAGTTTTTCAGAACAGCCAATATTTAATAGACTACCTCAGATGATTAAGTGAAATGATTTCTTGGAGTGGTCCCAGAGATAGCTCTAAAAGTTGTCTTGGCCAATTATCTCAAAACTAAAAGAGAGAGTCATAATGCCACTTGCCAGTTAATTTTGGTTTCTGCCAAGAATAGGGCTTCTTAATCTAGTGTCTACATGCCCAGAAGTTCCATAGTGAGGACAGACAGTGAGTACCTTAGGTTTACATAAAGTTCTGTGCATTTGTATCAATCATTATCAGATTCCCATGTGGATCCACAGCCCTACAGAGGACAAAACTGCCTACCTGGGGGTTTGGTACCATTCATTTTACAGATCCATTTCTACAAGCCCTGATTAATTTTCCATTTTGATCTCTGCTTTTATCCCCTTACCCGGGATGGTTTTGGAGATGGACCCAAGAAAACTGCCAGATGACTTATCAGACTATTTTTGCAGCTAAAAAGAAACTGCATCACTTGTTTGGGAAGCTAACACTTCACTGCCTGTTCCCCCCTTTCCCTGCCTAACATTGAAATGTTCACATCTAAACCTGGAATAGTGTGGTAATATTCAGTGTCTTCAAAATAGAGGCAAACCCGAGCTCCCCCCCTCCACCCACAAATTACATTTAAAGTCAGATTTCCAAACATCTGAGGACAGTGTCTGTTTCGTGTCTCGGTGGGATTACTAAATTACACTGAGCTCCCTCTGATGAGGTCTTTCCTTCCCACACCCTGGCAATTACTTGCCAATTAATACAATCCAGTAACCACCATATGAACAACTTTTAATTTTGAATATCAGGTTGTACATTTTCTTCACTCTCCTCCACCCACAATTTCCTGAATTTTCAAGGCCTGGGCTTTCCTCTTTCTCCTCTTCATATTCAGCTGAAAACTGGGCAGGGCTAGGGTAGCAAGGGATGTTCATGTGAACATCTGGGTGAAGGACTTCTGCCTACTTCCTTCTGAGTGTAGTAGTCATAGAGTCATAAGCAGCGAGGTCAACAAGGGCTGCATAAAAAGCCCTACAACTCTGAGAGCTGGGTTGGGTTTGTGAGCCCTGAACTGAGGATCAGAGTGATGGTTTTCCTGTCTCCAGAAAACAAAGTCCCCTTGTTCAGGTAGCTCAAAGCTCTTTAACACCTGCACGTTCATTCCCTCTTCCCTTCAGAGCCCCACCTGGGAGGGATGCTGAGTGGGGGTGAATCACTAGCACCTGCACAGTGCTATCCCCCTCAGGGACTCACATCTGTGTTTGTGTCCGTTTTTGTCCCAGTGACCGGCTCACCTTGGGTGGATGGAGGTAATGGTAACTCCCTTTCTTTCTCTCTGCCACTAGCTATGTGACCCGGGACAAGTCACTTAATTTCCTTCCACTACTGTCAAGTGGCAATAATGATGCCTACATTACTGGGATACTGAGGTGATTAACTTACATGAAATATATCAAGTGGTTAACATTCTATATTGGGTTTCTTCTCATTTGTAGAGTTGGGATAATACTTGACAATAATATAATCCTACGTATTAATAGCCTACGAAGGGTAGGGTTCTGTGGAAAGCTGCAATGAGTGAACATGACTGAATTTTTCTAAAAAAGTTTGATGTGGGGGTTGAAACTTTTGAAGTATAATGTCACTAAGACATATGTCAAATTGCTTTCCTAAAGGTTGTACCTTAAGAACCAAAGAGACAGTGATTGTGAAAGAGTTCTGAAATCAAATGTGGCATTTGGGAAACTCTACAGTCTACATATTACTTTTGAAAGCTTGCATTGTGCACTAGTATCTTAAAGTCCTGTGATTTAAAAAGAATGTTTAACTATGATTAACTCAGTGTTTGCACATTTATTTGACCACTTAATAAAAAGGACCTTTTCATTCATGTCACACTGTTAATGTCCCTGATTTAATGTAATGCTTTGAGATATGCTAAATTACCCTACTCCCAGCGTAGGCTATTCCAGGGATTGGATGACACTAATTGCTGTGATAATTTTAAAGATAGATTTTAAATTGAATTGGAAATCCAAAACGGGGGGTGTTCTGTGACTGTATATTTAGTCATCAGGAATTTTTGTTAACGATGATTTAAAAAGACAGCCTTCTTGCAAAAGATGGGTTTTCTACCTTCTGGATTCAGATACACCAGCATCTGAGCATTTTATTTAATCAAAAAACAGTATGGGCGCCCAGGTGACTCAGTTGGTTAAGCGTCTGACTTCAGCTTAGATTATGATCTCACAGTTTGTGAGTTTGAGCCCCACATTGGACTCTGTGCTGATAGCTCAGAGCCTGCTTAGGATCCTCTGGTCCCCACCCCCCACCCAGCACCCACGCCCCTCCCTGCTCATGTGCTCTCTCAAAAATAAGTAAACATTAAAAAAAATCGCCACTTCTGGATGTATATGCTTTTAATCTAATTGGTCTGCTACTCAGGATCATCGAGGCACACAGGAAAGAAGTAGGGAGGCCTTTTCCTGATATTCACGTATTTTTCTCTGCCCTGAGCGGAAGCAGCATTGGGGTTTTTGTCAGGACAGTTGTGCGCACTTTATCTTCACTCTCAAGGACCCACACCCAGAGCGTCATGTCCAGCAGCATACACAATGGTGTCCACTGTTTGTACGTGCTGGACACCACATGGTGCGCTTGAATCCTCACAATCGTCCCACGTAGATATCATTCTCTTTATCTTACATCTGAGAAGACAGATGCCAGGAATGGTTCAGTCACCTTGCTGATGGTCAGATGTAGAACTAGGTCTCAAAGGCCAGGTCTGCTGACTGAAAAGCCTGTGCTCTTTCTAGTCCTTAGGGTACTTTGACACCTCTTCCCCAAGAAGTCTGGAGCTTTCCATGATAGCAGGATCTCATATACCACACTTTTTCTGACCTCCATAAAACTACATCTCTCAGTGCTGTATGTGTCCCCTCCACCCCTGGATTTGGATGTTGGAACCTCATCCCCAGTGTGATGGGGTTATTAGGTGGAGCCTCTGGGAGGTGACAAGGTTGTGAAGGCAGAGCCCTCATGAATGGGATTGGTGCCCTTCTAAAAGAGGCCCTAGAGAACTCCCTTTCCTTTCTGCCATATGAGGACACAACCAAAAGACAGCCATCCATGAACCAGAAGTAAGTCCTCAGCAGACATCGGATCTGCTGGTACCTTGATCTTGAATTTCCCAGCCCTCAAAGCTTTGAGAAATAAATTTCCATTGTTTATAAGCCAATCTGGTATTTTGTTATAGCAGCCTGAATGGACTATGATGCTCAGTAAAAGAGGAAAACCATATCACCATTTCAATCAATAGAGAAAAAGCATTTAATGAAAGGCAGCACCCAGTTATGATAGAAATTCTTAGCAAGGCACCTGGGTGGCTCAGTCGGTTGAGCATCTGACTTAGGCTTATGTCATGATCTTGCAGTTTTGTGATTTGAAGCCCTGTGATAAACTTTGTGCTGACAGCTCAGAGCCTGCTTTAGAGTCTGTGCCTCCTTTTCTCTCTGCCCCTCTGCTGCTCTCTCTCTCTCAAAAAAGAATAAATAAATATTAAAAAAAAAAAAACACCTCTCAGCAACCACAAACTTCCTCAAGTTGATAATGAGTATTTACAGAAAACCAACAGTTAACCTCATACTTAATGGTGAAAGATCAAATGCTTTCTCCCTCAGATCAGAAACAAGGCAAAGATACCTGTTTTCACCTTTACTTAATATTGTATTGCCAGTTCTAAACATTGCAATCAGGCAAGAAAAAAACATAAAAGTCATAAAGATCCAGAAGGAACACATAAGGGGCACCTGGGTGGCTCAATTGGTTCAGCATCCAACCCTTGATCTCTGCTCTGGTCTTGATTTCAGGGTCGTGAGTTCAAGTCCTGCATTGGACTCTGCGCTGGGTGTGAAGCTTACTTAAAAAAAAAAAAAAGAAGAAGAAGGAACATATAAAATGTTATCTTTTTTGCAAATGTTATGATTGTTTATATGTAAAATCCCAAGGAATCTACAAGATAACTAGTGGAACTAATAAGTGAATTTAGTAAGGTCACAGGATACAAAGTTATTATAAGAAAAGCAATTATATTCCTAAGTACTAGCAGCAAAGAATTTGAAAATGAAACTTTGAAAAAGCAATTCCATTTATAATAGCACCACAAAATATAAAATAGTTGGAAGTTAGACATGAATGTAATAAAAATGTCCAAGTCTTCCATGCTGAGAACTACAAATCATTGTTGCGAGAAATTAAAGAAGATATAATTAAATGGAAAGCTATCCTGTGTTCATTGATCAGAAGATTCAGTATTTTCCTTGAACTCATCTACAGCTTCAACATATTTTCAATCAAAATCTTAGGAAGATCTTTTCTAAAGATTGGCAAGCTTATTCTGAAATGTGTGTGGACATTAAAAGCACATAGGACAACCAAAGCTAACTTGAAAGAGAGCTCAGTTGGAGCACTTACTTTACCTGATATGTCATGGGAGGGGATGACCCAGCCACCTGGAGCTTGAGCAATAAAGGGAGTGAGACTGATATACTCACCAACACTCCATTCAAAAGCGTGATTTGACAAGTAGACATAAGAGAAAAGAAAAGCATGAAATTCAAGGAACAGCAAGAAAGAGTGAGTGTAGGAAGGACTCAGGGAGCCGGAAGGGCCAGATGAGTCTAGCCTTGGACAATTTGGGCTTTGACTCTGAGAGAAGAGCAGCCATGAAGGATTTAGAACAGGGGAGTGGCATAGGTGGGACGCTTTAATAGACTGCTCTGGGCTCTGGAAGGGAGATAGTGAAGGCGGAGGAGGCTGGTGGTCCAGAAGAGAGAGGAGGGGGCCTGAGGTGGGCAATATGTTCTCAGTCCTGTCATTGGCCCCTGTCACAGTAGCCTGTGACACTAAATGGTCTCCCAGGAGTATGGAATCAGTAGGTCTCCTACCCTTCATCCCCACACCCACCCCTCCCACTCAAGCCTATCTGTGTTGCCATGAGCATTGTCCGTCTGAGCTGATCTCTGAGAGCCTCAGCCTGTGTCCCTTAAAAACGTGTGTGGGTTTTGGTTTTGGCCTTTCCTCAGCGTTTGCACCAGTGAGTTGGAATTGCTTTCTGGCCATTGACTTTTGGGACATGGAGGCAAATGAGAGTAAAACTAAGCAATATTGGACCTGTTAAAAATCAAACAGCCTCTAGGGCTAGGATTCTCAGGGTGGTTGGAGGGCCCCATGCAATCATGCCGTTCAGGTAGGATGAGCATGATAGAGCCTCCAGGTAGAGAAGTCCTCGTGGCCCCCGCAAGGGGAAGAGGAAAGCAGCAGTATAGATCCTCTCTCCCTCAGGAAGCCAGCTCTCCCATCCCAAGAGACTCTCGCGTAGTGGTTTGCGACTGAGGGCAACTTTGCCCCCCAAGAAACACTTGCCAGTCTCTGGAGACGTTTCATGGCTATGACCAGGGGTGCTACTAGCATCCAGTGGATAGAGGCCAGAGATGCCACTAAATATCCTACAATGCACAGGACATCCTCCCACAACAAAGAATTCCCCAGCCCCAAATGGTAGTAGTGCCAAGATTGAGAAACCCTGGGCTAGTAAGAAAGCTGGGTGCAAATTCCAGATCTGTCATTTATAGCTGTGTGACACTGGGCAAGGCAGTTACTCTTCTGGGCTTGTTTCCACAATGAGAATGACAGTAGTGGTTAGTACCCCATAAAGCTGTTGTGAGCATTAAATGACTTCTAGCATGTACAGTGTTCAGATCAGTGACTGGGCCATGGAGAGGCCCTATCTAAGAGTCTGTACTGAACAATCTCTCATTAGAATCATATGGATGATCGTGACCCAGAAGAGTCCTATCTTTTCCCCCAGAAACTACCCCATCCCCAGATAAGTCCTCTCTTCTCTGGGCTACACATGTCCCTTCTCTCCAACTGACGCAGCTCCCTGATATTTTACCATGCTGGCCTCTTTTCTGGAAGGATTCTAATGTGTCAGTATTATGATAAGCCTCCCACAATTGTACCAGACAAACCTGATGCCCTGAAAGTACAGAGGGACCATGCTATTACCTCACTCTGTTAGATGAACCCTTTGATGGATGTGTCTAAGTGGGGCTGGCTTTTACTATAAGAGCTAAGTGCTGCAATTGGCTACTTAAACTTTGACCAACTGGGATTTCCCTGTCGTTCTTCTGCAGAGGAGGAGTCCCAAGGTAGAGAGTGTTCTGAGCAGAAATCACAGAGAACATAGCTCTCTCATGATGAATGCTACACCTAAAAAGAATTTCCCACCCAACTTGAAAATTCAGTAAAACAAAACTCTGCTTTCCTTGAGGTTAAGTGCAGTGTTGTTGAACTGAAAAGAACCTCATGGAAAAGCCATATCCCCAGGAAGAAGACCCTGACACCTGTGTGCCTTCTTCTTCCCCCACCATTGCCTCCCAGGTTGGGTCATTGCTCTGATTTACTGTTTTTATCATTTCCTAACACCTCAGGGAATAGCCTCTTCTAGAACAGGAGCTCATAAAAGATTTTCCTTTGTCTAACAGCTTTATCCCACAGCATCCTGGAGAGTGGCTGTTTGACACAAAAAATAGCAGACTCTGCTACTGTAAATAGCAAGAGCAAGTTCACTTCCAAACTTTCTGAAGTCTTGAGGGAACCCACTTAAGCTTTCTTCCCGTAGGCTTCTGAGAGGGTCTGTTAAGCTGTAATGGCTTCAATTTGATCCAATTAACCTCACACTGGGCTAACTTCTGCCTTTAGCTGTGTGTTGGGAGCTACTACTGATTCCAGGTACAGTAGTGGGCAGGGAACAATGGAAACTAACTTAGTGCATTACAGGAAAAAGATGTTAACCATGTCCTCCACGCACAAGAGAACAAACAACCCGGCTGAGGCACGCTGATCAGAAGTGCACGATCCACCCAGAAATCTTCACAAAAGCCAAATCAAGTGGAAATGAAGTACATGGCCAACTTCAAACGTGCGTGAGATTTGCTTGTTTGTTTCAAGTTGTCAGTCGCCTTTAACTTAGGGTAGATCGAATGGCTATTAATTCCAGCTCCCTGGGATTAGAGAAAGTCTGAACCAATTTCTTTTGTTAAAAAAAAAAAAAGCTGTTTTTTAAAAACCCAGTTTTCTCTGGGCATCCTTCACTCTAAGCTTGGACTTTCTGTGGAAGGCTGCTCCACCCAAGTGGGGCCCACAGCTTTTCTGTGGGAGACCTGGAACCTGTCGTTTTCTTTCTCACTCGGTGTCCTTTGTGGTGTCCCCCACATCCAGGATGATGCTCTTCTTCGTGCACTTGTCTGAATGGTGGTTTTTAACTTGAAGGCTACAGTTTGGAACTCGCTAATGGGAAGTGGCAATAGAACCATCAACACAGGCCCTGGAGGACTGAAGGCCTCTGACCCAGCCATGCACATTCTATAATGACAAGGAATCAGGACCCAGATTCCAAGTGGGGTTCCGTGGAACCCTGGGGTCCTTAGGGAGTGAAGGGGAGAGTGATGATGGGAGAGACTGAGCAAATCCCAGCCCCGTCTTCCTGTCCAACCAGAGCATCTCCTCTTTGACTTTAAAATTTTCAAGTTTAGCAGGTATTCAGAAAAATGCACGGGGTCATAAATGTAGAGCTCAATGAGGCTTTACAAATTGCACGTATCTGTGGCACCAGCACAGCTCCAGAAATAGAACATTTCCTGGCCCCCTGGCTCCTTTTCAACACTGAAAGGGAGCCCCCTCATTCTCCTGACTTCTAGTAGTCACTCACTGATGTATTTTATATATCAGGGTCCCACATGGATATTTTTTTCACTTTTTATTTTAAAATAATTATAGATTCCCATTCATAGCAGCACTCTCAACAATAGCTAAAACATGGAAAGAGCCTAAGTGTCCATCAACAGACAAATGGATCAAGAAGATGTGGTTTATCTATACCATGGAATACTACATGGCAATGAGAAACAATGAAATCTGGCCATGTGTAGCAACATGGATGGACCTTGAGGGTGTTATGCTGAGCGAAATAAGTCAGGCAGAGAAGGACAAATATCATATGTTTGCACGTATAGGAGNAAATAAATAAAATAAAATAAAATAATTATAGATTCCCAGGAAGTTACAAAGAGAATACGAACAGGCATTCTTTTCAGATGTTCAAAAATCTTTTTTTTTTAAAGTTTAAAAGCCAATGGTGTGGTAGAAGAAAATGGATGGGATTTGGAGTCAGGCCTCATGGGACTGAATCCAAATTCTTTTCCTGACTGGCATGTGACCCTGTGTGTCCCTTATCTGTCCTGGGCTGCAGAGAAGTGTTCATTCTAGCATCCTGTGGCTGGGAGGGTCCAAATCAAGGTGAGACTGTGTGAACGTGTAACTAGAGAGCACTAGCTGGAGGTACAGCCTCCCCAGGGCTCCAAGTGGAGTGATGGATGGAGCATGGGCGTTCCCGCAAGGCCTTGGCATTGTTTGGCTTCCGGCCAAGTATCACTGAGCACTCAGTACCCCAGCTCTTCCACCATTCTTCTGCCTCCCACGAGTGCAACAGGGTCTCCCTGTAGCTGTTTGGGCAGGTGGGGTGTGTAGGAGTTACTGCCTGGGTGGGAAGGCGGGGAGGGCTGACCAAGCAGGCCCAGGACGCATGTCCCTCTGAGACTACTCCAGCCAGGCCTGCCTTCCATCCCTCACCTCTGGGCTGGCCATTGTGAAATCAGCCCAGCTCACGTGCCACCTGGATAGGTCACCCGCCCCCCATTTCTGGGTGGGGGAAGGGTGTGACTCCCTTCTCTCATTAAAGGAGAATTCCCACTGTGGATGAGTGACAAAAGACAGCCTCAAGGAGTGTCCTAACTAAATCCGAAGGAATCTGACCTCTCATTATCGGGAGGGGAGCTGAGGGCGACTCTTGGCCTGCTGGCCCTGAGTCATCTCAGGGAAGACAAGCCAAGCCCACATGACCCATCTCAGAGGCCTGAACCTGGGCAGACAGGTGCCTGGAGCCACCCAAGAGATAAAATCTGGGCTGGCTGGATCTGCCGGTGCTTAACAATGGACAGAGGCTGTGGTTTGTCTCCCGTCCACTTTGCCCACCCCAGGCTGTACCTGCCACACCTCCAGGCCAGAAAAGGGGATGGACATAGAAGAAAGACTCAGTTCCTCTGGTAGCCTGCCATCTTTCTGACTTCAAAATGTGGCACACACCAGTGCCACCTCTGGAGGCCAGTGCATGGCTTTGAGGCGGCCAGGCCATTCTGGGAAATACCCCCTGCCTCTTCCCTTCCTTGGCAGTTAGCCCTTTCCAGGCTATCGTAGGGTGGCAGTCTTAAGACTAAGGTCATGGGCCTGTGGGGTAGAAGGGGTGAGGATGTTGAAGGTGATAACAGTAACAGCAACAATAGGATGGTAGGGAGAGGCAATGAGCAACACGGGAGAGAAGATGGGTGGGAGCCTCAGGTAGCCTGGCTGTCCTGCTACTGACGATGGCCGCCATCACTTACTGAATGCCCATATGGACCATGCGTTGCACTGAGAACTCTGCACGTATTGTGTCATTCAATCCAATAACACCGTGGAGGTCATTGTCGTAATTATAATGTCCTTTAAGTAACTTGCCTAGGGTCATGTAGCTGGTAAGTGGCAGAGCTGGACAATGACTGAAGTCTGTGTGGCTCCAAGCCCCTTTCTTCCTTCCGCTCCTGGCCCCTTATCCGCCACACAGAGACTCTCAACCTCTCCAGCGTTTTCTTCTGGAAAGTGTTTATTCTTAACTAACTGCCCGCTACACCTGTCGCAGGTGACTGACACCTGTTAAAGCGTTAACAGTGTGTTTGAATGGGAGCCGGGATGAGAGAGCGGCGACCAACATTTCCGTAGGGCTGTGGTTCTCAAAGCGAGGATGTTGGCACTGCCGTTTGCAGACCCCTTTCACAATCATTATCTCCTTGCTCGATAGCAGGGCTTCTCTGACCTCCGAGGGTGTTGGAATCACCTGGGGGACTTGTGCAAACACAGATTGCTTGCTCCCAACCCAGAGTTTCTGGTTCTGGAGGTCTCGGTAGGGCCTGAGGATTTGCATTTCAAATAATTTCCCAGGTTCTGCTGCTGCTGCTGCTGCTGCTGCTGCTGCTCTCACATCCAGGCTTGGAGAACCACTGCCTTCTAGGAGTAGAAGAGCAGGAATTATTGTTTCCATCCTTTAAATGAATACATTGATTTGCAGGGAGGTTAGGTGACTTGTGATTAAGTGACAGAGTTTTCAAAAAGCATGGGAGGGACTTGAACCCGAGTTGTACACTATTTCTCAGCAGATCTGTGCAGTACTGAGATTTCTGCAGAGATGATCCCTCCAAAAGATAGGAGCCTCTTCTGTGTCATCTGGGTGACCATGAAGGCCTGGGTGGGTGCCACTGGCTCTGTGTCTGTGTCTGTGAAGGCATTGTCCCTGGTGAGGGACACCGGGGCCTGCCCAGAGCACGTGGCAGGAAAAGACTGCAAGACTCAAAAGTCCACGTTCACATGCATGCAGACATGTCCCACACATCCGTATCTTTACCTTGTTTTTTATCTAACAGCTTGCAGCAAGAACTGGCCGACAGGACATGGACCTTATCTTCAAGTGGAAAATGCAGAGGGTTCGGATGGCCACAGTTAGAACTGGCTTCAAAGCTCTCAAGGCTTGTGCCTGGCAGAGCTTTGGTTAGGGATGAGTCTGAAGATCCAGAAGCGGCGAGAGAGCCCTGAGGTTACTAATAATGCTGTTTCCCACAATGTATCCAGAGCACAGGCACCGTGCGCTAATAGCGGTGTGAGGGCCAAATGCAGAGACGAAAGCGGACCCACGCCTTTAACCTCGCATTGGCAATTTAGTTTCAGCAAAGCCAGACACGAACCTAAGAGCCATTCGGTTTAAGTAGTTTCTTATTACATTTTGAATTTACCTTCTGTTTGGTTTGGACACAGTCAAGAAACATAGTGAAAATCATTTAAATCGATACTGAGAGGCTTGAGGGTTTGCTGCTGCTGTTTGTTTAAACAGAGAGACATACTTTTTTTTTTAAGTTTAAAAATGCTCTATTCTTACGTCCCCCTTGAAGGCCCGAATAACTGTATATTGGGATCTCTAGAGATGGAGAAGTCGAATCCAAGGGTCACGACTCCTCTTACAGAGGTGAAATTGAGCTACAAGAAGATGATGAGAAGCTTTGATGAACGGAATCAAAGAACATAAATCATAATAAATTGGGGTAAAAAGGTATTTAAAAAGAGAGGGGTGCCTGGGTGGCTCAATCGGTTGAGTGTCCCACTTTGGCTCAAGTCATGATTTCCTGGTTCTTGAGTTCGAGCCTCGCACCAGGCTCACTGCTGTTAGTACGGAGCCCACTTTGGATCCTCTGCTACCCTCTCTCTCTGCCGCCCCCCACTCATGCTCTCTGTCTCTCTCTCTCTCAAAAATAAATAAGCATCTAGAAAGAAAGAGAGAGAGAGAGGGAGGGAGGGAGGGAGGGAGGAAGGAAGGAAGGAAGGAAGGAAGAGAGAGAGGAAGGAAGGAAGGAAGGAAGGAAGGAAGGAAGGAAGGAAGGAAGGAAGGAAGAAAATAAGTGCTTCCATGAAGCACCCTGTGGTCTGACAGGGTGAAGTGTTACTGGCTCCCCAGGGACCAGGGTGAGGGGTTTTATGTCTGGATAGTCAAGGAGTAACTTAGCAAGTCTTCCTGGCCCAGTGAAAAAGGACATCAGACCTAACTGTGGGTTTGTATTGTAGACTCTGCTCTACCATTTTCTAGTCACATGAGTTAGGAGAGCTCACATAACTTCTGAGCCTCAGTTTCATGATCTATAAAATGGGGATTGTACTCAAAGTGCTTCTCTACTTTTGAAGGCAATAATGTAAATAAAAGCCTGACTTAACTATGAAAGGTCATACAAATGTTCATCCTTACTGTTTTCCCTCAGCTTTTTTGAGATATAATTGATGTATAACACTGTGTAAGTTTAAGGTGTACAACACAGTGGTAATTGTATACACACATATACACTCACACACACGCACGTGTGCATGTATGTGGATTGCAAAGTGATTACAAGGCTAGTGGAAGCATCTATCACATCTCATAGTTACAATTTTTTGCATGTGTGGTGAGAACTTTTAAAATCTACTCTCTTTTAGCAACTTTCAAATATAGAGTAAGGTATTGTTAACTACAGTCACCACACTATACATTACAGCCCCAGCTGGAAGTTTTTACGTTTTGACAGTCTTCATCCATTTCCCTCATTCCTACCCTTGGCAACCACCAATCTGTTCTCTGTTTCTACCAGTTTGGTTTTTTAGATTCCACATGTAAGCGAGATCATACAATATTTGTCTTTCTCCCTCTGTATTGTTTTATATGTCTATTTTTAAAGCTCTTGTTGGCTGCCCCACCGTCTTCTGTAATTCTGCCCTTCCCTCTCACTGCCTGTCTGCCACATTCAGAGAGTCGGACCAGCCACACAGTCCCGACAGCCATGAGGGGTCAGTTTTATGAAGGCCAGTTTCCAGGGCTCTCCCAGGGAGGGTAGATTCAATCTTACTAGACCTGGGCGGGGCCTCGGAGGTCTTCTGGTCCAATACCTCTAGTGAGAGATGAGGAAGTGAAACCAGAGACACTGGACATGACCTTCTAAATGCCACAAGGGAGTTAGTGGCAAGCCAAGAATGTACTCTCTGGGATTCTTTTTCAATAAATTCTTTTCCCCATTCTTCCTGTTATACACAAGAATGGAAAAAGGTGCCAAATTTTCTGGAGGTTCAAGATCCCTTTGTCAGAGATTGAAGTACACAGAAAAGCCAGAGAACCCTGTCTGGCAGCATGGAAGATGCCAGTCAGGACTCCTGTCATGTCCAGGAATGGAGGGCAAGAAGGCAGAGGATAGACGTGGAATGAGCCCCTGGAACTTTCCAAGTCCTTTGAGGCTTCAGAATGAAGGCTGAGGTATTTCTGTTAAAGTTAAGCTGAGAAGACTCTCCCTCTCTTGGTAGAAAAGTCCATTTTTCCCCTTCTATTTATATCCATTAAAATGGTAATTTCAAAGGATCACTTGTGGGGAGGGGAGGAGGCCCTCCAGGAGGAGGGCCTGTGAGGAGCAAGAGAGTGAGTCATTCCAGAAAACCTGAAGGGCCCTGGGATGGGAGGGGCTAAGGATCTGAAACCAGAAAGGTCAGGCCCTCCTTAGTCACAGGATGTGTCAATCATTTCAGCTTGGCCCATGACAGTGAACTTACAAGGACTTTTCTTTTACACCGAAATCAGGAAGCTAAGCCTTTAGGACGTAGTGAATTTAAATAAAAATTATCTGGCTGGAAATTGAAAGGAAAGTGAGTTAAAAGGATAACACATTTACAATATGTAGAATCCAGAGAAGTTAGGCCAGGTGATACCTTAAGAGAGAAAGGTTTATTTTATTTTTTTAATTTGTAAACCATTCTATCAGAAATTCATATGTGGAAGATGCTGCTGAATGACATGTTTTAATAGTAAATGGTTTTAGCAATTCAAAGATGTAGATATTGATCAGAAACACAAAAACTGTCCAAAGCACTTTTTCAGATCATATTATATAGTTAGAAGCCTAGAATTAGTCTTGAATCAGATGTGGCCAAGACAAGAGATTACTGGTATTTAGATGACTAAACTATCCTCAAGAACTATGGGATGTATTCAATAAAAAACATGTTTCAATTCTTGGTATAGATTTACATTACTACTGGTGACTTTTCACTTCATTCTGATTTATGATGTACGTGAGGCATAGAGTTTGGCTCATAGCAGACAATTCAAGTACTGTTTGTTCTTTGATGTATCTCCAAGCTTCTGGAACTATCCTGTCATCCAGGTGGTCAATCCAATGAAACTGAGTCATCCTCATGGGGCAGATGCTTGAGAATTCAGCCACACCCCCAAGTTTAAACTCCAGAGGCGGGGAGAGAAATTTATGCATGATTCATGCATTGAGTCTTTAACTCTCTTCTTAAATTATGACTTCATTTCTACCAAATAGCTCTGCAGTGGTTCAATCTGTCCCTTTGTGGCACCCAAAACAGTTCAGGAATGGGAAAGAAAGGCTGTTTCTATTTGCTTTCCAAACCACATGCCCATGTGAATCCAAAGCCTATATACTTGCACGTTCGCATGAGAAATGCTCTCTCTCCCCTGGCAGCGTCAACTCCGCGTGTTCAGATCATTTGTGTCATCGTAGGCAGGTACAACCCCATGAGCCACATCAGAGCGCGGTAATGGTAATGCTAACGAGGCCTGGAGCTGAGGACACCACTTGGTAGGTCTCTCCAAGTTTCTGCAGCCCAGACGTTGCCTGTGTTACAATAAATTGGATGTGCGTGCTCTGCTTTAACTTCTTCCAAGGGTCCTATCACCGGCCGCACTGGAGGCCGCGAGCATGAAGGAAACTCACCACCTTCATCACGTCCTTAACCCTTCATACCAGCGAGGAGCCTGACTCACCATGTCTTCAGGTCTGTTGATGAGGCTCCAACAGGAAGTGGGCACAGCTGTCTCCTCCATTAACTTGAATAAACCGTTCCTTGTGCATTTCCTTGTGCATCAGGTGAGCTCCCTTTTCATGTTGAGACCAAATGTCGCAAAGTTCGTATAGGCAGGGAGTTAGTCCCTGACTGATTCATATGCACTAACTTGGTAAATGTTAAGATTTGCTAAGAAGCTGGGGCGCCTGAGTGGCTCAGTTGGTTGAGTGTCCGACTTCGGCTCAGGTCATGATCTCACGGCTCGTGGGTTCCAGCCCCATGTTGGGCTCTGTGCTGACAGCTCAGAGCCTGAAGCCTGCTTCAGATTCTGTGTCTCCCTCTCTCTCTGACCCTCCCCTGTTCACGCTCTTTCTCTCTCTCTCTCGGAAATAAATAAAAACATTTAAAAAATTAAAAAAAAAAAAAAAGATTTGCTAAGAAGCTTAGGCCTGACACCCCCTGGGAGAGGAGTGGGGACAAGAAGGACAAATGCCTATCGGTTGGATGACCCTTAAGACAAGAGGTGAAGAAGCCAAGCTTTTACTGCAAGGTGGATATAGTCTTTGTAACTGGCTGATAAATGCTGCTCACTCAGAGCACCTAGGGTATGTGAGAGAGGGGGACAGGGATGACAAAGAAGTTCATCTCATATGCCAAATTTTAGTTTTAAAAGTTTATTTATTTATTCTGAGAGAGAGGGGGCAGGGGAGAGAGAGAGTCCCAAGCAGGCTCTGCACTGTTAGCACGGAGCCTGGTGAGGGGCTGGAACTCATGAGATCATGAACTCGTGAGATAATGATCTGAGCTGAAAGCACGAGTCAGATGCTCAGATGACTGAGCCACCCAGGTGCCCTCATATGCTAAATCTAAAGAGCTGTTCGTGGCAACTTATAGCACCTTGTTAAGAGGGATTCTGGGGGACTGTCCAGACTCTATAGAAAACAGAGCTGTGATTATTTGCTTGGGTCTGCTGTGGGCTCCAGATGAAGGAGCAGCAGTATCTGGTATCCTGGGTAGGTGTACCTTAGACAATGGCCAAGAATTCTCCTGATCAATTTTTCCAGCAGGGAAGCCAGATCAAATTTAAATTGGCCTCTGATTCCAAAGATTTGCCCAACATCCAAAACCACCTGAAAGAAACTCCTGGAGGCTGCATAAAAAGGAAAAAGTCAGGCTCCAATCAGGACCATGCCTTGGAGAGAGAGCTGAGATTCCTTAAGCTGCTGTGGCTTCCTCAGGCTTGTTACCTCAGGTGTCCACCTTCAACTTCCACAGCGGGATTAGCCGTAAGTTCTTTAATGGGGGAATTGATTGTTGATTTGCTTGTTTTGAGGAATGAGGCAGAAGGGAGTTGCTGGGGAGACTGTGCCTTGTCCAGAAGCTGGTCATGGGGGGAAGAAAAGTGCTCTTTGTCTGGTAACAGTTCTGGAATGGAAAGAAAAGCATGTCAAGTGCCTGAGACCTTTGTCCCAGAAGACATGCTGCCACCTGGGCAGACAGGTGATGATGCAGGGTGGGCAGGTGAGAAGGAGGTGACAGAGAGACTGAACAGGTAGGAGTCCTGTGTGATTTTTTTAAAAAAACTACAATGACCATGCTTTCTGACTTTTATAAGGTGATATATAACAAGAAATATTGAGAGTTTGGGTATATATATGGCAATAAAAGGAGCTGACTTACATTTTGGGCAAAGAGGATATCCATGTAGGTATGAAAATACCAGCTTCACAGATGAAGACTTTCCTTTTCCTTCTGTAGAAATAGCTCCTAATTCCATAAATCTATACAGCTATGGAAATGAACATAACATGCTAAAGAATTTTCTTCTGATTTCTTTTTTTGTAAACACTGGGGCAGCTAAACTGATATCTAATTTCTAAATAACCAAAAGTTTATATCCCTATCAAACTTGCTTTTTTTTCACCATTTTTCAAAGACACTGAGGACACTGCCCAATTAAGTCTTCTAAGGTAATTCAGTATAAATTCTTTTCATGGCCCAAATATTCCTTAAAGAACGAATGGGAAACAAAATATGCTCATTTTCCTTGGAAAATTAGCTGGGGCTATTTTATGAATTGAAACTCTTAAAATCAAATCATTTCATTTGAAAGAAGCCAGAACACATATTCATTCTCGATGCTTCCTGCCTCCTGGTGGGATGGTAGATGTTTCCAGAAAATTGCCATGCCAGAGTTCCACAAGTCTGGTCTTTAAACCTGTTTCCAAGCCTGCCCTCCAGTTGTTTGTGGAGAAACATGCCTTTCATGGTAAATGGAAACATATCCAGTGTCAAGTTCCAAGCTCTTAGCGCTAAACTTAGAAAGTATTTTGGGGGGGGGAGGGGAGTGCAGTGACGAGTGTAGGGCTGATGGTAGTTACTCAGAAAGAAGCCCAAATTATATGGGATTGTACAGATTTTGTAATGTGTGTTTTGTTTTATTTTTCTCATAAAAGCCAGGGACTTTTGTAAGAAGAGCAAAGGTGGGGTAGGGAGGGGAAGATGTGTTTCCAAGGAGAGTCTGAGGAGAGAGCTGTGGTCCTTTGTTTACAGTTTATATTAAAACAGGAAGGTCTACACCCTGCCCCGATTCTTCCTACCCCCTCCCCAAATACTCTAGTTCTCTATTTTCTCTTTATTTTTACTTCTAAAAGCACAAAGGGATGGATGGATGGATGGATGGATGGATGGATGGATGGATGGATGGGCAGATGGACAGGCAGACAGATAGGGGTGTGTGTGTACGTGTGTGTGTATTTAATGTTAGGAAAGTTCTAAAAATTTGCCATTCTGCCTCTGAATTTTCTCTGTCGATCAACCCCCTATCTTCTTCATCCCAGTGCACGTGTCTCCAGCGTCCTGACCTTCCTGTGCTTCTGAGCAAAACCATGATGGTGAGTGTCCCAACTCCCAGAGCCACGGAGGTGATATGGAAGAAAGGAAGGGGCTGGTGTCCAGAAGCATTCTCCTGTTGGGACTAGAATGTGATTCTCTTTTCCCTTTAATGCTACCAGAAGGGAGAAGTAAGTCGAATAGGCCCTTGCCCCCAGTCCCAGGTAGCATATGCAGTATTTTTTTGCCCTGTCAATCAAAGTTTTGCCAGATCCATTCTGTGTCTGCTCATTTGTTCACTTTCTCCTTTGTGGAAGATGTTAGGTCATTTTATCTAAATGTTAGTTCTCTTCTTCGTGTCTGACATGATTAGAGAGCCGTCTGGAGTACAGGGACTGGGCTTTATTTATTAAGTCTGTCTTCAGGGTTTGAGGCAGTGTCCAGTATATAATGAAGATTCAACAAACATTTGAATGAGCACATTCTCTTTAGCACACAGTTACAGCCCTCGGCTGCATGCAAGGCCCACATTCAGGACTGTGCGTGTCAGGGCAGGAGAAGTGCACTAGTGACTCAGCCCCCACACCTAGCAAGGTCAGAGTCAAGTGAGGGAGAGGAAAGGCATCCATCTACTGTGGGGCTCGAGGCAGAAATGGTGCCTGCCGACAGGTGCACATACGGGGGCACATAGTAATGAGGCGCTTGTTGGTTAAGTTTGCGGGTTTTAAATCCAAGATTTCTGAATGGTGTTTCAGGCTTCTAGCCTCCATACTCCTAAAATCAGCCAAGCCACTCTGGAAGCTGCACTTTGGCAAGTCCCTTCTCGTGCCAGTCCTCGTGGGGGCTTTGACTTGAATTCAAAACATGCCCCTCTTGCCCTCCCCCAGATTCTGCAGCCCCTCTTTCCCATTTCCCATGGCCCTTGGCAAGGGACACTTAGCCCACAACTCTAGAGAGGTCTTCTAAAGAACAAATGGGTAAGCTGTTTGCAACAGTGGTTAGTGGTTGTAGTAAACAGCCCAAATTAATCTCAGGTGGGGGGTGGGCTTTGTTCTGGAGAAGTCCATCACTGCTGGGGGTCTATAGAGCAAGGGGATTTGAAGACCAGATTTACAGCCCGGCCAGCTGAGGAAGAGCATGAGAGGAGTAGGGTGAAGAGGACGAGACCCCATTTACTCGTAGGAAAAGAAAAATCCAAAAGGCCTGATGGACTTCATCCGTCGCTAGCTGGTGGTGGTGAGAGCGAGGGCGGGGTGAGAGGCGAGGGTCTGGTTCTGGGCTGCTGGAGGAACTGGAAATCATGGGTGGAATTTGCCGCTTCATTTCAAACAATTAAGATGATGTTGCCAAAGGGGGAAAGTTTGAAATCTGAACCTGTGGCAAGAGTTATTCGGCAATTCTCCATTCATTTGGCATTAAGATGTGGTGTAAATAAACACCCTTGGGTACTTTGGAAACCTAATAACACAGGAAGTCCCAAAGGCCCAATGGGGCCACCTGTATCTGGAATGCCCCTGGGTCTTTATTCTAATGGCTGATTTGTGTCCAAGGAGGGAAGGCACGAAGTGACTTCTGTGCCCCTGTCTGGGCTGGGGAGGAGGGTGAGAGTGAGACTCTTCTCCAGCCTGGCCCTGGAATGTGGCCTCAGAACAGGGAGGCCTTTTGAGAAGCCAGGGAAAGCTGTAGACTTACCCACATATACCGTAGGTAGAGGCTCTCCTGGCTCCCTGAGCCCACCCAAGGGTCCTGAGTACTTCATAATTCTTTTGCTTCCCCAACTTTGGCCTCCCTTCACCTCCAGAATCAACTCCTGAGTCGTCATCACAGTGTTCAAAACCCCCCATGGCAGAGCCTTCACCTCCCTTCCCAGCCCCTCCTGTAGCACACTCGGTATGGCCACACTCAGGCTGAGGCCATAATACCTGCTCTTCCTGTCCCAGCCCCAGCCGCTTGTCAGGGTCCCTTTGCGACCTGCTGTTCGAACGAGGTCTTCCCCAGCCCTTTCAGAAGGAAGTACTTGCCCTCTTCTTTTTTTATTTTTTATTTTTAAATATTTTTAAAAATATTTTTATTTATTTCTAGGAAAGAGAGAGAGAGACAGCGTGAGCAGGGGAGGGTCAGAGAGAGAGGGAGTCACAGACTCTGAAACAGGCTCCAGGCTCTGAGCTGGCAGTCAGCACAGAGCCCGACGCGGGGCTCGAACCCACGAACCGCGAGATCATGACCTAAGCGAAAGTCGGACGCTTAACCGACTAAGCCACCCAGGCGCCCCAGTACTTGTCCTCTTCTTAACAATTTCTGTGTGCTTGGACTTCGGAATGTTTGTCATATGATGCTGGCTATTACTTCGCCATCTATGTGCGTCATATGACCTCTATCCATGCCAAGGGAGGATAAGCCGCTTGAGGGCAGGCAGTGTCCCCAGGCTACCATGTGTTCCCTGTATCAATAGTAATTAGGGTCCAGAGTAATGGCCATCTTTGAGGTTTGAGGGGCTTAGGAGATGTTGAAGGGAATAAATGATAACGGCAGAAAAATCTCCTGAGGTACCTCAAGATTGGCAGGGTTGTGGGCAGGGATGAGACTGTTAACTACTCATGCCTGGAGTCCTACAAAGACACCAGTGGGGGTGTGGCTGTGTGTGCTGGCAGGTGCCCCCCCCCCCCCCCCCCCCC